>NW_027428335.1:0-300000 GCF_047830755.1 Zonotrichia albicollis | reverse complement strand
TCCTCTAGGGTTGTTGAGGGAAAGCGAATCTCGGGATATGCCATTGTGGGAGGTGAAAATTTAGAAATAATAGAATCCGGCCCTCTGAGTCTTAGTTGGTCAGCCCAGGCCTGTGAGCTTTATGCGGTATTGCGGGCTCTGAAATTCTTGGAAGCTAAGGATGGGACCATCTATACGGATTCAAAGTATGCCTTTGGAGTGATACATACTTTTGGAAAAATTTGGGAAGAAAGAGGGTTAATAAATTCCCAAAGAAAAGAATTAATACATCGGGAACTAATCACTCAGATATTACAAGCGTTAAGAGGCCCAAAGAGAATAGCAATAGTACATGTTAAAGGACATTAAAAGGGTCCCTCCCATCTGATCAGAGGAAACAATATAGCAGATAGAGAAGCAAAGAAAGCTGCCCTCAGAAAATTCCAGGAGCAGGGAACAAGGAGAATGCGAGATGGCGAAAGAGTTTGTGTCCTGAACTTCACAGCCCAGGAAAAGGAAAAATTAGACAGAATGGGAATAACAGAGAATGAGGGTATTCGAAAATTACCAGATGATAGGGAAGTGCTGCCAAAATCTGTAGCTCAGAGGATAGTGCAGCAGTTACATGAAAAGACTCACTGGGGAACCTAAGCCTTAGTAGATCAGTTTACTATTAAGTATATGTGTATAGGAATTTATGATATAGCAAAACAAGTAGTTAGGGGATGTATAACATGCCAGAGGGTTAATAGGCATCAAGCTCGAGAAAGGATTCCAGGAGGAAGGGAATTAGCACACCGACCTTTTTCACATGTACAAGTAGATTTCACCAAGCTACCAAAAGTAGGGAGGTACAAGTACTTATTGGTACTAGTAGATCATCTAACCCACTTCGTAGAAGCATATCCTACATCATGGGCTACTGCAAACGTAGTGATTAAAACCTTACTGGAAGAAATAATCCCTAGGTATGGATTAGTAGAAATATTAGACTCTGATAGAGGCCCCCATTTCGCAAATAAAGTACTAAAAGAGGTAACCACGGCCTTAGGTACTAAATGGAAATATCACACTCCTTGGCACCCTCAAAGCTCAGGGAGGGTAGAAAGGGCAAATGGAGAAATCAAGAAGCAACTCACTAAACTTATGGTGGAAACTAAAATGTCATGGGTCAGATGTTTACCCCTGGCACTGCTAAACATTAGAACCCAACCTAGGACGGATGTGGGAATTTCTCCCTTTGAAATGCTCTATGGAATGCCTTACGACTTAGAGCTACCAGGGAACCATCCCTGTATCCAAGATAGTCAAATTCAGAGTTACATACAACAGCTAATGAAACGAAGGGAGGAACTAAAACGAAAAGGGCTATTGGTACAAAGACCCCCTTTGGACATAGCAATGCATAAGCTTAAACCTGGAGATAGAGTCCTAATTAAAACTTGGAAAGAGACCTCCCTAACACCCCAATGGGAAGGTCCCTATGTTGTTCTGTTTACCACAGAGACAGCCGTCCGAACTGCTGAAAAAGGCTGGACACATGCCAGTCGAGTGAAAGGACCCATCACTGCAGACACCCCTTGGGAGGTGACCAGTCGCCCTGGAGATCTACGATTGACTCTTCGGAAAACATAAGAATGCATAGCAACTGGTAATATGAATGACTGAGAGGGAGAAACACCGACTGCAGCTACTGGTCAGAGACAATATTCAAAGGGTGGGAAAGGAACTGAAGTGTCCTCTTATTTGGCACACATGGGATGATCTGATATCAGTGGCTGAGGTCCTCTCTGAGATAAGGCGGCCACTGTCTAACAGACCTGGGTGCATTAAATGTGGTGATCCCATCTGTAGGGCATGGATAAAAATATTTTGCGGGGGATGTAGGCTCAAATGGTGGGTTTTCCAATCACAGTTAGGTGGGGGTATCTGGTATCATACTTGTGATTGGGGTTGGAGGAGGGAAAACCCTTACACGGCTCTAAGCAAATTTGCAACAGCCCCAGGACAAAGAGAAATCCCTTATAGGGAGGCAATAACATTAATTGAAAATATAGAGCAGAGGAGACATTGGGCCCTGGCCTGGGCAATACATCACCAATCATATAGGATCATCTGCCAAAATCAGAGTGTGATATTAGACCAGGTGTGTGTAGGGAAAAAGATTCATGTCCCCATAGAGTGGCAAGTTGAGCCCCGAAATTGGGATAGTACCGTACGCTGCTACTTCCGAATATATAAGAAATGAGCCCGTAAGGCTCGGAGGAAAAACCCAGACAGTGAGACTCAGGCCCTATAAAGCTCGCTAGGAACGACAGAGAATCTGCCATAAGATAAGAGAGATCCTTTGCCTGGAGGCCTGGCAGCCTGCCCTTAGGAGTGGGGGCAGGAACGAAAGAAATAGCCCAAATAATGCACCCCCTGAAGACTACCCCTGCTGCCAAGAAGATAATGATCCCTGCAGACCGATACACCCGGGCTGGCAGGCGAGGCAGAGAGGTAAGGAGGAGTGAGGAAGAGCAACGGGCCTCAGGAACAGGAACGGAGCACAGGAATGCTCCAGGTAAAAGAGATATGGTTATAAGAGGTGAACAAAATTTGTTGCTAGGACCCTGCCCTGCTTGGCGAGCTATTTTTATCATTATAATCCTGAGCTTCCCGACTGCCTGGGGAAACCCCCATCAGCCTTACAAAGGGAACAAGATCCTAGTCAAACGGACCCTGATCACTGACTGGTCTCAGGCCTTTTTGCAATTTACCGGATCTATGGGAAATACCACAGGTTTGAGTTTACAAACTTTAGTTCTGCATGACGGTCTGCCGTATGCTAAACACGAATGGAAGAGGCAGAAAACTTGGGAGCTTCAAGGAGTAGTGGGAGAACAAATTAATATTGGATGTCGAGTGGTTAATGGATCAGACTATACTAACACAATCTCAATCAGTGTTTCCATGGGTCAGAAGGATAAACAAATAAATTTTGAATACCCAGCACGAGACTGCTGGCAAAACTTCACATTAACTCACACGGCAGAGGTAGTCTGTCTCTGGACAAAAGATACACAAGGCCTTTCCTTTAAATTCACAATAAATATTAAAACACAATCTACCACTACTAAACCACACATTATCACCATTTCACCTACACCACCGGTCACACTCACACCAAAAATTTTCAAAATAGGACCTTATATAATCAAAAAAATTGGTCAACAACAAATATTATTTAATCCAGCATGGTCTCTAAAACATGGTCGAACTGCTAATGCAGACTAATGTTTCAGAAATCCAGCCAGCTTGTTCTCTGTTTTTGCAAACATCCTTTGAAGGCTGGACTACTTGGCTCAGGAAACGCAGCTCTTTTAAAACAAGGAAACTTAGAGATGTGACTGGTGTTCTAGGCACAGGACTGGGAATTCTGAATAGCATCGATTCGGAGGTACTAATGAACAAACTGGCTGCTACGGCCAGAGATCTGTCCAAATTACAGCAACCACTGAGGTCATCTCTACTGGCTTTGGGGAGACACCAGTGGACGTTGTCAAACATTTTGCCAAATTGGGAAAGAGTAAATGTGAACGATCACAAATTGGTAATTGATGCACTTGGTGCCACACAAAATAATGTCTCCTTAGCCCTCAGCTGTATCCGGGCACAATTATGGATGCAGTCAGTCTCTGCTGCAATTATAAGAGAGGGCGAGGAAGGCACTTTCCCCACAGAAATTCGGAAAATAATTTGGGATAATGCCACTGAGTTTGAAAGGGAATTCCAATCCTCGTGGAAACTGGTGAATTTTACCTATAACCCTATTTCTAATACAGTCACTGCCTTTGTCTTGACCATACAAAATGCCTCTGTACATCTAGTTTTTCCTGTCATTGCATTAGGAATAAACCATGACGGAGCTGTCCTCTATCCTACAGAACATAGAGGATGGGTCCGTCAGCTTGGTGACAAATGGCAAACTGTTGACTTGGAATCTTGTATTGTACGAGAACAGTTGGGATTCATCTGCGAGGGCGCTGTAATTATAGCTCAAGATATCTGTTTGGACACAGAGCAAAACATTTGCCATTTTGAGATTCGCCCTAATGAAGTTTCTAAAACAGTTCTTATATACATAGGCAATGGGTGCACGTGTTTCAGAACTCTCTGTGATTTTGTGCTAGTAGATGATGTTATGGTGGATACAAAGAATCACTCAAACTTCTGTGCTTGTAACTTCACCAAGATTACAGGGTGTGACACCACTTATGAAGCTACAGTTACCTCTCACCAACTATTACAATCCAACTACACGCTGATTCACAAGTTAATGCCCACCCCGATTGGGATGAACTTCACCCTAGTGAGACAACTATTGTTTCACCAGGATCTGATAAAAATTCTTGAGAAAATCAGGAAAAGCGGACAGAAGACCCTAGTAACTGTTCAACATGATGTAGAGAAAATACACCAGGTAGTAGAAAGAGTGAAGCAAGATAGCAATTATAGGTGGTGGGACACCCTGTTCGAATGGTCACCTACTGCCACAGGTGTCTTAAACAGTATGTGCCATCCCACTGTCGTTCTTTTAATTCTGATTGTACTAGGATTTATTTTCTCAGCAGTTCAATTTGTTGTGAATTGGAATATGATGAAAAGACTAAAGAAATTAGCAGGTATAATTAATGCACAGAGCTTAACTGATGAAATAGATCAGTTAGCGCTTGCTAGGAAGGAGCTAAAAAGGTTTAATGAACAAAATTGGTAAAAAGAGAAATGGGGGATTGTAATAAGTAACAATATATTTGTTCATTAATAGCTAGATGATGATTTAAATTAAAAAAACAATAGCTAAAATAGCTTTTGTAGAATATCTATAGGGCTGTATGGGAAACTTATAAGTAGTGTTAAAGTTACAACCCCCCCCCCCCTTGGTAATTGGATACAGCCACATCTGGAAATAATTTCTAACCTTGTAGAATTGCTTGCTCTGCAAAAATTCTACCCTATAGATGTAGGAGACTTTCTGAAACACATATGGTAACAATTATTAACCTTGCAAGAATGTTGAGCTTAAAAGACTAGACTTATAGGTATGCCTTATAAGGAAAGCGGCCAAAGAGGAAGACTTGGGGTCTTCATCCCACGAACACCAGAAGGCAGAAAAAAGACCCCTAGCAACAGGAGGAGCACGCACAGAAAACAGACCACGTCATCCAAGAATCTGAAAAAAGGACAATAAAAAGCGAACTCAAAATGGGGGAGGTGCGGGCCTAAGGGAGCGAAGTCTCCTGGCAGCCCAGCGCTGAATCTTGCTTATTCTTGCTTGCATAATAAAGATTATGGTACAATTCTTAAATTCAGTCGATTCGTCTATCACAGCTGACAGAGTCAGAATACAAGCTCTGACACCCTCTTGGTCAGGGTACTGGTAGCAGTCCAGTTGGATTAGTGGCTGCACTCCTCCTGGAGTGGCACATGTGATCCTGTAGAAGGGTATAGTCTTCCTCTGAAGTTCCAGTGGAAAAGGCGGCCATTCCTCTGGGAATCCAGTGGAAAGGCTGCTTGTTCTGTCCCAAACTCCAGATTACATGCAGGTGGGGATGCTTGGTTCCTCCCCTCTGGGCACAGCATCTCACAATGGGCTCTTATCATTCCATGAGTCATGGGGTGGGTCCATGAGACAGAAAGGGCTCCCAGAGGGAATTACCTCTGAGTCATGGGGAAAGGCATTGATGGGCCCATTAACAGGAGATAAGGAAAAGAACAATGCCCCTCCTGGTTTCAACAGCTCTTGAAGATGGAAATAGAATACATCCTTATATTGTAACCAAGGACAATAAGGAGCATTGTCAATGATCATGCAGCCAACCAAGAGCTGGAGCTGAATCCAGAATTGCTTGCTCCAGCTATGTAGGAAATCATTACCCTGGCAAGCACAGCTCCATGGGAACAAAGATCTCTCATCTCTGGGCTGAATTGTAGCATTGTGTGTCCTGGATGAGTTTTCTTGTAAAGTTGTTAATTTTTTTATAAGTAGGGTTTTGGTTTGGCCCTCGGTTCCCCCCATGTTCTCCCTCCTAATGGTTTGTTCCTCCTGCCAGTTACCTATCAATGTAACCAACCCCCTTTCATTTCAAGAAATTTCTATGTCAGTCTTCCCTTACTTAACATATGATTTGTTCCCTGAGCCTTGTCCCTCCCCTGGGCCATTCCTATTGGTTCAGGTGTGTCCCTCGCTCCTCCCCTGAGCTTTGTTCATTGGTCCCTTGGGGCTCCTCATGTCACGCCCTTCCCCTTTATAAGTGCCTCCCCACCGGTTTTTCCCTGACACCGTTACTGGCCCCGCCTGGGTCCATAAAGTGGTCTCTGGCATCCATTCTTGTGTCCACTCCCTCCTTCCTTCGCCTCAGTACTTTGCAGTCCTGCTCACGCCTGCGTCACCACGCTGCAGACGGAGCCACTACTCAGGGGTTCTGGCAGAGATCCTGGGAGAGGTGAGATTCGTGGTCTGCGCCGGTCACTCTGGGAGCAGCTAGCTGGCACCCGTCAGCTCCAGTGGCTGCGGGACAAGACTGCAGTGAATGGCGCCCAGACTGCAGTTTAGATTTGAGGGACTCTTGTCACTTGTCATTGGCCTCACAGTCCACTCATCCTTCTGCAAATAACTTGCAAACAACACAGCTGGACTGCTGTCCTGGGTAAATATACATACAGATGACTTTTCCAAAGCAGTACATCATTTCCCAGGGAAAGACACAACTTCGTCTTGCCTATGAAACTGTGATTGAAAACACCTGAGAGCCAGATCTGTGTGAGATTGCAAAGGAGCAAAGCTTTGCTATTTGGGCACAATTCTCTTGGTTTCTTTGCTCAGGCCTTTGGTGAGCACAGAACACATCTAGGTAGAAACTGTTGACTAGACAGGATCCTTTGGATCCATTGTCCCCCAAACATGTCAATGTGTGACAAGTTACAAAGACAAGTTGAAACAGTAGCACAAATGGCGCAAAGAAAACATGGCAAAAGAGGAAGAGGAGAGGCCCAATGACAAAAGGATGTAGTGAGACACTGGCACATCAAGTGAGCTGCACTCCCACAACCTCTAGGCCAGCAGGTCCTGGTGTCACAACCTCTTTTTTGGTTTCTTTAGTTTTTAAAATTTTTTTTATTTTTTGTAAATCAGCAAAACTAAATATATGCAGTTAAAATGATGTCATCAAAACTTAAAGATACAATCAAAAAACATTTATTTAAAACTACATTGAAATATCATATGTACATAAATAACATTTATAAAAGTACAAAAATAATTGCATCTAAATAATATATGTACAGTTGTAATTACGAAGCTTAAAACATAAATCCTGTTAGTGAAAAACTCTTCAGTCAGTCGGTGGCCTCTTCCTGATCTTCAAGGAAAGAGTTCTTCTGGACTGGAGGCAAGAGCTTGGTTGATAACAGGAACATCGGAAGGTACCAGACAAAACCACTTGGCAAGACTGTATCCACTCAGGCCGGCAAAGTGGAGGCACAGAATGGATCAGAGCCTGCAATGCAAACCTAAAGCATCTGCAGCTCCATATTTCAGGGGACAGACTTCCTGGAAACAAGAATTCTTAACTGCTGCACAGGGAAACATGTTCCTGCTGACAGACTTTTGAATCAGGCCAGGAGAAAACTCTGACCCATTCCCCAGAGGAATTCTACAGCCTGGCCTCTGGGCTGCCCTGGGACAGCAGGGAGCCCAGAGCTCTGTGCTCTCCAGCAATGGCTCAGCTGCACATGCACCCTGCTGCTCCTCTCCCTGCCCCACAGCTCAGCAGCCCTACAGCTCCAGGGGCACTGGCAGCAGCACAGCTCCTTGCAGGGGCACATGCAGGGCACAGCTGTTCCCTGCCAATGGGCACAGCCTCTCTGCGCTGCCACAGGACCCTCCCACCAGACAGTGGCCCAGCTCCCTGCTTACCTTTTTCTGAGGCTGATCCATGCTTGGTCTTCACCTTGCCCTCAGTCTGGAGCTCCGTCAGGCCCCCCATGCCATGACTAGGAAGGGCGATGGAGACAATGGGGGCAGATGCACACCCTTCCTTAGCATTTTGTCATTTTTGGCACTGCTGAAAAGTCCCATCCGGAGGTGTCCAACTCAGCACTTGGTCAGCTTTCTGGAGAACATGAAACCTTCACCTCCAGCCCAAAAGGCTGGAGAGGTTTTCCTGCACGTGTGGAGGCTTGCTCTCAGCACACGTAATCAGCTGGGTGCCCATCACCTCGCAGAGGGCACAGGCCAGCTTGGTGACCACAGCGCAGACGTTGGCGCTTCGCACCGGCAGCGCCTTGTTCTCCAGGCAGGACCAGAGCACGGGCAGGGCGTAGCGCTGCACCACTTCAGGGCTCTTGGCATGAACCCATTCCACAAGCACTGCCGGGACAGACACACAGCTCCTTACCCACCAGCCTCAATGCAAACAAGGATCTACCTCTGCTTTTGCTTCTTGGGAGCCTCTCTGGCCAAGATCAGTGAAATAGCACACAGAGCCCCACGACCCAGAAACGGGCAATGCAGCTGATCATCCTTGAAACAGAACCCCCAGCCCCTCAGGACTAATTTCTCCAACCAGAGCCTTGTAGCTGTGGCAGAGTCTTTGTACCATTACTAAATTATTTCACAATTTATGTCTGCATGAACAATGAATGAAACATCAAACTGCCTTCTATTTCCACAAACAAGTTGTCTAACCCACACGGAAGCTTTGGAAATGCACCCCAGAGAGGCAATTGAGAGATTTCTAATAAAAGGGATGATTCCTTTGTGTAACTTTGACGTCAAGGGCCAAAAGTCTCATCTGGCTCTTCCTTTTGCTCCGTAGCACACAGCGAAGGGCAGTATTAGAACACACTTCGAAACTCCAGCCCACCAGAGATGGGTGCTGCTTGACAGCTGGATGAGAAACATCAGTGCCTAGCTGGTGTCTTTGGCAGAATGCTTTTGTGCCTTCCAACCAAGAGCCCTTTCAGTCCTCAGGGTGTCTTAGAGAATTACCCAGACCCCATTGCCCTGGCATTTGGGCACCTCCACACTTTAATGCCATTTCCCCTCTCAATGCTAATGGCATTTTTTCTTACAATGTGCACTGAAATAGGGGCATAGAGAGAGAAAAAGGCTACACAGGGGACTGAAATTTAGCCAGAACACACAAGTGTTGTCTCTCATTGTTTCTGGAATCTGCTCTCTGCTCATTTTCTGAACTGAATTATATCAAACACAGACAAAAATTTACTACCAACAGGCTCCTTGCATGGCAGATTTGGCTGAGAGATCAAAACCTGAAATGCTTGTGAGACCAGTCTTATTTTCTGATCAGGCAAAATGTTATGTAGTAGCTATTTATTATTCTGTGGTGGAAGAGACTTCATGTTCTCTATGCTGTTAATCCACCAGCAGTCATCAACATTGAAAGAGCTCCTGAAAGTACCCCAAACCAATTCTGCTAAGCAGGAAAAGGGTTATGGTACCCATTTAAAAATGAGACTTCATTTGAGTTTAAATGCAATTAAAGACATTGGTCACTGTGGAAGTTGAGAAGAGCCCCAGTGAGAGCTGAGCCCCGAGGCCGAGCGCTGCCCCCATCTCAGATGCTGCACAGCTCTGCAGCAGCCAGGGAAAGCCTGCCAAATCCACCTGCCTTGGCCATTGCCAGGAGGGACAAGCTCAGCACCTCCTGATGTGGAGGAGCTACTCTGCTCTCTGCTCACAGGCATTGCCTGTCAGTACTCCCTCAGAGACCTCTTGGCTTACAAAGGGAGGCCATACCTGTGATGCACTCTGTGACTTCCAGCAGAGCTTCACCACTCAGTTTGCTCCATTGGTGGCTGAGCTCTTTCATCAGTGACACTTCATCTACAAGTGAAACACACGTTTCTGCTCACTCTTCTGAGGGCACAGGAGAAAGGACAGTGGGGAAGGAAAGGGCAGGGGCAACCCCATTTGATACAATAAAGTCAATTTCTGCTCATTTTTGAATCCTTTTCTTCTTTCCTTCCAGCCTACTTGGCAGGGTTTAAAATTCCAAAAGAAAAGCTCTCCTTTCACATGTGTAAATCCAAAGTTGTCTGCTGGACCAGGAGCTATGCTAAAACATTTCACACCAGGGACCTCAAGAGTTCAGTCACATGGAAGCAGTGGAAAGGTTTTGCATCCCAGAGCAAAAAGGAAGAAGCCCATACTTGGGACACAGAAAGGCACTGAGTCAGGCAGTTTGTGACTTCACAGAGCAGCTGAGGTGGAGAAAGTGGAAACTGCCCCTCAAGACCTGACTCTTCCACACTCCATTTTTCAGGCGTATTCCCCCAGTGCGGCATTTTCAGAGCTGACATAAATCTGTGTGGCAGAGGAATTTACAGCAGCCCTTGCCCAGGCAGGTATTTGCTATTGCCATCTTGCCTCATCCAAAACAATGTGTGGAACAAGGCATCACTGACAGCTGGACTTAGACCCATTTGTTCTAAAGAAATGAACTTGGTGAATCATCAGTTCCCCCTTGGAAAAAGAAGACAAAGAAGAAAGGTGGGAAATAGGAAGCTAATGCCTCTAATGCAGAGCCTTCCAGGTGGCTGCTCTGCAGAAGCTCTGATGGGCCGGTGTGCCTTCATGCCAACAGCAAAGCTGTTCACTTGGAAAGTCAAAGTTTGCTTGGGGCCCAAGCAAACTCCAAACCCCCTTTGCCTCTGAATTGTAGCAAAGCTGGAGTCCAGGACTTGCTCTTCAGACCAGCGGCACAGAGCCAAGGCAGCCTGGGACTGTTGGGAAATGCTGCTGCACATTCCAGCCTGTTGGGGATGGTGCATAAGGACTGCACCTGCACAGCTTCTGGTGGGTGTCAGCTGGAGCCTTCCACAGACAACAACAGCTCCCAAGGCACTCAGCGCTCTCTTGTGTGGGACAGACAGGGACACAGGTGAGGAGAGTCCATGCCAGGGCTCAGCCTTACCTAAATGAACAACAGATTGGTCCAGTGCGGTCACAGCTGCGGCACGAACCCCGAGATCCTTTGAGTTCAGGTTCTTTATTATCCCTTCAACCAAACGGACCATCACTGGGTTCAGGGCATCTTCCAGGACTCCAGTCATTTCTGCCAGAACCTCCAGCGCCTGCTGCTTCACCTTCTTATGGGTGTCATTGATTCTCAGGAGAAAATGATCAAAAATCTGTGAAGAG
Organism: Zonotrichia albicollis; assembly: GCF_047830755.1. Taxonomy (NCBI): domain Eukaryota; kingdom Metazoa; phylum Chordata; class Aves; order Passeriformes; family Passerellidae; genus Zonotrichia; species Zonotrichia albicollis. The sequence continues at coordinate 288,815 of NW_027428335.1, read as the reverse complement.
AACAAACGACATGAAAGCTGGATTAAAATGACCTTGTCTGAAAAGGGGATGTAGAAATGAGCCCTCAGCAATATAAAAGATGAAAGTGATCCCTTCTGTCAGGTCAGCCCTTGCTTGCACAATTTCACTGTTTTCCTGTGGGCCACTCACTGGAATGGTTGTGCAACCTGATGCTGCTTGAAAGATTTTCATCTGTTTTTGAGAGTTTTGGCTGGGGCCGGAATAGTTCCTATGGTGTTTCTCTCCACCTATAAATCATTAAATCAATTCCATTTATTAATTCAAAAGGCTGCCTTCTCTTTCAAAGGATGGAAGCAGATATTTACCATGCCCATTTTCCTATACAGTTGCCTCAAGTACTGAGGGCAGTTATAATTTTGCCAAAATTGTAGCGGGAGGAGATCTAATTTGTTTTTTGTCTGTCTCAAAACCTGCTTCTGGAGAAGGACAGGGCTCTGGTCAACTCTTCCAGGATCCAGACCAATTCTTTAACTAAGAGGTAGATTTCTGAAATGTAAAGTGCTCTACAGCTCTCATTAGAGCAGGTTCAGTCCCTTGACAGGCACAGTATCAGGCACCATTTTCTGGTAAAAGGGAAAAAGCAGCTACTGGGAGAAGAAAGGATGGATCGGTCCTTAGCTGTTTTCCTCTTTTTCCAAAGAGAAAAAAAGGCCCCCCAAAAAGAAGGGTGAGCACCATCTTTACCAAGAGGAATAGGGATGAGGATGGAAATGAGAGCCAGAGTTGTGCCTGTGCAAGACAAAATGGAGTTTACAGAAGTGTCCTTTTTAAAACACTTTGTTTAAACCAACCCAGCCTGATAATTCTCTTCCCCATGAAAACCTATTTCTCGTCTAGAGAATAATTGCCATGCTTTCAATGGCTGGATTCCCTTCACTTAACCCAACTGGGAGTAGGAGACAGCAGCAGTTACACCAGCAGAAAATCTCTGCCATCATCTGATGAACATCAGCAATAGGCACCTGCCAGACAAATACAGCTGGACTGAAAGAACTTGTCCTGAAGCCCAGACTTCAATTGCATTTGTCTGGGTAAGAGGGACCAGCCTGTCCCAAACAGCCCGGATGCAGTAGTGCCAAGACACACTGAATTAACCTTACTTCCCCAGGCTTGGGAAAGGAGCTAAAGGAAAGGAACCATGAAGATACCCTACATACTTGGACAATGTTACTGGAGATCAGCTGGGGGCTGGTTTTGCACAGCTCTAGGAGGAGTGCCACTCCTTCCATCCGTGTCTGAAACCCCTTGGCTTCCAGGAGATGGTAAAGCTTCTGCAGTGACTCCCTTCCTTCCACACTTGCAGGTAACGTGACCTGGGCTTTTGGACGGTGGAGGAGGCGTCCACCAGGAGCAGACTTCACCCTGGAAAACAAAATCAAATTAGGACCTGTTGCTGGTAATACCTTCAGTTAATTGTGAGCAAAACATCCTGAGGAGCTTTCCTAATGATGTGATTTCAAGCTAGAAAATCATGAAGCTCTGAGGAACAACATGGACCTCGTGACAATCATCATGGCAGACAATCTGCAAGTGAAATTCTCACCACTGCTCACTCAGGAAAACCAAGGATGAGATGTATCTGATCTATCTTCAAATGCCTTCCAAGGCACACATTGCTTTGTGGGGAAAGGGAGACACTACTTCCATGTTTAAATGCCTCCTCATATGGCAGGTGTGTGTTTTTATAATAAGGAAAGTCATCACTCTGAGGAAGTGTCTCTACACCAGGCAGGACAATCTGGAAAAGTAGCTCAGATGCATCTGAACAGATGAACAGGGGCATATCTGAAGGATCCAGAAAATCAGGAACAGAGATAAGAACAGAAGCCAGACATGCCAGAACTACACTCACATTTCATTTGCTTCCCTAGAGACTAGATGCACAGCTTAACAAATCCTCTGGGAATAATCCTCTGGGATCAACCTGTCTCTTCCATGAGTATGGGAAGATGCTAGCCATGCTACTGAGGCATGTGGTCACCTTCCTGCCACCACTGAGCATGACAGAGCTAAATAAATCCCCTCTGGTAAAAGAGGAGAACAGGTACAAGCAGCTCTGCCACTGGCATGAAGAGACAGCAAGGACCAAATTCCTGTCTTCAATGCTGATTGCAGCACAGGGGGAAATAAACCAAACACATCAAGCAAACCATATGAAGGACAGGAATACCAAGACAGTAAGTCCACATTGAGACACCTGTTGACCAAAATGGCTCAGGAATTAACTTGCTCCTTACTACTCAATCTTGGTACTGTTTGAGGGTAAGAAAACCAGGAATCAGCCAGGCCAAACCACATGGATGGGAACTGCTTGTTTGGGGAATGGCATCCTGCTTCTAAACTGAGACTTCTCATTAAAACACCCATCCACAAAGGACTCCACTTGGATGAAAAAAAAACCCTGGTTGAATTTACTTGTCTCGAGTCAGGCAGCAGAGACTTGGCCCTCTCCTATCCTCCACAGCACTGCCCTTGCCACTGCACTGGATCGTCTGAGCTGCAGGCAATGGGTGTCTTTGTGTCACCCAAATTCTGTGGAAAGCCCTCCAGAGAAGTTGTGTTCAACACAATGCAGAAGTTGACATTTTTTGTCCTAGAGCATTTGTAAGGAAGGGAAACAATCTCTGGCACTGGTCATCTCCAGCAGAAAGATTTGTGCCTGAGGAAGAGGCATGTAGAGCTTGTCATGTGCTTTGTCACATCTGACAAAAGTGCTCAGTACCATTTGCTAGAGGGCAATGGGGACTGGGGCTCCTTTGAGCCATCATTCCTCTTCTTCACGGGCTCCTTGACAGAGGGGCGTTCACCCTGCTGGTTTTCCATCTCCTACAAAGACATAAAGAAACCCCATGAATCTTTAGAATATAAAATAGGAAATGCCCTCTTTAAAACACGAGTTAGAACCAGGATCACTGCTACCAAGGCTTAGAGAAACATTTCCTAACTTACAGAAATAAACAGACCAGAGGTTCAGTGATGCCAACTCTTTGATTTCAATAGGCCAAGGCAGGTTATGGGTGCTACCACACTGAGCAGCAGTCTAAAGTCCCAAATTCATTAGTCTTGAGCATAAATGGGAATAATGCAAACTGACAGGCAGTGAGTGGTCTTAGAGGAAGAAGTTGGACTCTTGGAGGTTGGCTCAATGTGTTGGAAGTTGATTTGGTTCAACACTTACTCTCCGTGCTCCTGCACCAAGGCACACTCCCTTGTGTAATGTTGATAAAAAGAATAAAATCCCCCCCAAACAAACACATGATTTTCCACTGGATGCTGCTGAATTCACCAAGCTTCTTCCAGCTCCACAGGGCTTGGCAGCAGGGCAGTATTCCCAAAAGACAGACAGCAACTGTAGTAACTAGGATTGACTTGGACATCTTTGGTATATTTGGAAATTTTCTTGGCACTACTACTTCCAGTCTCTTTTGCAAAGACTCTGTTATGTTCAGAAGCACTATTCTCACTTAACTGCTTTACTGGGGGCAGAGTAGGGAGAGTGTGGTGGGGGCGTACACGTGAGTGTAAACCCATTTTCCCTTCTTTCCATTTGCTCTTTGTGACCAATATTCAAAGTATTCAAAACCCCACTTTTCCCCTAATAATAGCAGTTCCTCTGTGGTCTGCAGATGAACAGGCTGAGAGGATTAACAGCTCATTCCCAGGAGCAAAATGATTCAGCAGAAGTGGAATAGGATAAAGACACATTGGGTATGTTTGGTCTCATATTAGCAGTGGCAATACTTGCACAAAGGAGATATTTCTCCTGTCAAGCACTTACCTTCTTCTTAATTCTGGTCAGAATATCTTCCAGGTCATGCGGGGAAAGGGATTGCTCCAAAAGCTTTTTAAATTTTTGATTATTCAGCAACATCTTCACCATCTCCTGTCCATAATGCCTAAGGAACGAAGGAAGGAAACAACAGAAAATGAAGAAAGGAAGAGTGTTAACAGAAGAGGCTGATGCCTTAAACTTATCAGGTGCAATGCTTGCATGAGAAGGCACTACCTACTCAGCAAAGAGGGAGATTTACCTCATTTGACACTGCACAGTGCTGTAGCTGAACACAAGGGGCAGGAGGAGAATGTGGGGCAAGACAAAAATACCATTTCTCTCTGAAACTGCAGGTGTGCTTCTGTGGGATCAAAGGATTCCAGGCAACAAGCAAAACACATCTGCTTTGTTGTCAGAGCTTGTTAGCAGTGTCCTGCTGCCATTGCACAGGAATTTACCTTTCTCACCTCATGACTGCTTTTGATTATTCTCTACTATATGTATGCACAGGGTCAGCTAGGTTCACTGGTGTTCTTGGCAGCCATTAATGGGAATTTAATCCTCCAAGTAAGGGGATTTTGGTGGTTTGGGGTGATTTTTCCCACTAGGTCACCAAAGATTTCTTCAAGAAGAAATTTGGAGGTCACTGAGCCACACATAACAGCATTCTAGAAATCTGCAGATGAGGTTTGGAAAGACTGAATATGTTGCCTAAAGACCTCTGAAATATTTCTAGGGAAGTCTTAATGTGAAATAGATGTTTGGGATCTTCCAGTGATGAACATTAGCCAACACTTTGGCTTTCCTTGTGCACCTAAGGCCAGTCAAAACTGTTGGACTGGCTAATGTGAGCTCTTTTGAGCTCAGTGAAGACTCCTTCAAGTCACAGGAAGTTGGCAATGCTCCTTCTTGCTGGCCAGCCTCAGGTTACCTGGTACAGTCATTTCCCCAGGCAGCAGTCACAGCACCAAGCCTGACAGAGCTCAAGAAGCGTTTGGACAATGCTCTCAGGCACATGGAGTGACTCTTGGGCTGTCCTGCACATGGCCAGGAGCTGGACTGGATGACCTGCATGGGTCCCTTCAAACTCAGCATATTCCATGATTCTATGCCCCTTAGCCACACAGTGAGGTCACTCATTATTTCCTTGAGTTTCCACTCTTTCATGGTTTTACCTTTAAAGCCAAACACAAAACGGTTTTCCACGTTTTGGAGGTGAGATGAAGATCATTACCTTGTGTCCTTGTGACGGTCCTGAGCCAGTCTCCCTGCCACGTGTGGGAGCCTCTCAGCCCTGGGGGTGCCTGCGAGCTTGGTGACTCCCATTTTCTCCATCAAGGACAGGAGGAGTTGGGCCGCGCACTTCCGCACCTGGACGTAGCGGCTCCTGGGAAGGAGAGAGCAAACCCTGGGCCACAGGGACAAGGAGCAGCAGCAGCAGCACAGGCCTTGGCCAGAGTATGCTCCCTGTCCTTGCTGGGGGAAGGAGCCTGGGCTCTCCCTGCACCTTCCAACACCTGCAGAAGGTTCTGTCCTCAGAGAAACACTAAGTTAGCATTGTACAGAAGGACTGCCTGCACGGAAGAGGGAAGAATTCAGTCTCCCTGCACTAGCTGATACTCCATTTCTTTCCCAAAATTTACTCAGAGAAAGATTAAAGTAGTAGATCACATATGAATTATTTAGAAATTAAGGATAATTCATGCTGACCCCTCAGAGGGCACCCACTACACAGAGCTGCAGCAGGATGAGGCTCTTTCCACCCATTCATCCCCAAATCTGCAGACCTCTGGAAAAAGACAAATGCAGGGCAAACACGCTGTGGGGAGTGATGTTGTAGATTATCCACCAATGCAGCTTGTTTCTTTTGTAAAGCTTGACAAGGGATACATCTGAGTGTTTTACCCTGTTCCAAAGCTGAGGAAAAGGTGCAGGCATTTGAGCCAGACTGTCCTGATCTAGAGACTGTCTCTTGGGAGCTATCAGGCCCAGCACCAACACTTAGGGCAGCATTTGCTTCAGCTGTCCCATGGCCCTCGGCCTGTGAAGGTGCCTGGGAAGTGAATCATCATCTCAAGGCTAACATGAAACATCATTTTGAATAGGAAGCAGAGCTCTAAGGCCAGGACACTCACACAAGACTCCTTTTGGCAGCAGCTGCACCTGCTGGGCAGGCTGTGCCACACCCAGCACATTCTCCCCCATGTGCTCCACACCCCTGCAAGGACCCTCCTTATTTCTCAGGTTAATGACATCACGAGGATACGTGGTTTTCCCCAGGGCCTCTGTGGTTAGAGCTGTGAAATCTCCAACAGTGCTCACAGCTGCAATTGCAATTGTCCCTCTTCCCACAAAAGCACATAGATGTATCCTGAGCCTTTGCAGGCACTTTCACTTCCCCACTGTTCCCCACATCTAGGAAACTCTGACAGACTGGGAGAACTCCAGGAAGCAGCAGCAAGCTGAGTCAGAGGAGCTTTAGTTTGGATATCAGGAAAAAGCTTTTCACCAACAGGGTGCTTGGGCCCTGCAACAGGCTCCCCAGGGCAGTGCTCACAGCACCAAGCCTGACACAGTTGAAGAAGCATTTGGACAACAATCTCAGGCGCACGCTGTGACCCTTGGGTTGTTCTGTGCAAGGCCAGGAGCTGGACTGGATGGTCCTGATGGGACCCATCCAACTCCCCATATTCTACAGTGACTCTGTGGCCTAATGGGCTGCAGGAGGGCAGAAATAGGTGACAAGAGGAAAGAAATGAGATTGATGGGAAAATCAAGCCACAGTCCACAGAAGATGCAGGATACAGAACCCTTCCCTCCCACCATTCTCATTCTCTCTCACGGATCCCTTCCCCTACCCACACACTGGAAGGTGAAGAAGATCACTAAAAGAAGAAGAACCTACTTGACCCCCCTGTCCATGAGAACAGTCATTGCTCGGGCAGGAGTCACGTTCTCTGCCATCATCCCCAGGCTCTGACAGGCTGCCTTCTGAATAAACTCTGGGGAGTTCCACACCATGGGGAGAAGGACCGCAGCAACCTCATCTGCCTCCGAGTCCATGTCCTTCTTCAAGATGGCAAAGAGCTCTCCCAGAGTGACGATTGCTAAGCAGGACACCTTGGACCGGAGGTTGGTCACCTGGGGAAGTCATGAGGGGAAACGTAAGAACCACCTTGAAAAGAAAACCGGTTTCCTTAGACAAAACTCCCAGGAAATGACAGCATGTCCCACTGTCTATAGAGGAATATGAAAGCACAGGAAGAGCAGAAGAGCCCAAACACAGAAAGACACTTACTGTGGCCCAAACTTCTGGCCTCACTCCTGCTTACTGCAGGCATAAAAAAATATCTTTCACTAAAGTCTTCTACTTAACGTTTCTACAATGTCAACTGCTTTGATTTTAGGCCCTTTGTTTTGAAAAACAAAGAAGCAAAATAAAGTAAGGGATGCTTTCAAACCATAAAGGCACAAGTCTTAAAGATAAACCAGGCACGTGCTGCTCTTCAAAAAAGCAACACCTGCAGCTGAAGCTCTCAGACAGGAAACAGAAAACACAGGCTCAGAGCTACAGACTCATTTGCAGGGTTCAATTACAGCTTGGGCAGACACTGGGACTCTGGCATAGACTGTCATTAGTGTCTCCATTTCTGCCTTGCATTATAATGGCACCACACTCAAAGACAAGTGCCAGCTACCCAACCTGCCAGTAAATACAGCTGCACGTACACACAGATCCTACAGATAGCTGACAGACATTACAAGTAGAAGGTCTAAAACCAGAAATGAAGGCACTCCCTGAGCACACATGGAGATGAACAAGCACATATCTACTCTACCAGCCGTGCATGAAGTATGGGGGACAATTCAGAACAATGTTCTCACCTCGCTGGTAGCTGCCAAGCAAATCTCACTAAGTCGGCAGAGCAGGACTTCTGGATGGGACTCAGCCAGGCGTGGGATGTTGAAGAGTCCCTTCTTCTTCAGTTCCCTGAAAGACAAGTACCAAAAAGATTGATTTTTCTCTCTACCCAAGAACTAGGCAGCACCCTCTGAAATGACCAGGCTGGCAGCTCAGTCAAACCATGGGAGGTGCTTTTCAAGGAGCACTTAATGAAATCATGGAATCCATTGCCACAGGATGCTGTGGCTGTCAAAAGCATACACAAATGCAAGAGGCGAAGAGAGGGCTTTCAGAGTGTTCATGTGTGGCCTTTCTGAAAATCTCTGCTATTAAGTCCCTCTGCCACCGCTTTCTAGAAGCTGTGAGGCTGGGCCATGCTGCTGTTTCTTGTCACCTCCCAGTACCTGTCCCATTGGGCTGTTCCTGGGACAGTATTTTCCTTCTTTGTCAGCCCCAGCAGGCAGTTCAGCCCTGAGAGTCTGCACTGCCACTCTGGAGCTGAGTTCCCACTCTACCATCTAGGCATGTGTGTCACCCACTCCACTCCACCTCACACATTCCACAAAAAAGCACCAGGATATCATCCCAGAAGATTAGGATTCCCTCCCTGGGCAAGAACTGTTGAAACTCTGGCTTTTCCCACAAAACAAGCCCCACAACAGCAACATTTTATTTAAAAGGTGCAAACACCTCCACCTCTCAGCACTTGCTTTGTGCAGGCCCTCAGGCTCAGGAAGGTATGTGAGGCATCAGGGCTGGTGACTGATCCCACGGGCACCCCTGAGTGTCATCAGGACCCCCCACACCTGCAGAAGCTCTCTGCACCTCACAGGGCACCAAAGAGAAAGGGCAAAGCAAAGGAGATGCATTTTTATCCCTGTGAGAATGAAGCATCCACCAGTGAGGGGATACTAAACCAGACATCAAAAGGTCAACCAATATCACCTCACATTTGTAGGGTTATCACCTCTGGGCCTCCTTCAGTCTGTGTCGAATTTTGGGACACATTGTGAGTATTGACAAAACATCTCAGGCCCGTATGAAGCAGTGAGAAGGAAAAGTTGAATTCCAAAAGTGCAAGATTCCTAGAGGATTTTATTTCTTTTTCCTTCTTTTCTGCCATGAGCCCTTCAGGAATAATGGCAGGCCGAGGGACTTGAAAGCACAACTCAGTCCATTTCTCAAAAAGAGGAGCTCCCTGGAGCTGCTTCTGGGACTCACATGCACGAGTCCCTGCCATTGCTGTCAGCACTGGGAGCAGAGAGGAATCTTAGTCCCACTGGGCCAGGGGCCCAAGGCACCCAAATGTCTACACTCAAATCTGCTGTCATACTGCTTCTGCCTTCAGCCAGCAAATCATCTCGTACCACAGCTTTCTCTCTTCCCTCAACATTTCCTTTGCAGCTCCAAGGAGCAGCAGCCACAGCCAGGAAACAGCACGGACCTGCTGCAGCTGCAGCACTGCTGCAGAGCAAGGCCAAGGAAAGGCTGCTCTCCAATCTTTATGCTCTCCCTGCTCTGCAGGCCTTTCAACCAGTGCCCTTTGGCCCTCTGGGCTCTCGCGGCTCCGAGGCACGAGCAAGACACAAAAGCTTCTGACCGACCTTAACGCTCAGAGGGACACAGAGGGAACGGGGCCTTTCTTACCAGTCGTCGCTGTCCAGCATGGAGAGCGCCTCCTGCAAGGACTGCTGTGGGTCTGAAAATGCTCCGTCCTTCTGCCCACGCCCACGGAGCGGCTCCTCTCGGCGCTTGGCACCAGTGGCCATCTGCGGGGTCACTGTAAGGAGAGGGTCGGCCATGGGCGCTGCAGCCCCGGGCACGGCACCCGCCATGGCGCGGCCTGCAGCCCCATCTCCCAGCCAGGGCTCCGTGTGGCACACGCTGCCACTGCCTCAGAGATTCCCTGCTGCCTGCATCCTGGGGCTCCTTGCTTGCTCCCAGCCTCCCCCAGCTGGGCACAGCTCCAGGCTGAAGCTGACAATTGCCCCCACAGTGCCAGCTCCCAAGTGCCACAGGTGCCACAGCCAGCGGCAGCTTCCTGAGGCCGCAGAGCTCCCACTCCCTGCCAGACAGTGCCCACAGGAGGGAACCCCTCAGGGGCCTCTCTTGTCTCAGCACCCTGATTTCCCCCAGCCCTAAGGACAGGGGCACTCTGCAGCTCCCTGAGGAAAGACCTGCAGCTGCCTTGTTATCACAAGGCCTGGCACCAAGCCAGGCCTGAACAGCCTGAAGAGCCCAGCCCTACTGGGCCGGACTCAATCCCCATGGGGCAACAACCAGGGAACAGCCATACATGACCCTTCACACCTCACAGCACCTCTGTTTCCATTGACTTCAAATATTCTAGACTATCAACTTTTGGAGTAACTCAAAAGTAGATTTGCTGTTCATTCTCAGGACAGACTATGGACCCAAGATCCTGGCTGTCCTGGCTGAAGCAGGAGGCAGCTTGTGCTCCTTGTGCAAGGACCAGCCCATGTGGGATAAAGCTGCCACAGAGCAGACTGAAACCTGCTGCATGACAAAGGCCTCAGCCCCTGCATGCTGGACGGCCTCTGTGTCTGAGAGACAAGGGCAGAGATGGACATTGCTCTTGACAGACATTCTTATCTGCCCTTATCATGCCGATTTCAGTAAACATCTTCTTTCTGGTTCCTAAAAGAACTCCCAGGTTCTAATACCTGGATGCATTTAGACCAACATTTTCTTCTCTTTGCTGGAGTATTTCAGGGGACATTCAAAGACAAGCCTAGGGTTGCAGGAGTGATACCCAGACGTAAATTGTGTTCTTGACACTGGATAATTCATTTTCCCCAAGCATTTTCCTTCCCAGCTGTATGAGATTGGGCCACTTTGGGGCCAGCCCAACTAGAGGTTGATTTTCTTAATGCAAGTAGAACAATGGAGCTCATTCTGGAATACTCTCCAATAGAGCTGCTAAAATTCTGAGAACAAATCATTCTATACAACAACTTCACAGAGGATAAAATCAGGCAGGAAAGTAGAAAAATAACAAAGCTGTAAATCCAGATTTTTTTTTTCCACTGCAGAATGGCCAGCTTAATAATAAAGGAGAGTAAGATCTGGGTTTTGAGGAAGGAGGATAATTCTGGATAGAAGGCAAGGTCTTTGAAGGTAAGAGCATCTGGGAAGGTGGCAGGGAAACTACAGATCCCAGGGTAACCTCCTTCGGACCATGGCAGTCATTCAGGTCTGCAAAATGGACACACAATACATAACAAAAACTATGATGCAAACCTAGCTGAAGCTGAAGCTCCATATTTCATGGGACAGACTTCCTGGAAACTTCTCAACAGCTGCACAGGGAAACATGCTCCTGCTAGCAGACACTTGAGGCAGGCCAGGGGAAAACCCTGAGCCACTTCCCCAGAGCTGCCACAGGCACAGCCTGGCCTCTGGGCTGCCCTGGGACAGCAGGGAGCCCAGAGCCCTGTGCTCTCCAGCAATGGCTCAGCTGCACATGCACCCTGCTGCTCCTCTCCCTGCCCCACAGCTCAGCAGCCCTATAGCTCCAGGGGCACTGGCAGCAGCACAGCTCCTTGCAGGGGGCACATGCAGGGCACAGCTGTTCCCTGCCAATGTGCACAGCCTCTCTGCGCTGCCACAAGAGCCTTCCTCCCACCAGAGAGCAGCTCAGATCCAACCTTAACCTTTTCTGAGGCTGAGCCATGCTCCTGGGCCAAGGCCCCCTGAGGCAGCCAGGAGCCCAGACCTCCATTCCCAAGGCCGGGTTCTGGCACAGGAATATCCAAACCAAAGAGGTCCATGAGTTCCCTTGGGAACAGAGGCATCCCAGGTCCTATCTTACACTGAGAGCTCTTTTCCTCCTTTCTCTGGGTTTTTGCTGTAGGTTCAGAAGAAGCTGTCAACCAGGTTATAGGAGAAGAAGTGAGTTAATTGAACTCACACCTTTATAATCAGCCCTTCTAATGGGTGGGGAATTCAGGTGTTTTTTAGTTACTGAAAAGATTGCTTGGTGTTTTATTTTTCTTGAAACTAGCATCAGTTTAGTTTCTCTGAACAATATGGAGCTGCTAAACCAAGAGAGAAGGGTTCTGCTACTTCAAGTGCTGCCCGTTGCCTCCCAACTACTACAGGATCCCTTTCCTTCCAAACACTTGGGAATTCACAGTGCTCTCTAGAATCTGACACTGGCAAGGAAGTCATTGATGTCAAAAGGAGTTTTCAAAGCCTTTGTTTCTGTATTTCCCACTCAATTCTAGGTGGGGTTCTGCAGTTTTGGGGATTTTTTATATTACTCTTTACAACAAAGGAAGGTCTGGGACACAAACAATGGCACCACGTGTTAGAGCCAAAAGCAGCTTTGCTTTCTCCATGAGATGTGCCCAGTATTCTGTGAGCCTGTATTTGTAGGGAACAAAGTGCTCATCCCAAAGTTCCACTTGTGCTCCACTTACTTCTTCCAGGGGTTTGTTCTCTGCTTTCTTACAGCACAGACATCCAAACCCAAATAAACACGACCTATCTCAAAACAATTCTGATCTTCGCTAATACTGACAATTCAAAATGTCCTTAATGGAAATAGCTGATGGCCAGTCATTCTGAAATACTCCCCAACTGGAGCTGTTAGAACTAGGAGAACTAATTCTTTACATGGCTTCACAGAGGATAAAATCATGTGGCAGCCAAGCCCTATGAGAAGAAAACCTCTCTTAAAACTGGATTCTTCCACCCTGCAGAATGCTCAGGTCAGTAGCAAAAGCAAGACAGGAAAGGATTTAATGAGATAAGTAATTTGTAGTCCAGAATTAATCTAGAAAAAATGTCACCTTACTTGCTGAGTAATACTTCTCCCTACCTGCAATAAGCATTCCACCTGCAGATCAGCAATGAAGGAGTCATTCCAAGGGGGCCATACCCAGGATTTGGCAGAAATAACGCTAAGTCAAGGAACCAGGGAATCTGATCCCTTTCTCTGCATCAACAGAATTATTTCTCCAAGTCTCATCTCTCCTATCATTACACGCCCAGAGATGCCAAAGAAACAACAACAGTGTCAATGAGATTCTCAACAGCATTGCCTGACCCAGATGCACCAGAAACTGCATTTTGTCTGGCACAATTCCACTTGTCAGGGATCAGGCAAGGCAGGGACAGGCACAAGGCATCTCCTGCCCCAGCCTCAGCCTGCAACACTGACACAGGCACAGACAGCCAGGGAAGAGATTTGTCACTGTGAACGTGCCAGAGGTGGCTTTGGGACTGTGCTGTCGAAGGATGACAAACTCACACCCCACCTTGGCTGCATCCATTTGGAAGTCTCCTTCTCCTTCATTGGAAAAGTCTAAAGGACTTTGTATCATAGGAGGTTTCCCTATTCCTCCCGGTGCAAAACCAGGCAATGTCCATGAATCTCCTTCTCATCTCATAGGATTCAGCTCAGAAACAGCCCCAAGGAAAGCTTTTTCCTTCAAGGGCAAGTCAAAGGAGTGGGAACATTCCTCAATACCTGCTAAATGCCTTCCTTTTTGAGTCTCATTTTGACATGAGAAAGGATGCCGGGAGATAAAAGTAATGTGCAGAATGGAGAGGAATGTTTCCTTTTCCTGCACAGCGTTTCCAGGATCCCAAGGTACCACTCCAGCTCCTGCCGCTGAACTCTTCACACTGACTGAAGGGATTTTCACTGCAACACCAGAGAACTCTCCCAAAGGACTCTGTGAGAGTCCACTGTGCTCATAAAGGAATGGAAACTTCCAAAACATTGTGTTTTAACCAAGCTTTCCAATTTTCACCTCAGAGTCAATACTAGAAAGGTCATTTTAGGACAGACATGCCCTGTACCTACCTGCATCTTCAAAGAACTTCTTTTCACTTCTGCTGCTGGATCCTGGCCTGGAGAAGATGGATGACAAAAGAAAATGTGAAGAGGTAGAAACAGAAGGGTGGGAATAGGCGTACCATGAAAGGAAGCAAACCTACTTAGCATGGACACTTCCATGAAGGACAGGATGCAACACATAAACCCAAAATTGCACAGAGCGGGCCAAGATCAGGCTATAATAAAAGCCGAGTCCAGCAGGGGACCCAGCCTGAGATGCTTTCAAGCCCTGCCTCCTCTTCCCCAACACCATCTCTGCTCTTGGGGCATTGCTGTTGGGTTTGACATGGGATGGGCAATGTGCTGAATACACAGAGGTTTGTGTGAATTCATGGAACAGCTGACTGTGCAAAATCACCACAGGAGATGGAAGAGGGGTGAACAGCGCACTGGAGCAGCAGACACCTTGGCTTACCTCATCTCCTGGGACTCCTGCAAATCCAGCTGGGGAGAGCTTGGCAGAGATCCCACAGCATTGTCAAGAGGGAGACTACCTGCCTTGCATATTGGGGGGATCAAAGGTAGTCTCAGTGCCCCCTTTTTCAATTCTCCACCACTGGGATATGGCAAGGAGGTCTGGAAGGAATAAAACACAGTGCTCAGATCAAGCATCCAGCCTTGCCCACATTCATGCCTCAAGACATTTAGATATACCCTCAACTGGAACCTGGCAGGAATAAACAGGTCAAACGGATGGAGCAAATTGGCAGAGGATGGGCAATGCAAAGGGAACTGAAAAGGGAGAGACCATATCCCACATTTGACACCTCTCCCCTCCTGCTCCCTCCTCTGCAAGTGTGCTGACATTCCCACCTGGCATGCACATCCTTGACATCAAGATGTTCTGGGGTGCCACTGCCTCCCCTGGATTTTGGGATGGCATGGCTGTGGCTTTAGATCACTGTTCTCTCCCTGCCCCAAAGGTGTCTCACAGCCACTGCTGATCTCCAGCCATGGTCCCACACAGCCATTCTGCAGGATGCCAAAACCTGCTTTTCTCAAGGCCCTCATTTCTTCTGCTGCTGCCTTTCCCTCCTACAGTTCCCCAGCAGCCTCTGAGCCCAGATGCTGCTGAGATCTCGGCATGCTGGCTGCTCTCAAGCTCCCACACATCCATCAGCTCAGGCTCACTGGCATTTAGCAAGTTGAGCAGAGCTCCCTGCCCTGCTGCTCTCTGCAAGCTCTCTGCCTGCCCAAGCTGCTCCAGGGCCCCCATGCCATGGCCAGGAATGGGGCTGGAGGCACTGGGGCAGATGCACACCCATCCTTAGTATCCCATCATTTCTGGCCCAGTTCAAGACCCAAATCAGGACCTGTTCAAAGTTCACTGAAAGGGTCAGTTCCTGTCAGGGATACACTGGGCCCTTTCTCTGCAAGGCTGAAATCAAGTACCAAAGCCTTCGATTGCACATTCTCTCTACCAAAGCTGTTGTTCATCTGCCTCCTCCTGCACCCCACAGCAAACCCAAAACAACTGCAGCTCCTGGCCCTGCTGCAAAGGCCATCGTGTGCCTGGGCTCTGGGCTGCTCTCCCCATGGCCACCTCCCATCCCTTCCCTCTGCACAAAGCCATGCCAGAGCACACAGCTGCCCAGGAGCTGATGGAGTCTGGAAACAGCAACAGAGACAACTGTGCAGAGGGCATGGCTGTACAACTCACAAGCTGAGACAACCTGACTTGGCAGCTTCCAGCAAACGCCTTATTCCATCCAAAGCTGTCACAGCTGACACAAAAGACCACCAAAACATAGAGGTGCTTCACAGATACCCATAGGTTACTAACTGGTGAAGGATTGCTTTTCGAGATTGCACAACTTGAGGTGCTTTGATTGCTTGTTGGTGTTTTCTTAGCCATAAGACACAGAAGGAACCACAACAGAGCCCAGAAACCAAAGACCTCTCCTCTTATTGATACATGCTGATGAGGACATGAAGTCTGCTCTTCACACCCATTGCAAAGACAACCTGAAGCAGTGTCCAGCTGAGCTTTTCTTTGGCTCAGCTGTTTCCCTGGGCTCACAGAACAGGAAAAGCTCTCCAAGCTCTGCCTACAGCACATAAACTGAAAATCTACCATACAGGACTTAGTCCTTGGTCTCCTTACCTTATGTCCTTTTCCCTCTGAACTCTGCTCCTGGCTGCTTCTTCTGATATCATTGTAGCCAGTGCTAGTTTTCCCTTTCTCTTTCTCTCCATCATACATAGCGCTTGCCTTGTTGGGAAAAGAGCTCTTTGGGATGGGAGGCAAGGGCTTGAAGGGAAGGAGGGAAGAGGGACGTGTCTGTGGAAGACTCTTGGAAATACTGGAGTCAGTCAGGCCTGCAAAGTGAAGATACAAAATGTAACAGAGCCCACTAAGTAAATCTAAAACATCTGAAGCTCCATATTTCATGGGACAGACTTCCTGGAAACTTCTAAACAGCTGCACAGGGAAACATGCTGCTGCTGGCAGAGACTTGAATCAGGCCAGGGGCAAAACCCTGAGCCACTTCCCCAGAGCTCCCACAGGCACAGCCTGGCCTCTGGGCTGCCCTGGGACAGCAGGGAGCCCAGAGCCCTGTGCTCTCCAGCAAGGGCTCAGCTGCACAGGCACCCTGCTGCTCCTCTCCCTGTCCCACAGAAAAAAACTGGCCATCCAATTGTAAATTGCTGCTTTTGCTCTGCTGAATTGTTCCATGTGGTTCTTTCCCTGCTTTCTTTCCCACAGACACAACCAAACCCAAAAAATTCAAAAATATTTACTGGAAATTGGAGAGTGCACGCCATTAAGAAATACTCTGCAACTGAGATCTTAACATTCAGACTAAATTCTTTATATGGTTTCAGAAAGGATAAAATCATGTGGCATCCAAGCTGTGAGAGAGGAACCCCTGTCTTCAAAATGAATTTCTTTCCCTCTGTAGAGTATCCTGATCAGTAGCAAAGGCAAGACAAGAAAGGATTAATGAGATAAGTAATGCCTAGCCCAACAAAACTGACAACTCCTTTGTGGAGCAACACAAATGTCTAGCTCCATTCAGAACTCCAGTTACATACCAGCAATGAAGGAATCATTCCAAAGGGGCCATACCCAGGATTTAGCAGAACTAACGCTAAGTCAAGGAACCAGGGGATCTGGTCGGTTTTTCTGCAACACCAGAATTATTTCTTCAAGTCTCATCTCTCCTATCATTACACGCCCAGAGATGCCAAAGGAACAACAACAGTGTCAATGAGGCTTTCAACTTGAAAGCATTGCCTGACCCAGATGCACCAGAAACTGCATTTTGTCTGGCACAATTCCACTTGTCAGGGATCAGGCAAGGCAGGGACAGGCACAAGGCACAAGGCATCTCCTGCCCCAGCCTCAGCCTGCAACACTGACACAGGCACAGACAGCCAGGGAAGAGATTTGTCACTGTGAACCTGCCAGAGGTGGCTTTGGGCCTGTGCTGTCAGAGGATGACAAACTCACACCCTGCCTTGGCTACATCCACTTGGAAGTCTCCTTCTCCTTCATTAGAAATGTCAAAATTACTTTCTATCATAGGAAGTTTCCCTATTCCTCCCAGAGCAAAAGCAGGCAATGTCCATGAATCTCCTTCACATCTCATAGGATTCAGCTCAGAAACAGCCCCAAGGAAAGCTTTTCTCCTTCAAGGGCAGGTGAAAGGAGTGGGAACATTCCTCAATTCCTGCTAAATGCCTTCCTTTTCTAGTCTCATTTTGACACACAAATGCTACAGGGAGATAAAAGGCATGTGCAGGATGGAGAGGAATGTTTTCTTTTCAGCGCTGCATTTCCAGGACCCCAAGGTACCACTCCAGCTCCTGCCACTCAACACTTCACAATGGAGGAATTTTCCCTGCAACACCAGAGAACACTCGCAGTGACTGGGCTCTGGGAGAGTCCACTGAGCCTGTCAAGGAATTGAAATGAATTTAAGGAAATTGTTGAAAGAATGGGTTTTAACCAAACTTGCCAAATGTCACCTCTAAGTCAAGATTGCAATAGTCAATTTAGAACAGACATGCGCTGTACCTACCTGAATGTTCAGACGACTTCCCTTGGCTTCTGCTGCTGGATCTTGGCCTGGAGAAAACGGAGTAAAAAGGACATATGAGGAGGTAG
The DNA here is from genome assembly GCF_047830755.1 of Zonotrichia albicollis. Taxonomy (NCBI): domain Eukaryota; kingdom Metazoa; phylum Chordata; class Aves; order Passeriformes; family Passerellidae; genus Zonotrichia; species Zonotrichia albicollis. The sequence continues at coordinate 271,141 of NW_027428335.1, read as the reverse complement.
AAAGAGAAGAGAGGGAATGGGTGTACCATGAAAGGAAGCAAACCTTCTTAGCATGGACACTTCTATGAAGGAGGGGATGCAACACATAAACCCAAAAGGATGCAAAGCTGATTAATTGTCCTCCTTAAGCTTTCATTTGCTGCAGTCACCCAGAGCAGGCCAAGCTCAGGCTGTTATAAAAGACAAATCCAGCAGGGGACCCATCCTGAGAATGCTTTCAAGCCCTGCCTCCTCTTCCCCAACACCACCTCTGGGCTTGGGGCTTTCCTGATGGGTTTGACGTTGGATGGGCAAAATACTGAATACACAGAGGCCTGCCTGAATACATGGAACAGCTGACTGTGCAAAGTCACCACAGGAGATGGGAAAAGTGAGGGTGAGCAGCACACTGGAGCAGCAGACACCTTGGCTTACCTCATCTCCTGGGACTCCTGCAAATCCAGCTGGGGAGAGCTTGGCAGAGACCCCACAGCATTGTCAAGAGGGAGACTGCCTGCCTTACATATTGGGGGGATCAAAGGTAGTCTCAGTGACCCCTTCTTCATTTCCCCACCACTGGGATATGGCAAGGAGGTCTGGAAGGAATAAAACACAGTGCTGAGATCAAGCATCCAGCCTAGCGCACATTCATGCCTCAAGATTTAGATATACCCTCAACTGGAGCCTGGCAGGAATAAACAGATCAAACTGATGGAGCAGATTGGCAGAGGATGGGCAATGCAAAGGGAACAGTAGAGAGAGTGACCGTGTCCCACATTTGACACCTCTCTCCTACCCCATTCTCTCCTCTGCATGGGTGCCTACATTTCCATCAGGCATCTACATGTTGTGGATAAACTGAAAATCTACCATACATGACTGAGCTTGGTGTCCTTACCTTATGTCCTTTTCCCTCTGAATTCTGCTCCTGCCTGCTTCTTCCAATATCATTGTCACCTCTGCTATCTTTCCCCTTCCCTCCATCAAACATCTTGCTTGGCTTGATGGGAGAAGAGCTCTCTGGGATGGGAGGCAAGGACTTGTATGGAAGCAGTGAGGAGGGAAGTGTCGGTGGAAGACTCTTGGAAATACTGGAGTCCGTCAGGCCTGCAAAGTGGAGATACAAAACGTAACAGAGCCCACTAAGTAAATCTAAAGCAACTGAAGCTCTGTATTTCATGGGACAGACTTCCTGGACACTTCTAAGCAGCTGCACAGGGAAACATTCTCCTGCTGGCAGACAATTGAGGCAGGCCAGGGGCAAACCCTGAGCCACTTCCCCAGAGCTCCCACAGGCACAGCCTGGCCTCTGGGCTGCCCTAGGACAGCAGGGAGCCCAGAGCCCTGTGCTCTCCAGCAATGGCTCAGCTGCACATGCACCCTGCTGCTCCTCTCCCTGCCCCACAGCTCAGCAGCCCTACAGCTCCAGGGGCACTGGCAGCAGCACAGCTCCTTGCGGGGGGCACATGCAGGGCAGAGCTGTTCCCTGCCAATGGGCACAGCCGCTCTGCGCTGCCACAAGAGCCTTCCACCCACCAGAGAGCAGCTCAGATCCAACCTCACCTCTGTGTGAGGCTGAGCCATGCTCACAAGTCAAGAAGTGAGTTGGGTGAACTCCCACCAATACAATCAATCCGTCTCATGAATAAGGCATCCAAGAGGTTTTTGTACTATTCAGTACATTGCTGTGGTTTGATTTTTCATGAAACCAGCCTCACTACAATTCCTCTGAACAGCATGGGGCTGGCAAGCCAAGAGAGAAAGCTTCTACAGCTGTGCTTATGTGTTGCTACTTGCTCATCTACTACTTTGAAATCCCTTTCAATCTAAACTGTTGGCAAACCCCAGTGGTGTCCAGAATTTGACAATTACACATAGGAATTAATTGCTTTCCCAAGCTACTGTTCGTGGCCTTTGTTTTTGTAACTCCCACTCAGTTCTGGGTCAGGTTTTGTTTGTTGCTTTTATTTCTCTTGACAACAGAGGAAGTGCTGACACATGAACAATGGCTCCTCATGTTGGAAGAAGCTTTGCAATCCACATTACATATCCCCCAAAATACAAGGAGTCTGTATCACAGGGAAAAAAAACTGGCCATCCAATTGCAAACTGCCACTTTTGCTCTGCTTCACTCTTCCATGGGGTTTTTCCCTGCTTTCTTTCCCACAGACACAACTAAACCCAACATAAAATATGACCTGCCTCAAAACATTTCTGATCTTGGCTAAAACTGACAATTCAAAATGTCTTTAATGGAAATCGCAGAGGGGAAGTCATTGTGAAATACTCTCCAGCTGAGCTGTTAACATTCAGAGAGTTAATTCTTTACATGGTTTCAGAAAGGATAAAATCATGTGGCATCCAAGCTGTTAGAGAGGAACACCGATGTAAAAACAGATTTCTTTCCCTCTGTAAAAGGTCCCGGTCAGTAATATAGATGGAAAGGTAAGGATCAATGAGATAGGTCCTTCCGAGTCCAGAATTAAGCCAGCAAAACTGACAACTCCTTTGTAGAGCAACACCAATCTCTAGCTGCATTCAGCATTCCAGCTGCAGATCAGCAATGAAGGAATCATTCCAAAGGGGCCATACCCAGGATTTAGCAGAACTAACGCTAAGTCAAGGAACCAGGGGATCTGGTCGGTTTTTCTGCAACACCAGAATTATTTCTTCAAGTCTCATCTCTCCTATCATTACACGCCCAGAGATGCCAAAGGAACAACAACAGTGTCAATGAGGCTTTCAACTTGAAAGCATTGCCTGACCCAGATGCACCAGAAACTGCATTTTGTCTGGCACAATTCCACTTGTCAGGGATCAGGCAAGGCAGGGACAGGCACAAGGCACAAGGCATCTCCTGCCCCAGCCTCAGCCTGCAACACTGACACAGGCACAGACAGCCAGGGAAGAGATTTGTCACTGTGAACCTGCCAGAGGTGGCTTTGGGCCTGTGCTGTCAGAGGATGACAAACTCACACCCTGCCTTGGCTACATCCACTTGGAAGTCTCCTTCTCCTTCATTAGAAATGTCAAAATTACTTTCTATCATAGGAAGTTTCCCTATTCCTCCCAGAGCAAAAGCAGGCAATGTCCATGAATCTCCTTCACATCTCATAGGATTCAGCTCAGAAACAGCCCCAAGGAAAGCTTTTCTCCTTCAAGGGCAGGTGAAAGGAGTGGGAACATTCCTCAATTCCTGCTAAATGCCTTCCTTTTCTAGTCTCATTTTGACACACAAATGCTACAGGGAGATAAAAGGCATGTGCAGGATGGAGAGGAATGTTTTCTTTTCAGCGCTGCATTTCCAGGACCCCAAGGTACCACTCCAGCTCCTGCCACTCAACACTTCACAATGGAGGAATTTTCCCTGCAACACCAGAGAACACTCGCAGTGACTGGGCTCTGGGAGAGTCCACTGAGCCTGTCAAGGAATTGAAATGAATTTAAGGAAATTGTTGAAAGAATGGGTTTTAACCAAACTTGCCAAATGTCACCTCTAAGTCAAGATTGCAATAGTCAATTTAGAACAGACATGCGCTGTACCTACCGGAATGTTCAGACGACTTCCCTTGGCTTCTGCTGCTGGATCTTGGCCTGGAGAAAACGGAGTAAAAAGGACATATGAGGAGGTAGAAAGAGAAGAGAGGGAATGGGTGTACCATGAAAGGAAGCAAACCTTCTTAGCATGGACACTTCTATGAAGGAGGGGATGCAACACATAAACCCAAAAGGATGCAAAGCTGATTAATTGTCCTCCTTAAGCTTTCATTTGCTGCAGTCACCCAGAGCAGGCCAAGCTCAGGCTGTTATAAAAGACAAATCCAGCAGGGGACCCATCCTGAGAATGCTTTCAAGCCCTGCCTCCTCTTCCCCAACACCACCTCTGGGCTTGGGGCTTTCCTGATGGGTTTGACGTTGGATGGGCAAAATACTGAATACACAGAGGCCTGCCTGAATACATGGAACAGCTGACTGTGCAAAGTCACCACAGGAGATGGGAAAAGTGAGGGTGAGCAGCACACTGGAGCAGCAGACACCTTGGCTTACCTCATCTCCTGGGACTCCTGCAAATCCAGCTGGGGAGAGCTTGGCAGAGACCCCACAGCATTGTCAAGAGGGAGACTGCCTGCCTTACATATTGGGGGGATCAAAGGTAGTCTCAGTGACCCCTTCTTCATTTCCCCACCACTGGGATATGGCAAGGAGGTCTGGAAGGAATAAAACACAGTGCTGAGATCAAGCATCCAGCCTAGCGCACATTCATGCCTCAAGATTTAGATATACCCTCAACTGGAGCCTGGCAGGAATAAACAGATCAAACTGATGGAGCAGATTGGCAGAGGATGGGCAATGCAAAGGGAACAGTAGAGAGAGTGACCGTGTCCCACATTTGACACCTCTCTCCTACCCCATTCTCTCCTCTGCATGGGTGCCTACATTTCCATCAGGCATCTACATGTTGTGGATAAACTGAAAATCTACCATACATGACTGAGCTTGGTGTCCTTACCTTATGTCCTTTTCCCTCTGAATTCTGCTCCTGCCTGCTTCTTCCAATATCATTGTCACCTCTGCTATCTTTCCCCTTCCCTCCATCAAACATCTTGCTTGGCTTGATGGGAGAAGAGCTCTCTGGGATGGGAGGCAAGGACTTGTATGGAAGCAGTGAGGAGGGAAGTGTCGGTGGAAGACTCTTGGAAATACTGGAGTCCGTCAGGCCTGCAAAGTGGAGATACAAAACGTAACAGAGCCCACTAAGTAAATCTAAAGCAACTGAAGCTCTGTATTTCATGGGACAGACTTCCTGGACACTTCTAAGCAGCTGCACAGGGAAACATTCTCCTGCTGGCAGACAATTGAGGCAGGCCAGGGGCAAACCCTGAGCCACTTCCCCAGAGCTCCCACAGGCACAGCCTGGCCTCTGGGCTGCCCTAGGACAGCAGGGAGCCCAGAGCCCTGTGCTCTCCAGCAATGGCTCAGCTGCACATGCACCCTGCTGCTCCTCTCCCTGCCCCACAGCTCAGCAGCCCTACAGCTCCAGGGGCACTGGCAGCAGCACAGCTCCTTGCGGGGGGCACATGCAGGGCAGAGCTGTTCCCTGCCAATGGGCACAGCCGCTCTGCGCTGCCACAAGAGCCTTCCACCCACCAGAGAGCAGCTCAGATCCAACCTCACCTCTGTGTGAGGCTGAGCCATGCTCACAAGTCAAGAAGTGAGTTGGGTGAACTCCCACCAATACAATCAATCCGTCTCATGAATAAGGCATCCAAGAGGTTTTTGTACTATTCAGTACATTGCTGTGGTTTGATTTTTCATGAAACCAGCCTCACTACAATTCCTCTGAACAGCATGGGGCTGGCAAGCCAAGAGAGAAAGCTTCTACAGCTGTGCTTATGTGTTGCTACTTGCTCATCTACTACTTTGAAATCCCTTTCAATCTAAACTGTTGGCAAACCCCAGTGGTGTCCAGAATTTGACAATTACACATAGGAATTAATTGCTTTCCCAAGCTACTGTTCGTGGCCTTTGTTTTTGTAACTCCCACTCAGTTCTGGGTCAGGTTTTGTTTGTTGCTTTTATTTCTCTTGACAACAGAGGAAGTGCTGACACATGAACAATGGCTCCTCATGTTGGAAGAAGCTTTGCAATCCACATTACATATCCCCCAAAATACAAGGAGTCTGTATCACAGGGAAAAAAAACTGGCCATCCAATTGCAAACTGCCACTTTTGCTCTGCTTCACTCTTCCATGGGGTTTTTCCCTGCTTTCTTTCCCACAGACACAACTAAACCCAACATAAAATATGACCTGCCTCAAAACATTTCTGATCTTGGCTAAAACTGACAATTCAAAATGTCTTTAATGGAAATCGCAGAGGGGAAGTCATTGTGAAATACTCTCCAGCTGAGCTGTTAACATTCAGAGAGTTAATTCTTTACATGGTTTCAGAAAGGATAAAATCATGTGGCATCCAAGCTGTTAGAGAGGAACACCGATGTAAAAACAGATTTCTTTCCCTCTGTAAAAGGTCCCGGTCAGTAATATAGATGGAAAGGTAAGGATCAATGAGATAGGTCCTTCCGAGTCCAGAATTAAGCCAGCAAAACTGACAACTCCTTTGTAGAGCAACACCAATCTCTAGCTGCATTCAGCATTCCAGCTGCAGATCAGCAATGAAGGAATCATTCCAAAGGGGCCATACCCAGGATTTAGCAGAACTAACGCTAAGTCAAGGAACCAGGGGATCTGGTCGGTTTTTCTGCAACACCAGAATTATTTCTTCAAGTTTCATCTCTCCTATCATTACACGCCCAGAGATGCCAAAGGAACAACAACAGTGTCAATGAGGCTTTCAACTTGAAAGCATTGCCTGACCCAGATGCACCAGAAACTGCATTTTGTCTGGCACAATTCCACTTGTCAGGGATCAGGCAAGGCAGGGACAGGCACAAGGCACAAGGCATCTCCTGCCCCAGCCTCAGCCTGCAACACTGACACAGGCACAGACAGCCAGGGAAGAGATTTGTCACTGTGAACCTGCCAGAGGTGGCTTTGGGCCTGTGCTGTCAGAGGATGACAAACTCACACCCTGCCTTGGCTACATCCACTTGGAAGTCTCCTTCTCCTTCATTAGAAATGTCAAAATTACTTTCTATCATAGGAAGTTTCCCTATTCCTCCCAGAGCAAAAGCAGGCAATGTCCATGAATCTCCTTCACATCTCATAGGATTCAGCTCAGAAACAGCCCCAAGGAAAGCTTTTCTCCTTCAAGGGCAGGTGAAAGGAGTGGGAACATTCCTCAATTCCTGCTAAATGCCTTCCTTTTCTAGTCTCATTTTGACACACAAATGCTACAGGGAGATAAAAGGCATGTGCAGGATGGAGAGGAATGTTTTCTTTTCAGCGCTGCATTTCCAGGACCCCAAGGTACCACTCCAGCTCCTGCCACTCAACACTTCACAATGGAGGAATTTTCCCTGCAACACCAGAGAACACTCGCAGTGACTGGGCTCTGGGAGAGTCCACTGAGCCTGTCAAGGAATTGAAATGAATTTTAAGGAAATTGTTGAAAGAATGGGTTTTAACCAAACTTGCCAAATGTCACCTCTAAGTCAAGATTGCAATGGTCAATTTAGAACCGACATGCGCTGTACCTACCGGAATGTTCAGACGACTTCCCTTGGCTTCTGCTGCTGGATCTTGGCCTGGAGAAAACGGAGTAAAAAGGACATATGAGGAGGTAGAAAGAGAAGAGAGGGAATGGGTGTACCATGAAAGGAAGCAGACCTTCTCAGCATGGACACTTCTATGAAGGAGGGGATGCAACACATAAACCCAAAAGGATGCAAAGCTGATTAATTGTCCTCCTTAAGCTTTCATTTGCTGCAGTCACCCAGAGCAGGCCAAGCTCAGGCTCTAATAAAAGCCAAGTCCAGCAGGGGACCCATCCTGAGAATGCTTTCAAGCCCTGCCTCCTCTTCCCCACCACCCCCTCTGGGCTTGGGGCATTGCTGTTGGGTTTGACATCGTGCTGGATAATCATAGATGGGCAAAATATTGAATACACCCAGGTTTGCCTGAATACATGGAACAGCTGACTGTGCAAAATCACCACAGGAGATGGGAAAAGTGAGGGTGAACAGCACACTGGAGCAGCAGACACCTTGGCTTACCTCATCTCCTGGGACTCCTGGAAATCCACCTGGGGAGAGCTTGGCAGAGACCCCACAGCATTGTCAAGAGGGAAACTTCCTGCCTTACATATTGGGGGGATCAAGGATTTTCCGAATGCCCCCTTCTTCATTTCCCCACCACTGGGATATGGCAAGGAGGTCTGGAAGGAATAAAACACAGTGCTCAGATCAAGCATCCTGCCTCGCCCACATTCATGCCTCAAGACATAGATATACCCTCAACTGGGACCGTGCAGGAATAAACAATTCAAACTGATGGAGCAGATTGGCAGAGGATGGGCAATGGAAAGAGAACTGTTGAGGGAGAAACCATGTCCCACATTTCCAAGCTTTCTCATTTCCCGGGAAATATGGCTACATCGCCAACTGCCATTCACATGTTTGACATCAAGATGTTATGGGTTGCCACTGCCTTTTGGATGGCATGGCAGTGGCTTTAGATCCCTGTTCTCTCCCTGCCCCTAAGGTGGCTCACAGCCACTGCTGATCTCCAGCCATGGCCCCACAAAGCCATTCTGCAGGATGCCAAAACCTGCTTTTCTCAAGGCCCTCATTTCTTCTGCTGCTGCCCTTCCCTCCTACAGTTCCCCAGCAGCCTCTGAGCCCAGATGCTGCTGAGCTCTCGGCATGCTCCCTGCTCTCCAGCTCCCACACATCCATCAGCTCAGGCTCACTGGCATTTAGCAAGTTGAGCAGAGCTCCCTGCCCTGCTGCTCTCTGCAAGCTCTCTGCCTGCCCAAGCTGCTCCAGGGCCCCCATGCCATGGCCAGGAATGGGGCTGGAGGCACTGGGGTAGATGCACACCCATCCTAGGTATCCCATCATTTCTGGCCAAGCTGAAGAGCCAAATCAGGACCTGTTCTAACTTGACTGAAAGGGTCGGTTCCTATCAGAGCAAAAATCTCAGAGCTTTGCCAACAACACACAAACTGAAAATTTACCACACTGGACTTTGCTTGGTCTCCTTACCTTACATCCATTTCCCTCTGAAGTGAGCCCTTTCCTTCTAATCTCTTCCTCACAGCCAGTGCCAGGTTTCCCAGTCTCCTGCTCTCTACTCCATATCTTGCTTGCCATGGGAGAAAGAGAGCTCTTGGGGAAGCGAAGCAAAGGCTTGGGGGGAAGGAGCATAGATGGACTTGCCAGGGAAAACTTCTTAGCAAGAGGATAGCCAGTCAGGCCTGCAAAGTGGAGGCACAAAATGTATCAGAGCCTGCAATGCAAACCTAAAGCTCTGTATTTCATGGGACAGATTCCTTGGAAACTTCTAAACTGCTGAACAGGGAAAAATGCTCTGAATGGTACCAACTTGAATCAGGCCAGTGCAAAACACTGAGCCGCTTCCCCAGAGCTGCCACAGGCACAGCCTGGCCTCTGGGCTGCCCTGGGACAGCAGGGAGCCCAGAGCCCTGTGCTCTCCAGCAAGGGCTCAGCTGCACATGCACCCTCCTGCTCCTCTCCCTGCCCCACAGCTCAGCAGCCCTAAAGCTCCCTTCAATCTTCACCTTTTCCTTCAGTTGTCTTTCCTTGTCTAGTAGAATCCATCTTCAAACCCGTGCTTCTGCCAGGCAGAAGTGTCAGGGTTTGAATCTGGAATGGCTCTCGGAGTTGGCAGCGACGGGAGCTCGGTACCCAGCCTCAGAACAAGGCCGGGTGACTCCAATCGCCAGCGCTCGGCACACAGAGGCAGAGCCAGACGCGTCTGCTGCCGCTGGGGCCGTGTCCAGCACAACCTGCACCAGCCCAGCCTGGGGCTGCCCCTTTGTGACACGCTGCCCATGCTTCTCTCGTTTCCATGGCTGCAAAACCCCACCCCAACTCCATCCCCTTCCATTCCCTTCCCTAGGCCAGCCAGCCCTAAGCCCAACCTGGCCAGGCCTGAGGCTTTCACACTGCCTAGGATGTAGACCCTCTCCAAAGTTACTTTGCAAGGCCTTTCATTCCGTAATTCCCACTCAATTGCGGGTTGCAGCTTGTTGGTGTGGGATTTTGTTTCATTCTCTTCACATCACACAAAGTGGTGAGACCCAAACAATGGCACTGGGCAGTGGAAGTAAAAGAAGCTTGGCACTCCCCAGTAGATGTCCCCAGAATTCAGATGGCCAAAAGCTGTAGGCTCTCTGAGCATGCAAACATTCCTCTTTTGCTGTGCTGAATTGTTCTAGGGGTTTATTCTCTACTTTCTTTTCAGCACAGACACCCAAACCAAAATAAACACAACCAATCTCAAAACAATTTTGATCTTGGCTAATACTGTCAATTCAAAATGTCCTTAATGGAAAGAGCTGATGGCCAGCCATTCTGAAATACTCCCCAACACAGCTTTTGGAACTAGGAGAGCTAATTCTTTACATGGCTTCTCAAAGGATTAAATCATGTGGCAGCCAAGCACCGTGAGAGGAAATCCTGTCTAAAAATGGGATTTCTTGCCCTCTGTAAAATGTCCCAGTCAGTAATAAAAGTTAGAAAGCCATGGATTAATGACAGAAGTCATTCCTAGTCCAGAATTATTCCAGAAAATAATTTAACTTCTTCAATGAGCAGTACTTCTCCCTAGCTGCATTCAGCATTCCAGTTGCATACCAGCAATGAAGGAATCATTCCAAAGGGGCCATACCCAGGATTTGAATAAACTAACCCTAAGCCAAGGAACCAGGAGATCTGATCCCTTCCTCAGCATCAGCAGAATTATTTCTCCAAGTCCCATCTCTCCTTTCATTACACGCCCAGAGATGCCAAAGGAACAACAACAGTGTCAATGAGGCTTTCAACAGCATTGCCTGTCCCAGATGCACCAGAAACTGCATTTTGTCTGGCACAATTCCACTTGTCAGGGATCAGGCAAGGCAGGGACAGGCACAAGGCACAAGGCATCTCCTGCCCCAGCCTCAGCCTGCAACACTGACACAGGCACAGACAGCCAGGGAAGAGATTTGTCACTGTGAACCTGCCAGAGGTGGCTTTGGGCCTGTGCTGTCAGAGGATGACAAACTCACACCCTGCCTTGGCTGCATCCGTTTGGAAGTCTCCTTCTCCTTCATTGGAAATGTCAAAAGGACTTTCTATCATAGGAGGTTTCCCTATTCCTCCCAGAGCAAAAGCAGGCAATGTCCATGAATCTCCTTCACATCTCATAGGGTTCAGATCAGAAACAGCCCCAAGGAAAGCTTTTCTATTACTAGAGCAGCCGGAAGGATTCGGAACATTCCTCAAATCCTGCTAAATGCCTTCATTTTCTCTACTAATTCTGACCTTATAAAGGCTGCAGGTAGATAAAAGGCATGTGCACGATGGAGAGGAAATGTTTTCTTTTCCTGCACAGCATTTCCAGGACCCCAAGTTACCACTCCAGCTCCTGCCAGTCAACACTTCACAATAGAGCAATTTTCACTGCTCCACAAGAGAACGCACCCAGGGACTGGCCTCTGGGAGAATCCACTAAGCCCATCAAGGAATTGAAACAAATTCAAAGAAATTTTTAAACAATGAGTTTCAGCTGAGTATTCCAAATGTAACCTCTGAGATCAGATAGCAATGGCTGTTTTAGGAAAGACATGCCCTGCACATACTTGGATGTTCACAGGATTTCTCTTGTCTTCTGCTGCTGGATCTTGGCCTGGAGGAAATGGAGGACAAAGAACATATGAGGAGGTAGAAAGAGAAGGGAGGGAATGGGTGTACCATGAAAGGAAGCAAACCTTCTCAGCATGGACACTTCTATGAAGTAGGGGATGCAACACATAAACCCAAAAGGATGCAAAGCTGATTAATTGTCCTTAAGCTTTCAGTTGCTGCAGTCACACAGAGCTGGTCAAGCTCTGGTTGAAACACATCAGTCATTCTTCAACTTGCACCAGAACTCCCCAATTCTGCTGCCTCTGCTTTTGAAGCCCAGTGGCTCCTGCAGCCTCTCTGAAGCAGCAAGAGCTGCTGGGCTCAGATACTAGTTTGGATGGAGGGCTACTTTTGTACTTCTCACAAAGTTTGACTTGGCCTGCTCGTGCCTCACCCTGGTGACAGCCTCCTGCTACACGTGGGCAGAGCACTGCTGTCTCCTGAGAATGATTTTACACCTCCTGGCTCTTTCCAGAACACAATGGCTTTTTCCAACTCAGCCGCTAGGGAGGAATATTCACATTGCACTTTCAAAGCCCTGCCAAGGATTTTCAATTGGAATGATACTTCTGTGCCTCCCTCTTTATGGTTATCACTTGGATAAGCTTCACAGCTTCATTTTATCACACATATCCAAGCCAATATCTTTCCATCAGGTACAGTCTCTTAACTCTTCTCTATCACCTTGCTCTCTTTGATCTTAAGCCAGATCTAAACATTAAACATCAATCAGATTATACATCTCCATCCCAAAACTTATCAGGGATCTCATTTCACAGGGGAGGCCAAGGCACAGAGAAATTCCACCTGATGATTACAGAAGCAGCACCTGAATTTGCAGACACCTCTCCAGGAGCCAACATTTGCCCATGCATATTCTCCTGGCTGGAAAATTTAACAGTCAAGGATCTCAGCATCCAAAGTTCTGCAGGATCCAGGCCCATGCAAAACAGTTCCCAAATGACCCCACAAAAATTACAGAGGTAATCAAGAGCCAAATCCAGCAGAGGACCCTTCTGGAGGTGCTTTGAAGCCCTGCCTTCTCTTCCCCAACACCACCTCTGCTCTTGGGGCGTTGCTGTTGGGTTTGACATTGGATGAGCAAAATGCTGAATACACAGAGGCTTGCCGGAATGGGAGACTGTGCAAAATGTCCATAGGAGATGGGAAAAGTGAGGTGAACATCACACTGGAGCAGCACACCCCTTGACTTACCTCATCTCCCAGGACTCCTGCAAATCCACCTGGGGAGAGCTTTGGACAGATCCCGCAGCACTGCCAACATTGAGACTTCCTGCCATGCATATTGGGGGGATCAAAGGCAGTCCCAATGATGCCTTCTTCATTTCCCCACCACTGGGATATGGCAAGGAAGCCTGGAAAAAGTAGAACACAGTGCTCAGATCAGGCATCCAGCCTTGCCCCAGTCCTCCCTCAGGACATTTACATTTTCCCTCAACTGGGACTTGCCAGGAATAAACAAGTCAAACTGATGGAGCAGATTGGCCCAGCACGAGGAATGCAAAGGGACGTGGTGAGGGACAGATCATGTCCCACATTTGACACCTCTTCCCTCCTGCCCTCTCCTCTCCAATGCACCTACATTCCCATTAACATCATGATGTTCTGGGGTGCCACTGCCTCCCCTGGCCTTTTGGATGGCATGGCTGTGGCTTTAGATCACTGTTCTCTCCCTGCCCCTAAGGTGGCTCACAGCCACTGCTGATCTCCACCCATGGCCCCACAAAGCCATTCTGCAGGATGCCAAAACCTGCTTTTCTCAAGGCCCTCATTTCTTCTGCTGCTGCCCTTCCCTCCTACAGTTCCCCAGCAGCCTCTGAGCCCAGATGCTGCTGAGCTCTCGGCATGCTCCCTGCTCTCCAGCTCCCACACATCCATCAGCTCAGGCTCACTGGCATTTAGCAAGTTGAGCAGAGCTCCCTGCCCTGCTGCTCTCTGCAAGCTCTCTGCCTGCCCAAGCTGCTCCAGGGCCCCCATGCCATGGCCAGGAATGGGGCTGGAGGCACTGGGGTAGATGCACACCCATCCTTAGTATCCCAGCATTTCTGGGATATCCCAGCTAAAGAGCCAAATCAGGACCTGTTCTAACTTGACTGTTAGAAGGGTCTGTTCCTGTCAGGGCAAAAAGTCTCAGAGCTCTGCCAACAGCACATAAACTGAAAATTTACCACACTGGACTTTACTGGCTCTCCTTACCTTACATTCTTTTTCCTCTGAAGTGATTGCCTTTTTCATTCTACTCTCCTCATCCAAGCCGCTGCCAGGTTTCCCACTCTCCTGCTCTCCGTAGCACATCTTGCTTGCCTTGGTAGCAGGAAAGCTCTTCTGGATGGGAGGCAACAGCTTGGAGGGAAGGAGCATGGATGGACTGGCCAGAGAAAACCTCTTGGCAAGAGGGTAGCCAGTCAGGCCTGCAAAGTGGAGACACAAAATGTATCAGAGCCTGCAATGCAAATCTAAAGCATTGGAAGCTCCGTATTTCATGGGACAGATTCCTTGGAAGCTTCTAAACAGCTGCACAGAGAAACATGGTCATTGCCAGCAGACCCTTTAATCAGGCCGAGAGAAAACCCTGAGCCACTTCCCCAGAGCTACCACAGGAACAGCCTGGCCTCTGGGCTGCCCTGGGACAGCAGGGAGGACACAGGAGCCTCACCTCTGTGTGAGGCTGAGCCATGCTCACAAGGCAAGAAGTGAGTTCAGTGAACTCCCACTTTTTCATCAACATCTCTAATGGGTGAGACAGTCAAGGGTTTTCTTCATTTTTGAGACAATTTCTTTGGTTTTATTTTTCCCAGAACTAGCCTGTGTTTAATTCCTCTGAACTGTATTCAGTTAGCAAGTTTGAAAGGAAAGATGGAAGGCTGCAATGGTAAGAGGGGAAAAAAAGATTCTTTCTTGAGGTTGGCCTTGTCTGAATCCACAAGAGAAACCCACACAGCTGTGACTGCTAGCTCTGAAAACCACAAAGATCTCTCTGCAAGCAGGCAGGCCTTATTGATGTTTCTGTAACACCCTAATACCATCCTCAATGTTGGACCCAATCAGCAAGCAGAGGAAGAACACAACATTTATCTATAGTGAGACCAGACATTGATGGGAGAGAAAGCAACAGGATTTGAATCTCATGACCATGTCCAATTTGGGGTCAGCTGTGGCCACAGTCCCTGTCCTGGCAGACAGAAGGAGTCATTTGGCCTCTGTCAAAAAGGAGAAAACAGCATAAACTAATGAGACAATGTTGTGATGCCATGGGTGTCCTTGCAGGATCATCTGTAGCTGTCAGGCACCTACTCTGACACAGAGCCACCACTGACACCATGGACAAGTTTTCCCTGAAATCAGGGGGACTTTCTTTCCATTTACTCCAGCCTTTTAGTTCCCTTCTATCCACACCTTTTCCTTCAGTGGTCTTTCCTTTTCTGGTGAAATCCATCTTCAAACCCGTGCTTCTGCCAGGCAGAAGTGTCAGGGTTTGAATCTGGAATGGCTCTCGGAGTTGGCAGCGACGGGAGCTCGGTACCCAGCCTCAGAACAAGGCCGGGTGACTCCAATCGCCAGCGCTCGGCACACAGAGGCAGAGCCAGACGCGTCTGCTGCCGCTGGGGCCGTGTCCAGCACAACCTGCACCAGCCCAGCCTGGGGCTGCCCCTTTGTGACACGCTGCCCATGCTTCTCTCGTTTCCATGGCTGCAAAACCCCACCCCAACTCCATCCCCTTCCATTCCATTCCCTTCCCTAGGGCAGCCAGCCCTAAGCCCAACCTGGCCAGGCCTGAGGCTTTCACACTGCCTAGGATGTAGACCCTCTCCAAAGCTTCTTTTCAAGGTCTTTTATTTTGTAATTCCCACTCAGTTCTGGGTTGCAGCTTGTTGGTGTTGGATTTTGTTTCATTGTCTTCACATCACACAAAGTGGTGAGACACAAACAATGGCACTGGGCAGTGGAAGTAGAAGCAGCTTTGCACTCCCCGGTGGATGGCCCCAAAACTCAGTAGGCCAAGAGCTGTATGTTCCTTTTTGCTCCACTTCATTGTTCCAGGGCTTTATCCTCTTCTTTCTTTATTGCAGAGACACCCATAAACATGATCTGCCTCAAAACATTTCTGATCCTGGCAGTTCCTGACAATTCCAAATTTTCTTAATGGAAATAGCACGGGGCAGGTCATTCTAAATCTCTCCTCAACAGAGCAGATCAAACTAACCATCCTTGATTTGGATGAACTAAGCCTGAGCCATGGGACCTGTGGGTCTGGTCCCTATTTCTGCATCTGCAAAATTAATTCTTCAAGTCTCATCTCTCCTATCTATTCAAAGTCTGCATTACATGCCCCCAGTGTCAGTGGGCTGATATAATCAGCTTTTGTACACATTCTGCCCCCTGAGCCCAGCAGCATTGCTGGGACCCTGCAGCACCCCTGCAGGCCAACGTGCTCCAGGCACAGCTGCAGGAGGGAGATTGCAACAAGTCCTGGCTGAAGGAGTCTCCAGGCTGCTGCAGCCCTTCCCCTGCGGCGGGATCATCCCTCGCTGCCATGGGGGGAGCCATGGGGCTGACGGGCTCTGTCCAGATGAGCGTCTCCTCCACGTGCTGCTGCTGCTGCTGCTGATCCAGCTGCTGCTGCCTTCCCCCACAGCTGGATCAGGAGCCTGCCTGGGAAAATAACACTGCCAGTGCCTGTGCCAGCCACTGATCCCTGCCAGGAGCCTTGCACACTGGGCATCCTGCCCACCAAACTGCTCCACTCAGGTGATGTCAGAATGTTACAGACATCTTTGTGTGAAAATCCTTTTCTTTAGGATTTTTCCTTCTGAGAAGCTAAGAGGCCTCAGAGACAAAATGTAAACAATGATTATCTGCCGCTGTGGAATGCAACAGGTGGGTTCGTGATTGGTCTCATGTGGATGCTTTGATTTAGTGACCACTCACAGCAGAACTGGCTCTCTCTCTGTCCGAGCCACAGATCTTTGTTATTCATTCTTTCCTTTTCTATTCTTAGCTTAGCTACCTTCTGAGAGAAAACCTTTCCTTCTATTTCTTCTTAGTATAGTTATAAAGTAATATATATATATATAATAAAATAATAAATCAAGCCTTCTGAACATGGAGTCAACATTCTTGTCTCTTCCCTCATCCAAGAACCCCTGTGAAAACTGTCACATCAGAACACATCAAAATACATTCAAACAATGTGTTTTCCACATTCTGGCAAAGTCATGGCCACATGTTGGAGGCAGACTGCTGTTGGCAGAATGGGGGAAGCCCCAGCAGCTGCTCTCCCCATGGCTGGATGGCCACAGCAGCAGAGCAAGTCTCCCACCGTGCCCACTGCTGTGGGACCCAGTGCTTTGGGCTTGTTCCCACTGAACTCAGACTGCTGCTACAGCAGCAGCATCACTTCACACATTTGATAACAAAGAGTTGGAATGGCACACAGGACTTGCCCCAAGAGCTACAAATTTTTTTTAAAAAGAGCAGGGGACGGGGGAGTTGGAATACTCAGTTCGTTTTTAATACAAGCATACCTGGATTTAAGCAGGGACACTGGGCTAATCATACTGGGGACTGCCTTGTAAGCCTTGTCTCTACCAATTCCCAGCAGTCCACAAGCAATTTTCACTACAAAGGGGTAGATAAGATTTTACAACACCTCCATGAGCAAGTCTGAGCCAGAAGTCAAAGCACAAGACAAATACTCCCAAATCTGCCCCCACTGGGGAAAGGAAAGAGAAAAGTAGATTAAACAAGTACCCTTACAGCTGAAGTGCCTGCATTTATCCCATGGTCCAACAAAAGCCCCTCAATTCAAACACACAGCTTAAGATCAAGGAATAGAAGTGTTTTGAGGCCATTTAACACCTGATTCCTATTACTTTCAAGGAGAAGTGAATGTTAAATCCCTTAAAAACACACATGCAGGTCTATTTGGGACTGCATCCTTCAAAAGCACAAATGGAGGTTTAGAATTGCAGACTGTTTCCATTGGAAAAGACCATTTAGGTCATCGAGTCCTTCCAATAACCTGAGACCCTTGACACTGCCAAGGCCACCACTGAAGCATCACCCAGGACAGGATTGGCCTTCTTGGCCACCTGGGCACACCTGGCTCACGTTCAGCCACTGCCAACCAGCACCCCCAGGTCCTCCTCTGCTGGGCGCCTTTCCAGCCACTCTGCCCCCAGCCCGTGGCCTTCCATGGGGCTGCTGTGGCCCAAGGGCAGGATGGGGCACTGCACCTTGTTGAACCTCATGCAAGTGGCCTCAGCCCATGATCCAGCCTGTCCAGACCTCTCTGCAGAGACTTCCTGCCCTCCGGCAGATCAACACTCCCACCCAGCTTGGCATTGTCTGTAAGCTGCCTGAGGTGCCCTTGATTCTCCCCTCCACATCATTGACAAAGATGTGAATCACACCTAGCCCCAGTGCTGAAACCTGGGGAACACCCCTTGTGACCAGGTGCCAGCTGGATTTAATTCCACTGAATTCCACCACTCCCTGGGCCCAGCCATCCTGACAGTTTTTACCCAGGGAAGAGTGCATTCAGTTCTCAGTCTTTTTCTCAACCTCTGTTCCATGTTTCCCCCCATGTCCAGGAGAAGACAGAGCTTCTCCTTAGACCTCCATTCATTGCTGATGTATTTACAGAAACATTTTTACTCTCTTTGCAATTTTCTTGGAAGAAATTCTCAACAGTGAGGCAGGTGAGGCACTGGGAACAAGTTGTCCAGAGGAGCTGTGGATGCCTAAGGAAGGGTGTTAGGTGAACATGACTCAGCCTCACACAGAGGTGAGGTTGGATCTGAGCTACTCTCTGTTCGGTGAAAGGGTCTTGTGGCAGCGCAGAGAGGCTGTGCAGGGAACAGCTGTGCCCTGCATGTGCCCCCCGCAAGGAGCTGTGCTGCTGCCAGTGCCCCTGGAGCTGTAGGGCTGCTGAGCTGTGGGGCAGGGAGAGGAGCAGCAGGGTGCATGTGCAGCTGAGCCATTGCTGGAGAGCACAGGGCTCTGGGCTCCCTGCTGTCCCAGGGCAGCCCAGAGGCCAGGCTGTGCCTGCGGCAGCTCTGGGGAAGTGGCTCAGGGTTTTCCCCTGGCCTGCCTCAAGTGTCTGCCAGCAGGAGTATGTTTCTCTGTGCGGCTGTTTCCAAGGAATATGTCCCATGAAATATGGAGCTTCAGATGCTTTAGGCTTGCATTCAAGCCTCTGTCACATTTTGTGTCTCCCCTTTGCAGATCTGACTGCCTGCAGTCTTACCAAGAAGTTTTCTCTGGACACTTGCAATGTTCTCCTTCCCTCCCATCCAGAACAGCTCTCTATCCCCTAAGCTCAGGAAGAAGCTGCTGGCTGTCCATAGAGTGTTTGAAGACTTGAATTTTTGTTTCGGTTTCATAGTTAGAGATGTATATATGGTCTGATAGTTTTGAATAAATGTGTTATGATTATATCCTTAAATTTTGATGACATTTTTTATGGTATATATTTTATTTTGATGATTTGAAAACCTAAAAAATATATCAATTTACATAAACCAAAGAGAATGTGAGATCAGGGCCTGCTAGCCTAGAGGTTATGGAGTGCAGCTCATTCAATGTGCCGGTGCCTCACCATGTCCTTTCCTTACCGGGCTTCTCCCTTTCCTCTTTTGCCATGTTTTCTTTGTGACATTTGTGCTGCTATTTTAACTTGTCATTGTAACAGGGCCACTTATTGACATGTTTGGGGCACAATGGATGCAAAGTCCTGTACAGACAAAAGTTTTCTACCTAGATGTGTTCTGTGCTCACCAAAGGCCTGAGCAAAGAAACAAAGACAAGTGTGCCCAAATGGCCAAGCTTTGCTCCTTTGCAATCTCACACAGATCTGGCTCTCAGGTGTCTTCAGTCACAATTCCATAGGTAAGAGGAGGTTGTGTATTTAACTGGGAAATAGTGAACTGCTTTGGAAAAGCCATCTGTATATATATGTACCCAGGACAGCAGTCCAGCTGTGTTGTTTGCAAGTTGTTTGTAGAAGGATGAGTGGACTCTGAGGCCAATAACAAGTGACAAGGGTGCCTCAAATCTATTTACACTCCAGCCTGGGTACCATTCATCCCAGAGCCATGGCACAATGCTTTAGTGTATCCTACACACACTCTGCCTGCAAGAAAAGCTTGGCTTGGCTTATTAGAGTGAAAGAAATAGAATAGAATGGACAGTGAAACTCATCCCTTTGGAATGACTCTCCTGCTTTCCAGTGTCAACTCTGCCCCTCATGCTCCCAAGGCTTGTTACAAACAACTATCTAAAATTGCTTAAAAATTCCCCGGCAAGGTTCAGTAAAAACCAGATTGAATATTAAGCAGTAGCTGAACATGGCTGAGCCTTACACAGAGGTGAGGTTGGATCTGAGCTACCCTCTAAAAAAATCATTGGCAACATTCACACTATTGCTTACAGGTCGTTTAAGGTACAACAAGGAAAAAAATACCAATAGCAACAAACAAATTTCTGTCAATCAAACAAGAAACATTCTGAGAAGTGTTTGTGTGCATGTGTGTGTGTGTGTGTGTTTAGGTGCTCTTCACAAAAGTACAGAAAGGACAAGGCTAAAAAGGAATATAGCCTAAAAGCTTAACAGCACTCCAGCTTAACTGTGGTGGTTAGACTGGAGCCTCCAGGAGTGGGGCTGTTGGCCCAGGATCCATTGCTGAGCAGTGATCCTGCCAGTGCAGCAAACTTGAGAGCTCGCTGCCCCTGAGAGGCCCCACTCAGAGGGAGGTTGCTGCTGGCAGCCACTGTGCTCCAGGAGAGCTCCAAGGGCCTCCATTGGAGCGCTCTTTATGGGCCACAAGAGAGTGGGCCTCAGCCATAAAATGCTTCCTCGTGGCCGCACTGGGGGCCAGCAGCCTGTCTAGCAAAGTGGGAGGAGAAGGATGCCGTGCCATTCAGGCAAGAAAAGTGGTTTGCAAGGCTGTTCCCTGACACCCCAGGAGCTCGTTAGGCGGCACAGGTTCCTGGGAGCGCTCCGTGTCCCTGATAAGCTCAGCAGGAGCTGAGCCCAGGGGCTGTTCAGCAAGGCCCAGGCCTGACAAGCGTTTCCCAGATCACCCTGGGGCCGCACGAGGCCGGGCCCATTCACCACCACAATCTGAAGCACCAAGTTTTGATGGAGGGTAAAAAGCCAAGGCCCAGTGGAAGTGGGCCCTGTCCTCAGGCCTGTGGGAGAATCACAATGCAGATCCTTGTGCTGCTTATTCCATCTCTCCCCTCTTTACTAAGTTCTTGGTGGCAAGGTCACTTAGGTTAGACACACAGCTAATAAACAGTGCTCCTGCAGCTTTCTGCTCAAAAAATTAAACTGAGATTACACATCCCAGATCATGTTCTGTTCCGGTTTAACTGACTGATTTGAGGAATTTCTGGAGCAGCAAATTTGCTTCCTCAAATGTTTACTGTGTGTGACATGGAGCACAGAAGAAAGATTTAATGTCAAAGCCACTGCCCAGGCAGTGCTCTTTTGACAAGTTCTGCCCTGAGCTTTCCTTAGGAAGATCTGAAATGTTCAATGTCACCAGCACAAGCTCCTGCAATGGCTGCTGGCCAGCAGAGCAGGGCTGTCAGCTGTGAAACAAGTGTTGCCACAAGCAGCAACAAGCAACAAGCTCTCCCACGGCAGCAAATCATGAGCTGGGAAGGATCTGATCTAAAGGCCAAAGCTCCTTAGCTCCTTCCAAGAGGGCTGGAACACTTCCTCATTCCAATGAGCTGCGGTGCTGGACACCACAGCTCTGTGTGAGCACTGGACACAAGTTGCTCCCACTGAGTGCTGGGATGGTTCCTGCAGGAGCTCTGGGCTCCTGTGAGTGCCAGACACAATGAGGAGAGAAGGAGCCCAGGGCACTGACACACCTTTGCCTTGGGCATAGCCCGGCCTGGAACAAACACCCTGAAAGGTTTCCCCTTTGGCCCATGTCTTGAAAGGTCAGGTCAGCTGTTTGATGACTCAGGTTGGTTTGGTGTCAAGGAATTTCCCTCAGAAATACTGGGTTTGTCTCCCTCTGTGCCTTCCCCTCAGCAGCTTTGGGGATGCTCCTGTGTGAAGCCATCTGTCTCACACAGTTGGAGACAACTTAAATCCAACACTCTGTAATAAGTCGTCTCCTCTAATGTGTTCCAACAATCCACTTCCAGCAATAGGAAATTAATACTAATAGATGAAAGCGGAAGGAAACCAACAGCTTATTAACAAACAGAATGCCTACAAAGCAAGAACAAAGGCAGTGACTTCTAGATATCAAACTGCCAGACCTCACCGTCTTCCACTGGAACAAAGACCCAAAATGCCAGAGGAAAATCCCCCCAGGACTCGCGTTCCAAGATGGCGCCGGGTTCTCCCTCAGGAAGAACAGGAGCCATCACGGAGTAGTTCCGGCAGCAATGAATGTTCAGGGGCTTGTCCAGCACTGACTTTCTCCCAATGGCAGAGCTCTGGGGAGCAGCCACGGCAGGTGAAGCAGCTGGACTGGAGCCCCTCGGTTCTTTTCTCCCCGCTGTGGCTCAGCTCACACACTCTCGGGCTGGGAGCGGAGCCGCTTCGCTTCTGCCGGCACCGTGTCCCTGGGCTTGGACAAACAGATTTCAGCCAGGAGAGCCCTGCACACTGTTCCTCGTATCTCTCATAACAGCCTCAAACAACTACAAACACTCTGCCTACAGCAGCTTTCACAAAGAGCTGCAGAAATCCAGGATAGCCTAAAGTGAGCGGCAAAAGGCTTTTGCCTTGCTCTTGCCACCAGAATTCTTGATGATCTGATGCAATTTGATTCACATATAACATGGTTTCTGAGTTTTTCCATTGAAATATTTCATGATGAGTGACAAGCCTTGGGAGCAAGAGGTACAGGACCGATGTGCGAAACCATGAGCATATCCTCCAAAGTGACCAGTTTAATTGTCCATTTTATTACTCTTGTATTTATTGCACAACTCATAGGCAAATCCAAGCTTTGCTTGGAGGCAAAACAGGCATGGGATACACTAGAGTCCCTTGTAGGGTCACCAGGGCTGGCAGTGACAAAGCAGGCTGTCTGCTTCATTGTGAACCACTACAGAGCTACATCCCAACGTGTTTTTAGGAAGCACTGAATTATTAAGCCCCCTGTTTCTGCATGAGATACAAAAAAGGAGATCCCAAATGATTTTCATGCAAGCATGCAGTAAAGAACTGATCTTGCTCTCCTAATTGAAGCTTTGGCTTGGGCAATTGCACTCTTCCCATTCATCTTTTGACACAGACACTCCAGGTTTGCCCCCACACCCCTGCAAGGCTGGCAGTCACTGTTTCCCATTTACTGTTCTTCCCTAGAGCCAGTACAGTGGCTTCTTTGAAACTAAAAGCCCTGAGATCTGGTTGTCTTGAAGGAGCATGAAATGCTATTCAAGTGTTCACATTGGTAATACCCAGGTCTGCACTCCCCAGAGCTCTGAAGCAGCAGCAGGAGGACCATGCATCATTGCTGTTTGTGGATGTTCATGTTTCTGGTGGGCAAGAGCAATGGCTTTGAGGAGGGACAAGAATGCCCCTCTTCCAACAGTGGCTGAGAAAGGAGATGTGAAGTTTCACTGCCTTTTCTAGGATATTTTTGAAAGATCTAAGAGAATATTGCAGCATAGAGCTGGTCCCTAATTTTGTCTCCAGAGAAATCCCCAAAAGAGACATTCAATCTCCTGCTGATGGCAGCCCCATAAGCTCATGGACCAGTTTTCCCTGAAACATGCCACCCTGTCTGGACTTTACTAGGCCAGGACTAAACCCATAGCTAAGCAAACACGTGCAGCAACATGACACAGAGTTTTTCCATCAGAAAACCCAATTAACACATTCACATGCAGTTTATTCTGTAACATCAGAAGCTGGCAGCCATGAGGATTTTGCTGGCAAAAGGTTGCAGTATGCACTGGGACCAGAAGTGGTTTTCTTTAAGGCAAAGCAAATTGAAATGTGAAGTTTAAAAGCTTCAAACGACTGTGAAAGAAAACTGCAAAATAATTTCTGGATAAGTGTTCTGGTTTAAAAGCAAAACCAGTGAGAGACTCTAAGTCAGAAATACAATTTATTAGGAAAAGGGGAAAAAAAAAAAAAAACCACAAAAATACCCCATCCAAAATACATGCAATAATGTAAAAGAAAAACCACTGACAGAGTCAGAATACAAGCTCTGACACCCTCTTGGTCAGGGTACTGGTAGCAGTCCAGTTGGATTAGTGGCTGCACTCCTCCTGGAGTGGCACATGTGATCCTGTAGAAGGGTATAGTCTTCCTCTGAAGTTCCAGTGGAAAAGGCGGCCATTCCTCTGGGAATCCAGTGGAAAGGCTGCTTGTTCTGTCCCAAACTCCAGATTATTTGCAGGTGGGGATGCTTGGTTCCTCCCCTCTGGGCACAGCATCTCACAATGGGCTCTTATCATTCCATGAGTCATGGGGTGGGTCCATGAGACAGAAAGGGCTCCCAGAGGGAATTATCTCTGAGTCATGGGGAAAGGCATTGATGGGCCCATTAACAGGAGATAAGGAAAAGAACAATGCCCCTCCTGGTTTCAACAGCTCTTGAAGATGGAAATAGAATACATCCTTATATTGTAACCAAGGATAATAGGGAGCATTGTCAATGATCATGCAGCCAACCAAGAGCTGGAGCTGAATCCAGAATTGCTTGTTCCAGCTACACAGGAATTCATTACCCTGGCAAGCACAGCTCCATGGGAACAAAGATCTCTCATCTCTGGGCTGAATTGTAGCATTGTGTGTCCTGGATGAGTTTTCTTGTAAAGTTGTTAATTTTTTTATAAGTAGGTGTCATGGTTTGAGCCTGGCACAGAGCCAGTGCCCCTATGAAAATTCCCTCACCCTGGTGTCTGCTGTGAGATGTGACCAGGAATAAACAAAACAGGCTCCAGCTTAAACATAAAGAACACTTTATTACCTAAACTACAGGAAAATAGGGAAAAACTATAAGGAAAAGAAAAAAACATTGAAAACCTTACAAAAAAACCACTTTCCTCCTCCCCACTACCTGAATTTCCCAATCCGATACATTCTCCCAAATCACCAACTGCCCAGCCTGGCACCACACTTTAGTATACTCAAACTTCAGTTCATGAAGAGGAGAGGAGTCCTTCTTGTTCCATAGGCTTCCCCTGGAAACACACTGAAACCTCGTGTGCTTCCCTGTCACTTCGGCACCGCCCGGAAAAAAGTCCTTTTGCCGCTTGTGACATCTTCCTTCCATGCCCAGTGCTCTCACCACCGTGCATGGATCAGAGCTGCTTTTAGGGTTGTCTTTTAAGGATGCCTTGTCTCACTCCAAAAAGGCACAGTCTCTGCTTTGGGACATCTGTCCCCCCCATATTTTTCCAACCCCCTGGGGCCGCGGGGTCCTCACGATGAACCCTCCTGGTTCTGAGGCACTGCCTCCCCCTAAGTGCAGTCTCTGTGTCACAGGAACAAACTGAGTCCATGGCCACAAGAAAAGTCCAGCCACAAGGCCACTCCAAGCATCTCTCTCTTCACTCAGCCAGTCTTCTCTACGTCCTTCAGGCCAGGTCCTTGTCTCATCTCATCTCCTATCTCCCTTCTTATTCAGCTTCGAGGAGGATTAGCATTTTTGCAAGGCCCCAATCATGAAAGAAAGGGGTTAAAACTTTCAGTCTCTGTCTGTCCTGGAGCTGCGGCACTCCCACACACGCTGCCGCTCCGGCCGGGCACTCTTCCCCCCCCCTCCTTCTCCTCCTGGGCCGGCTGCTATCACATTCGGTGTCGCCCGCTCTCCTCTCTCCTTCCTGGGGGGGGGATGGCTGCCCGAGGGCTGACTCCCTGGGCTCTTCCACCCTTCCATCCTCGAGGGCCTTCTCACCCCCCATCTCTGTCCAGGCCCCAGGCCTACCGCATGGCAGCCCCTCCCCCGCCCAGCAGCAGCGGCTGGACAGGGGAGGGTGATCTGACCTCTTCGCCTCGACGTCCCAAGAGGACCTCCCAGGGCCAGAGCCCTGCTTTTTAACCCCTGTGTATTCTCGGAGGTGTGTCCAAACCCCACTGGCTACACCAGGTGCCAGTCTCAAACTCAGAACATTCATTGGTTTGACCACAGCTTCCCAGAATTCCCACTTCTTCCTGGTCAAACCACCACAGTAGGGTTTTGGTTTGACCCTCGGTTCCCCCCATGTTCTCCCTCCTAATGGTTTGTTCCTCCTGCCAGTTACCTGTCTATCAATGTAACCAACCCCCTTTCATTTCAAGAAATTTCTATGTCAATCTTCCCTTACTTAACATATGATTTGTCCCCTGAGCCTTGTCCCTCCCCTACGCCATTCCTATTGGTTCAGGTGTGTCCCTCGCTCCTCCCCTGAGCTTCGTTCATTGGTCCCTCGTGGCTCCTCGTGTCACGCCTGTAATAAGTAACAATATATTTGTTCATTAATAGCTAGATGATAATTTAAATTGAAAACAATAGCTAAATAGCTTTTGTAGAATATCTATAGGGCTGTATGGGAAACGTTTAAGTAGTGCTTGGGCCACAAATCCCCCCTTGGTAACCAGATACAGCTACATCTAGTAATAATTACTAACCTTGTAACCTTTTGTTTGCTCTGCAAAAATTCCAACCTATAGATGTAGGAGACTTTCTGAAACACATATGGTAACAATTATTAACCTTGCAAGAACGTTGAGCTTAAAAGATTAGACTTATAGGTATGCCTTATAAGGAAAGTGGCCAAAGAGGAAGACTTGGGGCCTTCATCCCACGACCACTAGAAGGCAGAAAAAAGACCCCTAGCAACAGGAGGAGCACGCGCAGAAAACAGACCACGTCACCCAGGAATTCGGAGAAAAAGGACAATAAAAAGCGAACTTAAAAGGGGGAGACGCGTGCCTAAGAGAGCGAAGTCTCCTGGCCGCCCAGCACTGAATCTTGCTTATTCTTGCTTGCATAATAATAAAGATTATTGCACAATTCTTAAATTCGGTCGGTTCGTTTATCACAATTTGGTGCCGTGACTCAAATCCTGAGACAGGGTTGGTTTGAGAATTCGGGGGGGGGGTGCCCCCACCCCTTTGGTGGCCCTCATCTTCTCAACCGACCCCCCCTCTGGACTGACGAACCTAAATTCGAGAATAAGCAAGGAAACACCAGTGACCCTGTAAGCTTTGTGCACGAAGATCCGAGCGAAGACGCAGGACGCGTGAGAATACGGGTGAACCGCTTGGTTGGGTTGGAATCCCAGGGCAAAGTGAATGAGACGTCCAACTGAGGACGAAGCAAGAGGGACCCTCCAGTAGTGCGGTTCTCGTAACCCGCGAGGGAGCGAGCCACGACCGAGGGGGGTGTGTGTGTGTGTGCGTGGAGGTGCCTTGGAAGATGGGGCAGAAGGAGAGCAAGCCTTCTGACCCCCTGGGGGAGGGCCCCCGGTTACCCCCAATACCTAAGGATAGTCCGTTAGGATTAATGATTAACTATTGGGATGATTTTCCCTCCAGAAAAGGGAAGGATAAAGCAAAAATGATAAATTATTGCATGGTAGTATGGGGGGTAAGAAACTGGATTCAGGAAATACATACTGGCCCGTTTTCGGATCCTCTGAGGACTGGGTCTGTCAAGCCTTGAATATCTATGTGAATTCCAAAGAGCCAGAAAACCTGGAGGAGAGTGCTTATGCTAAATTGTGGTTGGTAGGAAGTAATGAGCAAATAACTAGATTGCTCCCCCTTAAGGGAAGCCAAGGGGAAGAAGATAGAAAGAAAAAGTCCCGAGTGGAGGAAGAGATTTCTATTTATCCTCCCCCATATGTACCACCACCAGCCCCAGCCCCTCCTGTATCCCTTCCAAACATTCCTCCAGCATCAGCCCCTGACAAACAGCAGGTCACAGACTCCTCGGATTACAGGAGACATACTCGGAGCCAAATGAAAACAGTAATTGAGGAAGGAGAGAACAGTGGATTGTTCCCTCTTAGGGAAATAGCATTAGGAGGACCTCAGGCTGGGATGGGGTTTGTCACTGTCCCCTTAAACTCAGGAGATGTCCGTGAGTTTAAGAAAGAGATGGGAAAATTATTAGAAGACCCTACAGGAGTAGCAGAAAGGGTGGATCAGTTCCTGGGACCAAATAAATATACCTGGGTAGAGATACAGTCCATTCTAGGCATACTATTTACAACAGAGGAGAGAGGGATGATTAGAAGGGCAGGAATGAGAATTTGGGATGCCCAGCATGTTCAGGGTCCTGTGGCTGATGTCAAATGGCCCTTGCAAAATCCCAATTGGAATAATCAGGACCCCAACCATCGTGGTCATATGCAGGACTTAAGAACTATTATAATCCAGGGCATACGAGAGGCTGTGCCCCGGGGACAAAATATAAGCAAGGCATTCAGAGAGTGCCAAGGAAAGGATGAGACCCCCACTGAATGGTTGGAAAGATTAAGGAAGAGTTTTCAGTTATACTCAGGGGTGGATCCAGAGACGCCTATGGGGCAAGCACTCCTGAAAACACAGTTTGTAGCTAAATCGTGGGAAGACGTTCGAAAGAAATTAGAAAAGTTAGATGATTGGCAGGACAGAGGACTTGATGAATTGCTTAGGGAGGCTCGAAAAGTATATGTTAGACGGGAGGAAGAAGCACATAAAAGGCAAGTTCGGATGATGGTGGCAGCAGTAAGGGAGGGGCAGCGAAACAACCCTCCGCCACGGGAAAGAAATGACATGAGGAGGGGTTCCCGGGATTTAGGAGGGCCCCCAGTGGGGGGGGAGAGAAGGAACGGGGTGCTACTACTGTGGTGGGAAAGGACACATGAAGAGGGAATGTCGAAAGAGGCTTAGGGATGAGAAAATGTTCAAAGAGGATTAGGGGGGGGTCAAGGGCTCTATTTATTGGGGACTCAAATGTCATCAGAGCCCTTGGTAAAACTTAAAGTGGGTCCCCAGCAAACCCCCATAACCTTCCTTGTAGACACGGGGGCCGAGAGATCAACAGTTCAGTCTTTGCCCCCGGGATGTAAGATTTAGCCTTTAACAGTACAGGTTATTGGGGCAAAAGGGGAACCCTTCAAGGTTCCTGCAATTAAAGATGTCTTAATAGAATCAGAGAAAAAAATAGGGATAGGATCCTTGCTACTAGTTCCTGAAGCCGATTACAATTTATTAGGTAGGGATTTAATGGTGGAATTAGGAATAAATAGAAATATTGAAGAAAAACAGTTGAAAGTCTGACTGTGCCCCCTACGGGCCACTGACGAGGAGAAGATAAACCCGGAGGTTTGGTATACCCCTGACACAGCAGGGAGACTGAATATAGAGCCTTTCACAGTTATTATCCAAAACCCGGAAATCCCAGTGAGGATAAAACAATATCCCATGTCAGACGATGGGCAAAGGGGACTAAAACCAGAAATAGAACGGTTAATACAACAAGGGCTCTTGGAACCTTGTATGTCTCCCTTCAACACCCCATCTTACCTGTAAAAGAACCAGATGGGAAATACCGACTAATACATGATTTAAGGGAAATAAATAAGAGAACTATTGCCCGGTTCCCTGTAGTAGCTAATCCCCATACATTGCTCAGTCAATTGAAACCTGATGACCAATGGTATAGTGTTATAGATTTAAAAGACGCCTTTTGGGCATGCCCCTTGAAGCAAGAATGTAGGGACTATTTTGCATTTGAATGGGAAGATCCCGATACCCACCAAAAGCAACAACTAAGGTGGACCGTGCTCCCACAGGGATATACCGAGTCCCCGAATTTATTTAGGCATGCATTAGAACAGATAATGAAAACCTATACCCCAAACCCAGGAATAACCCTTGTTCAATATGTAGATGATCTGTTAATAGCTGGAAAGAGTGAGGAAGCAGTTAGGGAAGAAAGCATTAAGCTTTTAAACTTTTTGAGCATTCAGGGGCTGAAGGTGTCCAAAAATAAACTGCAATTCGTAGAAGAAGAAGTGAAGTACCTGGGACACCGACTCAGTAAAGGAACTAAAACAGTAGATCCAGAGAGGGTTAAGGGAATCCTCTCCCTTCCC
The DNA here is from genome assembly GCF_047830755.1 of Zonotrichia albicollis. Lineage (NCBI taxonomy): Eukaryota > Metazoa > Chordata > Aves > Passeriformes > Passerellidae > Zonotrichia > Zonotrichia albicollis. The sequence goes on along the minus strand of NW_027428335.1, from coordinate 241,770 downwards.
CCCCCAAGAAATAAGAGACAAATTAGACAGCTATTGGGTCTCATAGGATACTGCAGACAATGGATTGAAAACTTTAGTGGCAAAATAAAATTCTTGTATGAAAAACTAACTACTGAAGGTTTGATTAAATGGACTGAAAAGGATGATGAATCATTAGAACAACTAAAAGAGGAATTGACTAATGCCCCGGTGCTAAGCCTCCCCGATGTTAGGAGACCTTTTTATTTGTTCGTTAATACTGAGGCAGGAGTAGCATTTGGGGTACTGGCTCAGGACTGGGCCAGCAGTCGAAAACCAGTGGCATACATTTCTAAATTACTGGATCCAGTAAGTAGGGGATGGCCAACATGCTTGCAGATTATAGTAGCCACAGCCCTTTTAGTGGAGGAAGCTCTCAAAATTACCTATGGAGGAGAACTGAAAGTTTTTACTCCCCATAATATACGGGCAGTATTGCAACAAAAGGCAGAAAATGGATAACAGACTCCAGACTTTTGAAATACGAGGGCATTTTACTGTCATCCCCTCGGTTGATACTTGAAACCACCTCTCTGCAAAACCCTGCTGAATTCCTGTTTGGGGATCCACAGGAGAATTTAACTCATGATTGCTTACATAGCATAGAGAAACAAACAAAAATTAGACCGGATCTCGAAGAGGAAGAACTGGAAGAAGGAGAAAAGTTATTTGTGGATGGTTCCTCTAGGGTTGTTGAGGGAAAGCGAATCTCGGGATATGCCATTGTGGGAGGTGAAAATTTAGAAATAATAGAATCCGGCCCTCTGAGTCTTAGTTGGTCAGCCCAGGCCTGTGAGCTTTATGCGGTATTGCGGGCTCTGAAATTCTTGGAAGCTAAGGATGGGACCATCTATACGGATTCAAAGTATGCCTTTGGAGTGATACATACTTTTGGAAAAATTTGGGAAGAAAGAGGGTTAATAAATTCCCAAAGAAAAGAATTAATACATCGGGAACTAATCACTCAGATATTACAAGCGTTAAGAGGCCCAAAGAGAATAGCAATAGTACATGTTAAAGGACATTAAAAGGGTCCCTCCCATCTGATCAGAGGAAACAATATAGCAGATAGAGAAGCAAAGAAAGCTGCCCTCAGAAAATTCCAGGAGCAGGGAACAAGGAGAATGCGAGATGGCGAAAGAGTTTGTGTCCTGAACTTCACAGCCCAGGAAAAGGAAAAATTAGACAGAATGGGAATAACAGAGAATGAGGGTATTCGAAAATTACCAGATGATAGGGAAGTGCTGCCAAAATCTGTAGCTCAGAGGATAGTGCAGCAGTTACATGAAAAGACTCACTGGGGAACCTAAGCCTTAGTAGATCAGTTTACTATTAAGTATATGTGTATAGGAATTTATGATATAGCAAAACAAGTAGTTAGGGGATGTATAACATGCCAGAGGGTTAATAGGCATCAAGCTCGAGAAAGGATTCCAGGAGGAAGGGAATTAGCACACCGACCTTTTTCACATGTACAAGTAGATTTCACCAAGCTACCAAAAGTAGGGAGGTACAAGTACTTATTGGTACTAGTAGATCATCTAACCCACTTCGTAGAAGCATATCCTACATCATGGGCTACTGCAAACGTAGTGATTAAAACCTTACTGGAAGAAATAATCCCTAGGTATGGATTAGTAGAAATATTAGACTCTGATAGAGGCCCCCATTTCGCAAATAAAGTACTAAAAGAGGTAACCACGGCCTTAGGTACTAAATGGAAATATCACACTCCTTGGCACCCTCAAAGCTCAGGGAGGGTAGAAAGGGCAAATGGAGAAATCAAGAAGCAACTCACTAAACTTATGGTGGAAACTAAAATGTCATGGGTCAGATGTTTACCCCTGGCACTGCTAAACATTAGAACCCAACCTAGGACGGATGTGGGAATTTCTCCCTTTGAAATGCTCTATGGAATGCCTTACGACTTAGAGCTACCAGGGAACCATCCCTGTATCCAAGATAGTCAAATTCAGAGTTACATACAACAGCTAATGAAACGAAGGGAGGAACTAAAACGAAAAGGGCTATTGGTACAAAGACCCCCTTTGGACATAGCAATGCATAAGCTTAAACCTGGAGATAGAGTCCTAATTAAAACTTGGAAAGAGACCTCCCTAACACCCCAATGGGAAGGTCCCTATGTTGTTCTGTTTACCACAGAGACAGCCGTCCGAACTGCTGAAAAAGGCTGGACACATGCCAGTCGAGTGAAAGGACCCATCACTGCAGACACCCCTTGGGAGGTGACCAGTCGCCCTGGAGATCTACGATTGACTCTTCGGAAAACATAAGAATGCATAGCAACTGGTAATATGAATGACTGAGAGGGAGAAACACCGACTGCAGCTACTGGTCAGAGACAATATTCAAAGGGTGGGAAAGGAACTGAAGTGTCCTCTTATTTGGCACACATGGGATGATCTGATATCAGTGGCTGAGGTCCTCTCTGAGATAAGGCGGCCACTGTCTAACAGACCTGGGTGCATTAAATGTGGTGATCCCATCTGTAGGGCATGGATAAAAATATTTTGCGGGGGATGTAGGCTCAAATGGTGGGTTTTCCAATCACAGTTAGGTGGGGGTATCTGGTATCATACTTGTGATTGGGGTTGGAGGAGGGAAAACCCTTACACGGCTCTAAGCAAATTTGCAACAGCCCCAGGACAAAGAGAAATCCCTTATAGGGAGGCAATAACATTAATTGAAAATATAGAGCAGAGGAGACATTGGGCCCTGGCCTGGGCAATACATCACCAATCATATAGGATCATCTGCCAAAATCAGAGTGTGATATTAGACCAGGTGTGTGTAGGGAAAAAGATTCATGTCCCCATAGAGTGGCAAGTTGAGCCCCGAAATTGGGATAGTACCGTACGCTGCTACTTCCGAATATATAAGAAATGAGCCCGTAAGGCTCGGAGGAAAAACCCAGACAGTGAGACTCAGGCCCTATAAAGCTCGCTAGGAACGACAGAGAATCTGCCATAAGATAAGAGAGATCCTTTGCCTGGAGGCCTGGCAGCCTGCCCTTAGGAGTGGGGGCAGGAACGAAAGAAATAGCCCAAATAATGCACCCCCTGAAGACTACCCCTGCTGCCAAGAAGATAATGATCCCTGCAGACCGATACACCCGGGCTGGCAGGCGAGGCAGAGAGGTAAGGAGGAGTGAGGAAGAGCAACGGGCCTCAGGAACAGGAACGGAGCACAGGAATGCTCCAGGTAAAAGAGATATGGTTATAAGAGGTGAACAAAATTTGTTGCTAGGACCCTGCCCTGCTTGGCGAGCTATTTTTATCATTATAATCCTGAGCTTCCCGACTGCCTGGGGAAACCCCCATCAGCCTTACAAAGGGAACAAGATCCTAGTCAAACGGACCCTGATCACTGACTGGTCTCAGGCCTTTTTGCAATTTACCGGATCTATGGGAAATACCACAGGTTTGAGTTTACAAACTTTAGTTCTGCATGACGGTCTGCCGTATGCTAAACACGAATGGAAGAGGCAGAAAACTTGGGAGCTTCAAGGAGTAGTGGGAGAACAAATTAATATTGGATGTCGAGTGGTTAATGGATCAGACTATACTAACACAATCTCAATCAGTGTTTCCATGGGTCAGGAGGATAAACAAATAAATTTTGAATACCCAGCACGAGACTGCTGGCAAAACTTCACATTAACTCACACGGCAGAGGTAGTCTGTCTCTGGACAAAAGATACACAAGGCCTTTCCTTTAAATTCACAATAAATATTAAAACACAATCTACCACTACTAAACCACACATTATCACCATTTCACCTACACCACCGGTCACACTCACACCAAAAATTTTCAAAATAGGACCTTATATAATCAAAAAAATTGGTCAACAACAAATATTATTTAATCCAGCATGGTCTCTAAAACAGGTCGAACTGCTAATGCAGACTAATGTTTCAGAAATCCAGCCAGCTTGTTCTCTGTTTTTGCAAACATCCTTTGAAGGCTGGACTACTTGGCTCAGGAAACGCAGCTCTTTTAAAACAAGGAAACTTAGAGATGTGACTGGTGTTCTAGGCACAGGACTGGGAATTCTGAATAGCATCGATTCGGAGGTACTAATGAACAAACTGGCTGCTACGGCCAGAGATCTGTCCAAATTACAGCAACCACTGAGGTCATCTCTACTGGCTTTGGGGAGACACCAGTGGACGTTGTCAAACATTTTGCCAAATTGGGAAAGAGTAAATGTGAACGATCACAAATTGGTAATTGATGCACTTGGTGCCACACAAAATAATGTCTCCTTAGCCCTCAGCTGTATCCGGGCACAATTATGGATGCAGTCAGTCTCTGCTGCAATTATAAGAGAGGGCGAGGAAGGCACTTTCCCCACAGAAATTCAGAAAATAATTTGGGATAATGCCACTGAGTTTGAAAGGGAATTCCAATCCTCGTGGAAACTGGTGAATTTTACCTATAACCCTATTTCTAATACAGTCACTGCCTTTGTCTTGACCATACAAAATGCCTCTGTACATCTAGTTTTTCCTGTCATTGCATTAGGAATAAACCATGACGGAGCTGTCCTCTATCCTACAGAACATAGAGGATGGGTCCGTCAGCTTGGTGACAAATGGCAAACTGTTGACTTGGAATCTTGTATTGTACGAGAACAGTTGGGATTCATCTGCGAGGGCGCTGTAATTATAGCTCAAGATATCTGTTTGGACACAGAGCAAAACATTTGCCATTTTGAGATTCGCCCTAATGAAGTTTCTAAAACAGTTCTTATATACATAGGCAATGGGTGCACGTGTTTCAGAACTCTCTGTGATTTTGTGCTAGTAGATGATGTTATGGTGGATACAAAGAATCACTCAAACTTCTGTGCTTGTAACTTCACCAAGATTACAGGGTGTGACACCACTTATGAAGCTACAGTTACCTCTCACCAACTATTACAATCCAACTACACGCTGATTCACAAGTTAATGCCCACCCCGATTGGGATGAACTTCACCCTAGTGAGACAACTATTGTTTCACCAGGATCTGATAAAAATTCTTGAGAAAATCAGGAAAAGCGGACAGAAGACCCTAGTAACTGTTCAACATGATGTAGAGAAAATACACCAGGTAGTAGAAAGAGTGAAGCAAGATAGCAATTATAGGTGGTGGGACACCCTGTTCGAATGGTCACCTACTGCCACAGGTGTCTTAAACAGTATGTGCCATCCCACTGTCGTTCTTTTAATTCTGATTGTACTAGGATTTATTTTCTCAGCAGTTCAATTTGTTGTGAATTGGAATATGATGAAAAGACTAAAGAAATTAGCAGGTATAATTAATGCACAGAGCTTAACTGATGAAATAGATCAGTTAGCGCTTGCTAGGAAGGAGCTAAAAAGGTTTAATGAACAAAATTGGTAAAAAGAGAAATGGGGGATTGTAATAAGTAACAATATATTTGTTCATTAATAGCTAGATGATGATTTAAATTAAAAAAACAATAGCTAAAATAGCTTTTGTAGAATATCTATAGGGCTGTATGGGAAACTTATAAGTAGTGTTAAAGTTACAACCCCCCCCCCCCTTGGTAATTGGATACAGCCACATCTGGAAATAATTTCTAACCTTGTAGAATTGCTTGCTCTGCAAAAATTCTACCCTATAGATGTAGGAGACTTTCTGAAACACATATGGTAACAATTATTAACCTTGCAAGAATGTTGAGCTTAAAAGACTAGACTTATAGGTATGCCTTATAAGGAAAGCGGCCAAAGAGGAAGACTTGGGGTCTTCATCCCACGAACACCAGAAGGCAGAAAAAAGACCCCTAGCAACAGGAGGAGCACGCACAGAAAACAGACCACGTCATCCAAGAATCTGAAAAAAGGACAATAAAAAGCGAACTCAAAATGGGGGAGGTGCGGGCCTAAGGGAGCGAAGTCTCCTGGCAGCCCAGCGCTGAATCTTGCTTATTCTTGCTTGCATAATAAAGATTATGGTACAATTCTTAAATTCAGTCGATTCGTCTATCACAGCTGACAGAGTCAGAATACAAGCTCTGACACCCTCTTGGTCAGGGTACTGGTAGCAGTCCAGTTGGATTAGTGGCTGCACTCCTCCTGGAGTGGCACATGTGATCCTGTAGAAGGGTATAGTCTTCCTCTGAAGTTCCAGTGGAAAAGGCGGCCATTCCTCTGGGAATCCAGTGGAAAGGCTGCTTGTTCTGTCCCAAACTCCAGATTACATGCAGGTGGGGATGCTTGGTTCCTCCCCTCTGGGCACAGCATCTCACAATGGGCTCTTATCATTCCATGAGTCATGGGGTGGGTCCATGAGACAGAAAGGGCTCCCAGAGGGAATTACCTCTGAGTCATGGGGAAAGGCATTGATGGGCCCATTAACAGGAGATAAGGAAAAGAACAATGCCCCTCCTGGTTTCAACAGCTCTTGAAGATGGAAATAGAATACATCCTTATATTGTAACCAAGGACAATAAGGAGCATTGTCAATGATCATGCAGCCAACCAAGAGCTGGAGCTGAATCCAGAATTGCTTGCTCCAGCTATGTAGGAAATCATTACCCTGGCAAGCACAGCTCCATGGGAACAAAGATCTCTCATCTCTGGGCTGAATTGTAGCATTGTGTGTCCTGGATGAGTTTTCTTGTAAAGTTGTTAATTTTTTTATAAGTAGGGTTTTGGTTTGGCCCTCGGTTCCCCCCATGTTCTCCCTCCTAATGGTTTGTTCCTCCTGCCAGTTACCTATCAATGTAACCAACCCCCTTTCATTTCAAGAAATTTCTATGTCAGTCTTCCCTTACTTAACATATGATTTGTTCCCTGAGCCTTGTCCCTCCCCTGGGCCATTCCTATTGGTTCAGGTGTGTCCCTCGCTCCTCCCCTGAGCTTTGTTCATTGGTCCCTTGGGGCTCCTCATGTCACACCCTTCCCCTTTATAAGTGCCTCCCCACCGGTTTTTCCCTGACACCGTTACTGGCCCCGCCTGGGTCCATAAAGTGGTCTCTGGCATCCATTCTTGTGTCCACTCCCTCCTTCCTTCGCCTCAGTACTTTGCAGTCCTGCTCACGCCTGCGTCACCACGCTGCAGACGGAGCCACTACTCAGGGGTTCTGGCAGAGATCCTGGGAGAGGTGAGATTCGTGGTCTGCGCCGGTCACTCTGGGAGCAGCTAGCTGGCACCCGTCAGCTCCAGTGGCTGCGGGACAAGACTGCAGTGAATGGCGCCCAGACTGCAGTTTAGATTTGAGGGACTCTTGTCACTTGTCATTGGCCTCACAGTCCACTCATCCTTCTGCAAATAACTTGCAAACAACACAGCTGGACTGCTGTCCTGGGTAAATATACATACAGATGACTTTTCCAAAGCAGTACATCATTTCCCAGGGAAAGACACAACTTCGTCTTGCCTATGAAACTGTGATTGAAAACACCTGAGAGCCAGATCTGTGTGAGATTGCAAAGGAGCAAAGCTTTGCTATTTGGGCACAATTCTCTTGGTTTCTTTGCTCAGGCCTTTGGTGAGCACAGAACACATCTAGGTAGAAACTGTTGACTAGACAGGATCCTTTGGATCCATTGTCCCCCAAACATGTCAATGTGTGACAAGTTACAAAGACAAGTTGAAACAGTAGCACAAATGGCGCAAAGAAAACATGGCAAAAGAGGAAGAGGAGAGGCCCAATGACAAAAGGATGTAGTGAGACACTGGCACATCAAGTGAGCTGCACTCCCACAACCTCTAGGCCAGCAGGTCCTGGTGTCACAACCTCTTTTTTGGTTTCTTTAGTTTTTAAAATTTTTTTTATTTTTTGTAAATCAGCAAAACTAAATATATGCAGTTAAAATGATGTCATCAAAACTTAAAGATACAATCAAAAAACATTTATTTAAAACTACATTGAAATATCATATGTACATAAATAACATTTATAAAAGTACAAAAATAATTGCATCTAAATAATATATGTACAGTTGTAATTACGAAGCTTAAAACATAAATCCTGTTAGTGAAAAACTCTTCAGTCAGTCGGTGGCCTCTTCCTGATCTTCAAGGAAAGAGTTCTTCTGGACTGGAGGCAAGAGCTTGGTTGATAACAGGAACATCGGAAGGTACCAGACAAAACCACTTGGCAAGACTGTATCCACTCAGGCCGGCAAAGTGGAGGCACAGAATGGATCAGAGCCTGCAACGCAAACCTAAAGCATCTGCAGCTCCATATTTCAGGGGACAGACTTCCTGGAAACAAGAATTCTTAACTGCTGCACAGGGAAACATGTTCCTGCTGACAGACTTTTGAATCAGGCCAGGAGAAAACTCTGACCCATTCCCCAGAGGAATTCTACAGCCTGGCCTCTGGGCTGCCCTGGGACAGCAGGGAGCCCAGAGCTCTGTGCTCTCCAGCAATGGCTCAGCTGCACATGCACCCTGCTGCTCCTCTCCCTGCCCCACAGCTCAGCAGCCCTACAGCTCCAGGGGCACTGGCAGCAGCACAGCTCCTTGCAGGGGCACATGCAGGGCACAGCTGTTCCCTGCCAATGGGCACAGCCTCTCTGCGCTGCCACAGGACCCTCCCACCAGACAGTGGCCCAGCTCCCTGCTTACCTTTTTCTGAGGCTGATCCATGCTTGGTCTTGACCTTGCCCTCAGTCTGGAGCTCCGTCAGGCCCCCCATGCCATGACTAGGAAGGGCGATGGAGACAATGGGGGCAGATGCACACCCTTCCTTAGCATTTTGTCATTTTTGGCACTGCTGAAAAGTCCCATCCGGAGGTGTCCAACTCAGCACTTGGTCAGCTTTCTGGAGAACATGAAACCTTCACCTCCAGCCCAAAAGGCTGGAGAGGTTTTCCTGCACGTGTGGAGGCTTGCTCTCAGCACACGTAATCAGCTGGGTGCCCATCACCTCGCAGAGGGCACAGGCCAGCTTGGTGACCACAGCGCAGACGTTGGCGCTTCGCACCGGCAGCGCCTTGTTCTCCAGGCAGGACCAGAGCACGGGCAGGGCGTAGCGCTGCACCACTTCAGGGCTCTTGGCATGAACCCATTCCACAAGCACTGCCGGGACAGACACACAGCTCCTTACCCACCAGCCTCAATGCAAACAAGGATCTACCTCTGCTTTTGCTTCTTGGGAGCCTCTCTGGCCAAGATCAGTGAAATAGCACACAGAGCCCCACGACCCAGAAACGGGCAATGCAGCTGATCATCCTTGAAACAGAACCCCCAGCCCCTCAGGACTAATTTCTCCAACCAGAGCCTTGTAGCTGTGGCAGAGTCTTTGTACCATTACTAAATTATTTCACAATTTATGTCTGCATGAACAATGAATGAAACATCAAACTGCCTTCTATTTCCACAAACAAGTTGTCTAACCCACACGGAAGCTTTGGAAATGCACCCCAGAGAGGCAATTGAGAGATTTCTAATAAAAGGGATGATTCCTTTGTGTAACTTTGACGTCAAGGGCCAAAAGTCTCATCTGGCTCTTCCTTTTGCTCCGTAGCACACAGCGAAGGGCAGTATTAGAACACACTTCGAAACTCCAGCCCACCAGAGATGGGTGCTGCTTGACAGCTGGATGAGAAACATCAGTGCCTAGCTGGTGTCTTTGGCAGAATGCTTTTGTGCCTTCCAACCAAGAGCCCTTTCAGTCCTCAGGGTGTCTTAGAGAATTACCCAGACCCCATTGCCCTGGCATTTGGGCACCTCCACACTTTAATGCCATTTCCCCTCTCAATGCTAATGGCATTTTTTCTTACAATGTGCACTGAAATAGGGGCATAGAGAGAGAAAAAGGCTACACAGGGGACTGAAATTTAGCCAGAACACACAAGTGTTGTCTCTCATTGTTTCTGGAATCTGCTCTCTGCTCATTTTCTGAACTGAATTATATCAAACACAGACAAAAATTTACTACCAACAGGCTCCTTGCATGGCAGATTTGGCTGAGAGATCAAAACCTGAAATGCTTGTGAGACCAGTCTTATTTTCTGATCAGGCAAAATGTTATGTAGTAGCTATTTATTATTCTGTGGTGGAAGAGACTTCATGTTCTCTATGCTGTTAATCCACCAGCAGTCATCAACATTGAAAGAGCTCCTGAAAGTACCCCAAACCAATTCTGCTAAGCAGGAAAAGGGTTATGGTACCCATTTAAAAATGAGACTTCATTTGAGTTTAAATGCAATTAAAGACATTGGTCACTGTGGAAGTTGAGAAGAGCCCCAGTGAGAGCTGAGCCCCGAGGCCGAGCGCTGCCCCCATCTCAGATGCTGCACAGCTCTGCAGCAGCCAGGGAAAGCCTGCCAAATCCACCTGCCTTGGCCATTGCCAGGAGGGACAAGCTCAGCACCTCCTGATGTGGAGGAGCTACTCTGCTCTCTGCTCACAGGCATTGCCTGTCAGTACTCCCTCAGAGACCTCTTGGCTTACAAAGGGAGGCCATACCTGTGATGCACTCTGTGACTTCCAGCAGAGCTTCACCACTCAGTTTGCTCCATTGGTGGCTGAGCTCTTTCATCAGTGACACTTCATCTACAAGTGAAACACACGTTTCTGCTCACTCTTCTGAGGGCACAGGAGAAAGGACAGTGGGGAAGGAAAGGGCAGGGGCAACCCCATTTGATACAATAAAGTCAATTTCTGCTCATTTTTGAATCCTTTTCTTCTTTCCTTCCAGCCTACTTGGCAGGGTTTAAAATTCCAAAAGAAAAGCTCTCCTTTCACATGTGTAAATCCAAAGTTGTCTGCTGGACCAGGAGCTATGCTAAAACATTTCACACCAGGGACCTCAAGAGTTCAGTCACATGGAAGCAGTGGAAAGGTTTTGCATCCCAGAGCAAAAAGGAAGAAGCCCATACTTGGGACACAGAAAGGCACTGAGTCAGGCAGTTTGTGACTTCACAGAGCAGCTGAGGTGGAGAAAGTGGAAACTGCCCCTCAAGACCTGACTCTTCCACACTCCATTTTTCAGGCGTATTCCCCCAGTGCGGCATTTTCAGAGCTGACATAAATCTGTGTGGCAGAGGAATTTACAGCAGCCCTTGCCCAGGCAGGTATTTGCTATTGCCATCTTGCCTCATCCAAAACAATGTGTGGAACAAGGCATCACTGACAGCTGGACTTAGACCCATTTGTTCTAAAGAAATGAACTTGGTGAATCATCAGTTCCCCCTTGGAAAAAGAAGACAAAGAAGAAAGGTGGGAAATAGGAAGCTAATGCCTCTAATGCAGAGCCTTCCAGGTGGCTGCTCTGCAGAAGCTCTGATGGGCCGGTGTGCCTTCATGCCAACAGCAAAGCTGTTCACTTGGAAAGTCAAAGTTTGCTTGGGGCCCAAGCAAACTCCAAACCCCCTTTGCCTCTGAATTGTAGCAAAGCTGGAGTCCAGGACTTGCTCTTCAGACCAGCGGCACAGAGCCAAGGCAGCCTGGGACTGTTGGGAAATGCTGCTGCACATTCCAGCCTGTTGGGGATGGTGCATAAGGACTGCACCTGCACAGCTTCTGGTGGGTGTCAGCTGGAGCCTTCCACAGACAACAACAGCTCCCAAGGCACTCAGCGCTCTCTTGTGTGGGACAGACAGGGACACAGGTGAGGAGAGTCCATGCCAGGGCTCAGCCTTACCTAAATGAACAACAGATTGGTCCAGTGCGGTCACAGCTGCGGCACGAACCCCGAGATCCTTTGAGTTCAGGTTCTTTATTATCCCTTCAACCAAACGGACCATCACTGGGTTCAGGGCATCTTCCAGGACTCCAGTCATTTCTGCCAGAACCTCCAGCGCCTGCTGCTTCACCTTCTTATGGGTGTCATTGATTCTCAGGAGAAAATGATCAAAAATCTGTGAAGAGAACAAACGACATGAAAGCTGGATTAAAATGACCTTGTCTGAAAAGGGGATGTAGAAATGAGCCCTCAGCAATATAAAAGATGAAAGTGATCCCTTCTGTCAGGTCAGCCCTTGCTTGCACAATTTCACTGTTTTCCTGTGGGCCACTCACTGGAATGGTTGTGCAACCTGATGCTGCTTGAAAGATTTTCATCTGTTTTTGAGAGTTTTGGCTGGGGCCGGAATAGTTCCTATGGTGTTTCTCTCCACCTATAAATCATTAAATCAATTCCATTTATTAATTCAAAAGGCTGCCTTCTCTTTCAAAGTATGGAAGCAGATATTTACCATGCCCATTTTCCTATACAGTTGCCTCAAGTACTGAGGGCAGTTATAATTTTGCCAAAATTGTAGCGGGAGGAGATCTAATTTGTTTTTTGTCTGTCTCAAAACCTGCTTCTGGAGAAGGACAGGGCTCTGGTCAACTCTTCCAGGATCCAGACCAATTCTTTAACTAAGAGGTAGATTTCTGAAATGTAAAGTGCTCTACAGCTCTCATTAGAGCAGGTTCAGTCCCTTGACAGGCACAGTATCAGGCACCATTTTCTGGTAAAAGGGAAAAAGCAGCTACTGGGAGAAGAAAGGATGGATCGGTCCTTAGCTGTTTTCCTCTTTTTCCAAAGAGAAAAAAAGGCCCCCCAAAAAGAAGGGTGAGCACCATCTTTACCAAGAGGAATAGGGATGAGGATGGAAATGAGAGCCAGAGTTGTGCCTGTGCAAGACAAAATGGAGTTTACAGAAGTGTCCTTTTTAAAACACTTTGTTTAAACCAACCCAGCCTGATAATTCTCTTCCCCATGAAAACCTATTTCTCGTCTAGAGAATAATTGCCATGCTTTCAATGGCTGGATTCCCTTCACTTAACCCAACTGGGAGTAGGAGACAGCAGCAGTTACACCAGCAGAAAATCTCTGCCATCATCTGATGAACATCAGCAATAGGCACCTGCCAGACAAATACAGCTGGACTGAAAGAACTTGTCCTGAAGCCCAGACTTCAATTGCATTTGTCTGGGTAAGAGGGACCAGCCTGTCCCAAACAGCCCGGATGCAGTAGTGCCAAGACACACTGAATTAACCTTACTTCCCCAGGCTTGGGAAAGGAGCTAAAGGAAAGGAACCATGAAGATACCCTACATACTTGGACAATGTTACTGGAGATCAGCTGGGGGCTGGTTTTGCACAGCTCTAGGAGGAGTGCCACTCCTTCCATCCGTGTCTGAAACCCCTTGGCTTCCAGGAGATGGTAAAGCTTCTGCAGTGACTCCCTTCCTTCCACACTTGCAGGTAACGTGACCTGGGCTTTTGGACGGTGGAGGAGGCGTCCACCAGGAGCAGACTTCACCCTGGAAAACAAAATCAAATTAGGACCTGTTGCTGGTAATACCTTCAGTTAATTGTGAGCAAAACATCCTGAGGAGCTTTCCTAATGATGTGATTTCAAGCTAGAAAATCATGAAGCTCTGAGGAACAACATGGACCTCGTGACAATCATCATGGCAGACAATCTGCAAGTGAAATTCTCACCACTGCTCACTCAGGAAAACCAAGGATGAGATGTATCTGATCTATCTTCAAATGCCTTCCAAGGCACACATTGCTTTGTGGGGAAAGGGAGACACTACTTCCATGTTTAAATGCCTCCTCATATGGCAGGTGTGTGTTTTTATAATAAGGAAAGTCATCACTCTGAGGAAGTGTCTCTACACCAGGCAGGACAATCTGGAAAAGTAGCTCAGATGCATCTGAACAGATGAACAGGGGCATATCTGAAGGATCCAGAAAATCAGGAACAGAGATAAGAACAGAAGCCAGACATGCCAGAACTACACTCACATTTCATTTGCTTCCCTAGAGACTAGATGCACAGCTTAACAAATCCTCTGGGAATAATCCTCTGGGATCAACCTGTCTCTTCCATGAGTATGGGAAGATGCTAGCCATGCTACTGAGGCATGTGGTCACCTTCCTGCCACCACTGAGCATGACAGAGCTAAATAAATCCCCTCTGGTAAAAGAGGAGAACAGGTACAAGCAGCTCTGCCACTGGCATGAAGAGACAGCAAGGACCAAATTCCTGTCTTCAATGCTGATTGCAGCACAGGGGGAAATAAACCAAACACATCAAGCAAACCATATGAAGGACAGGAATACCAAGACAGTAAGTCCACATTGAGACACCTGTTGACCAAAATGGCTCAGGAATTAACTTGCTCCTTACTACTCAATCTTGGTACTGTTTGAGGGTAAGAAAACCAGGAATCAGCCAGGCCAAACCACATGGATGGGAACTGCTTGTTTGGGGAATGGCATCCTGCTTCTAAACTGAGACTTCTCATTAAAACACCCATCCACAAAGGACTCCACTTGGATGAAAAAAAAACCCTGGTTGAATTTACTTGTCTCGAGTCAGGCAGCAGAGACTTGGCCCTCTCCTATCCTCCACAGCACTGCCCTTGCCACTGCACTGGATCGTCTGAGCTGCAGGCAATGGGTGTCTTTGTGTCACCCAAATTCTGTGGAAAGCCCTCCAGAGAAGTTGTGTTCAACACAATGCAGAAGTTGACATTTTTTGTCCTAGAGCATTTGTAAGGAAGGGAAACAATCTCTGGCACTGGTCATCTCCAGCAGAAAGATTTGTGCCTGAGGAAGAGGCATGTAGAGCTTGTCATGTGCTTTGTCACATCTGACAAAAGTGCTCAGTACCATTTGCTAGAGGGCAATGGGGACTGGGGCTCCTTTGAGCCATCATTCCTCTTCTTCACGGGCTCCTTGACAGAGGGGCGTTCACCCTGCTGGTTTTCCATCTCCTACAAAGACATAAAGAAACCCCATGAATCTTTAGAATATAAAATAGGAAATGCCCTCTTTAAAACACGAGTTAGAACCAGGATCACTGCTACCAAGGCTTAGAGAAACATTTCCTAACTTACAGAAATAAACAGACCAGAGGTTCAGTGATGCCAACTCTTTGATTTCAATAGGCCAAGGCAGGTTATGGGTGCTACCACACTGAGCAGCAGTCTAAAGTCCCAAATTCATTAGTCTTGAGCATAAATGGGAATAATGCAAACTGACAGGCAGTGAGTGGTCTTAGAGGAAGAAGTTGGACTCTTGGAGGTTGGCTCAATGTGTTGGAAGTTGATTTGGTTCAACACTTACTCTCCGTGCTCCTGCACCAAGGCACACTCCCTTGTGTAATGTTGATAAAAAGAATAAAATCCCCCCCAAACAAACACATGATTTTCCACTGGATGCTGCTGAATTCACCAAGCTTCTTCCAGCTCCACAGGGCTTGGCAGCAGGGCAGTATTCCCAAAAGACAGACAGCAACTGTAGTAACTAGGATTGACTTGGACATCTTTGGTATATTTGGAAATTTTCTTGGCACTACTACTTCCAGTCTCTTTTGCAAAGACTCTGTTATGTTCAGAAGCACTATTCTCACTTAACTGCTTTACTGGGGGCAGAGTAGGGAGAGTGTGGTGGGGGCGTACACGTGAGTGTAAACCCATTTTCCCTTCTTTCCATTTGCTCTTTGTGACCAATATTCAAAGTATTCAAAACCCCACTTTTCCCCTAATAATAGCAGTTCCTCTGTGGTCTGCAGATGAACAGGCTGAGAGGATTAACAGCTCATTCCCAGGAGCAAAATGATTCAGCAGAAGTGGAATAGGATAAAGACACATTGGGTATGTTTGGTCTCATATTAGCAGTGGCAATACTTGCACAAAGGAGATATTTCTCCTGTCAAGCACTTACCTTCTTCTTAATTCTGGTCAGAATATCTTCCAGGTCATGCGGGGAAAGGGATTGCTCCAAAAGCTTTTTAAATTTTTGATTATTCAGCAACATCTTCACCATCTCCTGTCCATAATGCCTAAGGAACGAAGGAAGGAAACAACAGAAAATGAAGAAAGGAAGAGTGTTAACAGAAGAGGCTGATGCCTTAAACTTATCAGGTGCAATGCTTGCATGAGAAGGCACTACCTACTCAGCAAAGAGGGAGATTTACCTCATTTGACACTGCACAGTGCTGTAGCTGAACACAAGGGGCAGGAGGAGAATGTGGGGCAAGACAAAAATACCATTTCTCTCTGAAACTGCAGGTGTGCTTCTGTGGGATCAAAGGATTCCAGGCAACAAGCAAAACACATCTGCTTTGTTGTCAGAGCTTGTTAGCAGTGTCCTGCTGCCATTGCACAGGAATTTACCTTTCTCACCTCATGACTGCTTTTGATTATTCTCTACTATATGTATGCACAGGGTCAGCTAGGTTCACTGGTGTTCTTGGCAGCCATTAATGGGAATTTAATCCTCCAAGTAAGGGGATTTTGGTGGTTTGGGGTGATTTTTCCCACTAGGTCACCAAAGATTTCTTCAAGAAGAAATTTGGAGGTCACTGAGCCACACATAACAGCATTCTAGAAATCTGCAGATGAGGTTTGGAAAGACTGAATATGTTGCCTAAAGACCTCTGAAATATTTCTAGGGAAGTCTTAATGTGAAATAGATGTTTGGGATCTTCCAGTGATGAACATTAGCCAACACTTTGGCTTTCCTTGTGCACCTAAGGCCAGTCAAAACTGTTGGACTGGCTAATGTGAGCTCTTTTGAGCTCAGTGAAGACTCCTTCAAGTCACAGGAAGTTGGCAATGCTCCTTCTTGCTGGCCAGCCTCAGGTTACCTGGTACAGTCATTTCCCCAGGCAGCAGTCACAGCACCAAGCCTGACAGAGCTCAAGAAGCGTTTGGACAATGCTCTCAGGCACATGGAGTGACTCTTGGGCTGTCCTGCACATGGCCAGGAGCTGGACTGGATGACCTGCATGGGTCCCTTCAAACTCAGCATATTCCATGATTCTATGCCCCTTAGCCACACAGTGAGGTCACTCATTATTTCCTTGAGTTTCCACTCTTTCATGGTTTTACCTTTAAAGCCAAACACAAAACGGTTTTCCACGTTTTGGAGGTGAGATGAAGATCATTACCTTGTGTCCTTGTGACGGTCCTGAGCCAGTCTCCCTGCCACGTGTGGGAGCCTCTCAGCCCTGGGGGTGCCTGCGAGCTTGGTGACTCCCATTTTCTCCATCAAGGACAGGAGGAGTTGGGCCGCGCACTTCCGCACCTGGACGTAGCGGCTCCTGGGAAGGAGAGAGCAAACCCTGGGCCACAGGGACAAGGAGCAGCAGCAGCAGCACAGGCCTTGGCCAGAGTATGCTCCCTGTCCTTGCTGGGGGAAGGAGCCTGGGCTCTCCCTGCACCTTCCAACACCTGCAGAAGGTTCTGTCCTCAGAGAAACACTAAGTTAGCATTGTACAGAAGGACTGCCTGCACGGAAGAGGGAAGAATTCAGTCTCCCTGCACTAGCTGATACTCCATTTCTTTCCCAAAATTTACTCAGAGAAAGATTAAAGTAGTAGATCACATATGAATTATTTAGAAATTAAGGATAATTCATGCTGACCCCTCAGAGGGCACCCACTACACAGAGCTGCAGCAGGATGAGGCTCTTTCCACCCATTCATCCCCAAATCTGCAGACCTCTGGAAAAAGACAAATGCAGGGCAAACACGCTGTGGGGAGTGATGTTGTAGATTATCCACCAATGCAGCTTGTTTCTTTTGTAAAGCTTGACAAGGGATACATCTGAGTGTTTTACCCTGTTCCAAAGCTGAGGAAAAGGTGCAGGCATTTGAGCCAGACTGTCCTGATCTAGAGACTGTCTCTTGGGAGCTATCAGGCCCAGCACCAACACTTAGGGCAGCATTTGCTTCAGCTGTCCCATGGCCCTCGGCCTGTGAAGGTGCCTGGGAAGTGAATCATCATCTCAAGGCTAACATGAAACATCATTTTGAATAGGAAGCAGAGCTCTAAGGCCAGGACACTCACACAAGACTCCTTTTGGCAGCAGCTGCACCTGCTGGGCAGGCTGTGCCACACCCAGCACATTCTCCCCCATGTGCTCCACACCCCTGCAAGGACCCTCCTTATTTCTCAGGTTAATGACATCACGAGGATACGTGGTTTTCCCCAGGGCCTCTGTGGTTAGAGCTGTGAAATCTCCAACAGTGCTCACAGCTGCAATTGCAATTGTCCCTCTTCCCACAAAAGCACATAGATGTATCCTGAGCCTTTGCAGGCACTTTCACTTCCCCACTGTTCCCCACATCTAGGAAACTCTGACAGACTGGGAGAACTCCAGGAAGCAGCAGCAAGCTGAGTCAGAGGAGCTTTAGTTTGGATATCAGGAAAAAGCTTTTCACCAACAGGGTGCTTGGGCCCTGCAACAGGCTCCCCAGGGCAGTGCTCACAGCACCAAGCCTGACACAGTTGAAGAAGCATTTGGACAACAATCTCAGGCGCACGCTGTGACCCTTGGGTTGTTCTGTGCAAGGCCAGGAGCTGGACTGGATGGTCCTGATGGGACCCATCCAACTCCCCATATTCTACAGTGACTCTGTGGCCTAATGGGCTGCAGGAGGGCAGAAATAGGTGACAAGAGGAAAGAAATGAGATTGATGGGAAAATCAAGCCACAGTCCACAGAAGATGCAGGATACAGAACCCTTCCCTCCCACCATTCTCATTCTCTCTCACGGATCCCTTCCCCTACCCACACACTGGAAGGTGAAGAAGATCACTAAAAGAAGAAGAACCTACTTGACCCCCCTGTCCATGAGAACAGTCATTGCTCGGGCAGGAGTCACGTTCTCTACCATCATCCCCAGGCTCTGACAGGCTGCCTTCTGAATAAACTCTGGGGAGTTCCACACCATGGGGAGAAGGACCGCAGCAACCTCATCTGCCTCCGAGTCCATGTCCTTCTTCAAGATGGCAAAGAGCTCTCCCAGAGTGACGATTGCTAAGCAGGACACCTTGGACCGGAGGTTGGTCACCTGGGGAAGTCATGAGGGGAAACGTAAGAACCACCTTGAAAAGAAAACCGGTTTCCTTAGACAAAACTCCCAGGAAATGACAGCATGTCCCACTGTCTATAGAGGAATATGAAAGCACAGGAAGAGCAGAAGAGCCCAAACACAGAAAGACACTTACTGTGGCCCAAACTTCTGGCCTCACTCCTGCTTACTGCAGGCATAAAAAAATATCTTTCACTAAAGTCTTCTACTTAACGTTTCTACAATGTCAACTGCTTTGATTTTAGGCCCTTTGTTTTGAAAAACAAAGAAGCAAAATAAAGTAAGGGATGCTTTCAAACCATAAAGGCACAAGTCTTAAAGATAAACCAGGCACGTGCTGCTCTTCAAAAAAGCAACACCTGCAGCTGAAGCTCTCAGACAGGAAACAGAAAACACAGGCTCAGAGCTACAGACTCATTTGCAGGGTTCAATTACAGCTTGGGCAGACACTGGGACTCTGGCATAGACTGTCATTAGTGTCTCCATTTCTGCCTTGCATTATAATGGCACCACACTCAAAGACAAGTGCCAGCTACCCAACCTGCCAGTAAATACAGCTGCACGTACACACAGATCCTACAGATAGCTGACAGACATTACAAGTAGAAGGTCTAAAACCAGAAATGAAGGCACTCCCTGAGCACACATGGAGATGAACAAGCACATATCTACTCTACCAGCCGTGCATGAAGTATGGGGGACAATTCAGAACAATGTTCTCACCTCGCTGGTAGCTGCCAAGCAAATCTCACTAAGTCGGCAGAGCAGGACTTCTGGATGGGACTCAGCCAGGCGTGGGATGTTGAAGAGTCCCTTCTTCTTCAGTTCCCTGAAAGACAAGTACCAAAAAGATTGATTTTTCTCTCTACCCAAGAACTAGGCAGCACCCTCTGAAATGACCAGGCTGGCAGCTCAGTCAAACCATGGGAGGTGCTTTTCAAGGAGCACTTAATGAAATCATGGAATCCATTGCCACAGGATGCTGTGGCTGTCAAAAGCATACACAAATGCAAGAGGCGAAGAGAGGGCTTTCAGAGTGTTCATGTGTGGCCTTTCTGAAAATCTCTGCTATTAAGTCCCTCTGCCACCGCTTTCTAGAAGCTGTGAGGCTGGGCCATGCTGCTGTTTCTTGTCACCTCCCAGTACCTGTCCCATTGGGCTGTTCCTGGGACAGTATTTTCCTTCTTTGTCAGCCCCAGCAGGCAGTTCAGCCCTGAGAGTCTGCACTGCCACTCTGGAGCTGAGTTCCCACTCTACCATCTAGGCATGTGTGTCACCCACTCCACTCCACCTCACACATTCCACAAAAAAGCACCAGGATATCATCCCAGAAGATTAGGATTCCCTCCCTGGGCAAGAACTGTTGAAACTCTGGCTTTTCCCACAAAACAAGCCCCACAACAGCAACATTTTATTTAAAAGGTGCAAACACCTCCACCTCTCAGCACTTGCTTTGTGCAGGCCCTCAGGCTCAGGAAGGTATGTGAGGCATCAGGGCTGGTGACTGATCCCACGGGCACCCCTGAGTGTCATCAGGACCCCCCACACCTGCAGAAGCTCTCTGCACCTCACAGGGCACCAAAGAGAAAGGGCAAAGCAAAGGAGATGCATTTTTATCCCTGTGAGAATGAAGCATCCACCAGTGAGGGGATACTAAACCAGACATCAAAAGGTCAACCAATATCACCTCACATTTGTAGGGTTATCACCTCTGGGCCTCCTTCAGTCTGTGTCGAATTTTGGGACACATTGTGAGTATTGACAAAACATCTCAGGCCCGTATGAAGCAGTGAGAAGGAAAAGTTGAATTCCAAAAGTGCAAGATTCCTAGAGGATTTTATTTCTTTTTCCTTCTTTTCTGCCATGAGCCCTTCAGGAATAATGGCAGGCCGAGGGACTTGAAAGCACAACTCAGTCCATTTCTCAAAAAGAGGAGCTCCCTGGAGCTGCTTCTGGGACTCACATGCACGAGTCCCTGCCATTGCTGTCAGCACTGGGAGCAGAGAGGAATCTTAGTCCCACTGGGCCAGGGGCCCAAGGCACCCAAATGTCTACACTCAAATCTGCTGTCATACTGCTTCTGCCTTCAGCCAGCAAATCATCTCGTACCACAGCTTTCTCTCTTCCCTCAACATTTCCTTTGCAGCTCCAAGGAGCAGCAGCCACAGCCAGGAAACAGCACGGACCTGCTGCAGCTGCAGCACTGCTGCAGAGCAAGGCCAAGGAAAGGCTGCTCTCCAATCTTTATGCTCTCCCTGCTCTGCAGGCCTTTCAACCAGTGCCCTTTGGCCCTCTGGGCTCTCGCGGCTCCGAGGCACGAGCAAGACACAAAAGCTTCTGACCGACCTTAACGCTCAGAGGGACACAGAGGGAACGGGGCCTTTCTTACCAGTCGTCGCTGTCCAGCATGGAGAGCGCCTCCTGCAAGGACTGCTGTGGGTCTGAAAATGCTCCGTCCTTCTGCCCACGCCCACGGAGCGGCTCCTCTCGGCGCTTGGCACCAGTGGCCATCTGCGGGGTCACTGTAAGGAGAGGGTCGGCCATGGGCGCTGCAGCCCCGGGCACGGCACCCGCCATGGCGCGGCCTGCAGCCCCATCTCCCAGCCAGGGCTCCGTGTGGCACACGCTGCCACTGCCTCAGAGATTCCCTGCTGCCTGCATCCTGGGGCTCCTTGCTTGCTCCCAGCCTCCCCCAGCTGGGCACAGCTCCAGGCTGAAGCTGACAATTGCCCCCACAGTGCCAGCTCCCAAGTGCCACAGGTGCCACAGCCAGCGGCAGCTTCCTGAGGCCGCAGAGCTCCCACTCCCTGCCAGACAGTGCCCACAGGAGGGAACCCCTCAGGGGCCTCTCTTGTCTCAGCACCCTGATTTCCCCCAGCCCTAAGGACAGGGGCACTCTGCAGCTCCCTGAGGAAAGACCTGCAGCTGCCTTGTTATCACAAGGCCTGGCACCAAGCCAGGCCTGAACAGCCTGAAGAGCCCAGCCCTACTGGGCCGGACTCAATCCCCATGGGGCAACAACCAGGGAACAGCCATACATGACCCTTCACACCTCACAGCACCTCTGTTTCCATTGACTTCAAATATTCTAGACTATCAACTTTTGGAGTAACTCAAAAGTAGATTTGCTGTTCATTCTCAGGACAGACTATGGACCCAAGATCCTGGCTGTCCTGGCTGAAGCAGGAGGCAGCTTGTGCTCCTTGTGCAAGGACCAGCCCATGTGGGATAAAGCTGCCACAGAGCAGACTGAAACCTGCTGCATGACAAAGGCCTCAGCCCCTGCATGCTGGACGGCCTCTGTGTCTGAGAGACAAGGGCAGAGATGGACATTGCTCTTGACAGACATTCTTATCTGCCCTTATCATGCCGATTTCAGTAAACATCTTCTTTCTGGTTCCTAAAAGAACTCCCAGGTTCTAATACCTGGATGCATTTAGACCAACATTTTCTTCTCTTTGCTGGAATATTTCAGGGGACATTCAAAGACAAGCCTAGGGTTGCAGGAGTGATACCCAGACGTAAATTGTGTTCTTGACACTGGATAATTCATTTTCCCCAAGCATTTTCCTTCCCAGCTGTATGAGATTGGGCCACTTTGGGGCCAGCCCAACTAGAGGTTGATTTTCTTAATGCAAGTAGAACAATGGAGCTCATTCTGGAATACTCTCCAATAGAGCTGCTAAAATTCTGAGAACAAATCATTCTATACAACAACTTCACAGAGGATAAAATCAGGCAGGAAAGTAGAAAAATAACAAAGCTGTAAATCCAGATTTTTTTTTTCCACTGCAGAATGGCCAGCTTAATAATAAAGGAGAGTAAGATCTGGGTTTTGAGGAAGGAGGATAATTCTGGATAGAAGGCAAGGTCTTTGAAGGTAAGAGCATCTGGGAAGGTGGCAGGGAAACTACAGATCCCAGGGTAACCTCCTTCGGACCATGGCAGTCATTCAGGTCTGCAAAATGGACACACAATACATAACAAAAACTATGATGCAAACCTAGCTGAAGCTGAAGCTCCATATTTCATGGGACAGACTTCCTGGAAACTTCTCAACAGCTGCACAGGGAAACATGCACCTGCTGGCAGACACTTGAGGCAGGCCAGGGGAAAACCCTGAGCCACTTCCCCAGAGCTGCCACAGGCACAGCCTGGCCTCTGGGCTGCCCTGGGACAGCAGGGAGCCCAGAGCCCTGTGCTCTCCAGCAATGTCTCAGCTGCACATGCACCCTGCTGCTCCTCTCCCTGCCCCACAGCTCAGCAGCCCTACAGCTCCAGGGGCACTGGCAGCAGCACAGCTCCTTGCGGGGGGCACATGCAGGGCACAGCTGTTCCCTGCCAATGTGCACAGCCTCTCTGCGCTGCCACAAGAGCCTTCCTCCCACCAGAGAGCAGCTCAGATCCAACCTTAACCTTTTCTGAGGCTGAGCCATGCTCCTGGGCCAAGGCCCCCTGAGGCAGCCAGGAGCCCAGACCTCCATTCCCAAGGCCGGGTTCTGGCACAGGAATATCCAAACCAAAGAGGTCCATGAGTTCCCTTGGGAACAGAGGCATCCCAGGTCCTATCTTACACTGAGAGCTCTTTTCCTCCTTTCTCTGGGTTTTTGCTGTAGGTTCAGAAGAAGCTGTCAACCAGGTTATAGGAGAAGAAGTGAGTTAATTGAACTCACACCTTTATAATCAGCCCTTCTAATGGGTGGGGAATTCAGGTGTTTTTTAGTTACTGAAAAGATTGCTTGGTGTTTTATTTTTCTTGAAACTAGCATCAGTTTAGTTTCTCTGAACAATATGGAGCTGCTAAACCAAGAGAGAAGGGTTCTGCTACTTCAAGTGCTGCCCGTTGCCTCCCAACTACTACAGGATCCCTTTCCTTCCAAACACTTGGGAATTCACAGTGCTCTCTAGAATCTGACACTGGCAAGGAAGTCATTGATGTCAAAAGGAGTTTTCAAAGCCTTTGTTTCTGTATTTCCCACTCAATTCTAGGTGGGGTTCTGCAGTTTTGGGGATTTTTTATATTACTCTTTACAACAAAGGAAGGTCTGGGACACAAACAATGGCACCACGTGTTAGAGCCAAAAGCAGCTTTGCTTTCTCCATGAGATGTGCCCAGTATTCTGTGAGCCTGTATTTGTAGGGAACAAAGTGCTCATCCCAAAGTTCCACTTGTGCTCCACTTACTTCTTCCAGGGGTTTGTTCTCTGCTTTCTTACAGCACAGACATCCAAACCCAAATAAACACGACCTATCTCAAAACAATTCTGATCTTCGCTAATACTGACAATTCAAAATGTCCTTAATGGAAATAGCTGATGGCCAGTCATTCTGAAATACTCCCCAACTGGAGCTGTTAGAACTAGGAGAACTAATTCTTTACATGGCTTCACAGAGGATAAAATCATGTGGCAGCCAAGCCCTATGAGAAGAAAACCTCTCTTAAAACTGGATTCTTCCACCCTGCAGAATGCTCAGGTCAGTAGCAAAAGCAAGACAGGAAAGGATTTAATGAGATAAGTAATTTGTAGTCCAGAATTAATCTAGAAAAAATGTCACCTTACTTGCTGAGTAATACTTCTCCCTACCTGCAATAAGCATTCCACCTGCAGATCAGCAATGAAGGAGTCATTCCAAGGGGGCCATACCCAGGATTTGGCAGAAATAACGCTAAGTCAAGGAACCAGGGAATCTGATCCCTTTCTCTGCATCAACAGAATTATTTCTCCAAGTCTCATCTCTCCTATCATTACACGCCCAGAGATGCCAAAGAAACACCAACAGTGTCAATGAGATTCTCAACAGCATTGCCTGACCCAGATGCACCAGAAACTGCATTTTGTCTGGCACAATTCCACTTGTCAGGGATCAGGCAAGGCAGGGACAGGCACAAGGCATCTCCTGCCCCAGCCTCAGCCTGCAACACTGACACAGGCACAGACAGCCAGGGAAGAGATTTGTCACTGTGAACGTGCCAGAGGTGGCTTTGGGACTGTGCTGTCGAAGGATGACAAACTCACACCCCACCTTGGCTGCATCCATTTGGAAGTCTCCTTCTCCTTCATTGGAAAAGTCTAAAGGACTTTGTATCATAGGAGGTTTCCCTATTCCTCCCGGTGCAAAACCAGGCAATGTCCATGAATCTCCTTCTCATCTCATAGGATTCAGCTCAGAAACAGCCCCAAGGAAAGCTTTTTCCTTCAAGGGCAAGTCAAAGGAGTGGGAACATTCCTCAATACCTGCTAAATGCCTTCCTTTTTGAGTCTCATTTTGACATGAGAAAGGATGCCGGGAGATAAAAGTAATGTGCAGAATGGAGAGGAATGTTTCCTTTTCCTGCACAACGTTTCCAGGATCCCAAGGTACCACTCCAGCTCCTGCCGCTGAACTCTTCACACTGACTGAAGGGATTTTCACTGCAACACCAGAGAACTCTCCCAAAGGACTCTGTGAGAGTCCACTGTGCTCATAAAGGAATGGAAACTTCCAAAACATTGTGTTTTAACCAAGCTTTCCAATTTTCACCTCAGAGTCAATACTAGAAAGGTCATTTTAGGACAGACATGCCCTGTACCTACCTGCATCTTCAAAGAACTTCTTTTCACTTCTGCTGCTGGATCCTGGCCTGGAGAAGATGGATGACAAAAGAAAATGTGAAGAGGTAGAAACAGAAGGGTGGGAATAGGCGTACCATGAAAGGAAGCAAACCTACTTAGCATGGACACTTCCATGAAGGACAGGATGCAACACATAAACCCAAAATTGCACAGAGCGGGCCAAGATCAGGCTATAATAAAAGCCGAGTCCAGCAGGGGACCCAGCCTGAGATGCTTTCAAGCCCTGCCTCCTCTTCCCCAACACCATCTCTGCTCTTGGGGCATTGCTGTTGGGTTTGACATGGGATGGGCAATGTGCTGAATACACAGAGGTTTGTGTGAATTCATGGAACAGCTGACTGTGCAAAATCACCACAGGAGATGGAAGAGGGGTGAACAGCGCACTGGAGCAGCAGACACCTTGGCTTACCTCATCTCCTGGGACTCCTGCAAATCCAGCTGGGGAGAGCTTGGCAGAGATCCCACAGCATTGTCAAGAGGGAGACTACCTGCCTTGCATATTGGGGGGATCAAAGGTAGTCTCAGTGCCCCCTTTTTCAATTCTCCACCACTGGGATATGGCAAGGAGGTCTGGAAGGAATAAAACACAGTGCTCAGATCAAGCATCCAGCCTTGCCCACATTCATGCCTCAAGACATTTAGATATACCCTCAACTGGAACCTGGCAGGAATAAACAGGTCAAACGGATGGAGCAAATTGGCAGAGGATGGGCAATGCAAAGGGAACTGAAAAGGGAGAGACCATATCCCACATTTGACACCTCTCCCCTCCTGCTCCCTCCTCTGCAAGTGTGCTGACATTCCCACCTGGCATGCACATCCTTGACATCAAGATGTTCTGGGGTGCCACTGCCTCCCCTGGATTTTGGGATGGCATGGCTGTGGCTTTAGATCACTGTTCTCTCCCTGCCCCAAAGGTGTCTCACAGCCACTGCTGATCTCCAGCCATGGTCCCACACAGCCATTCTGCAGGATGCCAAAACCTGCTTTTCTCAAGGCCCTCATTTCTTCTGCTGCTGCCTTTCCCTCCTACAGTTCCCCAGCAGCCTCTGAGCCCAGATGCTGCTGAGATCTCGGCATGCTGGCTGCTCTCAAGCTCCCACACATCCATCAGCTCAGGCTCACTGGCATTTAGCAAGTTGAGCAGAGCTCCCTGCCCTGCTGCTCTCTGCAAGCTCTCTGCCTGCCCAAGCTGCTCCAGGGCCCCCATGCCATGGCCAGGAATGGGGCTGGAGGCACTGGGGCAGATGCACACCCATCCTTAGTATCCCATCATTTCTGGCCCAGTTCAAGACCCAAATCAGGACCTGTTCAAAGTTCACTGAAAGGGTCAGTTCCTGTCAGGGATACACTGGGCCCTTTCTCTGCAAGGCTGAAATCAAGTACCAAAGCCTTCGATTGCACATTCTCTCTACCAAAGCTGTTGTTCATCTGCCTCCTCCTGCACCCCACAGCAAACCCAAAACAACTGCAGCTCCTGGCCCTGCTGCAAAGGCCATCGTGTGCCTGGGCTCTGGGCTGCTCTCCCCATGGCCACCTCCCATCCCTTCCCTCTGCACAAAGCCATGCCAGAGCACACAGCTGCCCAGGAGCTGATGGAGTCTGGAAACAGCAACAGAGACAACTGTGCA
The DNA here is from genome assembly GCF_047830755.1 of Zonotrichia albicollis. Taxonomy (NCBI): domain Eukaryota; kingdom Metazoa; phylum Chordata; class Aves; order Passeriformes; family Passerellidae; genus Zonotrichia; species Zonotrichia albicollis. The sequence goes on along the minus strand of NW_027428335.1, from coordinate 214,688 downwards.
GAGGGCATGGCTGTACAACTCACAAGCTGAGACAACCTGACTTGGCAGCTTCCAGCAAACGCCTTATTCCATCCAAAGCTGTCACAGCTGACACAAAAGACCACCAAAACATAGAGGTGCTTCACAGATACCCATAGGTTACTAACTGGTGAAGGATTGCTTTTCGAGATTGCACAACTTGAGGTGCTTTGATTGCTTGTTGGTGTTTTCTTAGCCATAAGACACAGAAGGAACCACAACAGAGCCCAGAAACCAAAGACCTCTCCTCTTATTGATACATGCTGATGAGGACATGAAGTCTGCTCTTCACACCCATTGCAAAGACAACCTGAAGCAGTGTCCAGCTGAGCTTTTCTTTGGCTCAGCTGTTTCCCTGGGCTCACAGAACAGGAAAAGCTCTCCAAGCTCTGCCTACAGCACATAAACTGAAAATCTACCATACAGGACTTAGTCCTTGGTCTCCTTACCTTATGTCCTTTTCCCTCTGAACTCTGCTCCTGGCTGCTTCTTCTGATATCATTGTAGCCAGTGCTAGTTTTCCCTTTCTCTTTCTCTCCATCATACATAGCGCTTGCCTTGTTGGGAAAAGAGCTCTTTGGGATGGGAGGCAAGGGCTTGAAGGGAAGGAGGGAAGAGGGACGTGTCTGTGGAAGACTCTTGGAAATACTGGAGTCAGTCAGGCCTGCAAAGTGAAGATACAAAATGTAACAGAGCCCACTAAGTAAATCTAAAACATCTGAAGCTCCATATTTCATGGGACAGACTTCCTGGAAACTTCTAAACAGCTGCACAGGGAAACATGCTGCTGCTGGCAGAGACTTGAATCAGGCCAGGGGCAAAACCCTGAGCCACTTCCCCAGAGCTCCCACAGGCACAGCCTGGCCTCTGGGCTGCCCTGGGACAGCAGGGAGCCCAGAGCCCTGTGCTCTCCAGCAAGGGCTCAGCTGCACAGGCACCCTGCTGCTCCTCTCCCTGTCCCACAGAAAAAAACTGGCCATCCAATTGTAAATTGCTGCTTTTGCTCTGCTGAATTGTTCCATGTGGTTCTTTCCCTGCTTTCTTTCCCACAGACACAACCAAACCCAAAAAATTCAAAAATATTTACTGGAAATTGGAGAGTGCACGCCATTAAGAAATACTCTGCAACTGAGATCTTAACATTCAGACTAAATTCTTTATATGGTTTCAGAAAGGATAAAATCATGTGGCATCCAAGCTGTGAGAGAGGAACCCCTGTCTTCAAAATGAATTTCTTTCCCTCTGTAGAGTATCCTGATCAGTAGCAAAGGCAAGACAAGAAAGGATTAATGAGATAAGTAATGCCTAGCCCAACAAAACTGACAACTCCTTTGTGGAGCAACACAAATGTCTAGCTCCATTCAGAACTCCAGTTACATACCAGCAATGAAGGAATCATTCCAAAGGGGCCATACCCAGGATTTAGCAGAACTAACGCTAAGTCAAGGAACCAGGGGATCTGGTCGGTTTTTCTGCAACACCAGAATTATTTCTTCAAGTCTCATCTCTCCTATCATTACACGCCCAGAGATGCCAAAGGAACAACAACAGTGTCAATGAGGCTTTCAACTTGAAAGCATTGCCTGACCCAGATGCACCAGAAACTGCATTTTGTCTGGCACAATTCCACTTGTCAGGGATCAGGCAAGGCAGGGACAGGCACAAGGCACAAGGCATCTCCTGCCCCAGCCTCAGCCTGCAACACTGACACAGGCACAGACAGCCAGGGAAGAGATTTGTCACTGTGAACCTGCCAGAGGTGGCTTTGGGCCTGTGCTGTCAGAGGATGACAAACTCACACCCTGCCTTGGCTACATCCACTTGGAAGTCTCCTTCTCCTTCATTAGAAATGTCAAAATTACTTTCTATCATAGGAAGTTTCCCTATTCCTCCCAGAGCAAAAGCAGGCAATGTCCATGAATCTCCTTCACATCTCATAGGATTCAGCTCAGAAACAGCCCCAAGGAAAGCTTTTCTCCTTCAAGGGCAGGTGAAAGGAGTGGGAACATTCCTCAATTCCTGCTAAATGCCTTCCTTTTCTAGTCTCATTTTGACACACAAATGCTACAGGGAGATAAAAGGCATGTGCAGGATGGAGAGGAATGTTTTCTTTTCAGCGCTGCATTTCCAGGACCCCAAGGTACCACTCCAGCTCCTGCCACTCAACACTTCACAATGGAGGAATTTTCCCTGCAACACCAGAGAACACTCGCAGTGACTGGGCTCTGGGAGAGTCCACTGAGCCTGTCAAGGAATTGAAATGAATTTAAGGAAATTGTTGAAAGAATGGGTTTTAACCAAACTTGCCAAATGTCACCTCTAAGTCAAGATTGCAATAGTCAATTTAGAACAGACATGCGCTGTACCTACCGGAATGTTCAGACGACTTCCCTTGGCTTCTGCTGCTGGATCTTGGCCTGGAGAAAACGGAGTAAAAAGGACATATGAGGAGGTAGAAAGAGAAGAGAGGGAATGGGTGTACCATGAAAGGAAGCAAACCTTCTTAGCATGGACACTTCTATGAAGGAGGGGATGCAACACATAAACCCAAAAGGATGCAAAGCTGATTAATTGTCCTCCTTAAGCTTTCATTTGCTGCAGTCACCCAGAGCAGGCCAAGCTCAGGCTGTTATAAAAGACAAATCCAGCAGGGGACCCATCCTGAGAATGCTTTCAAGCCCTGCCTCCTCTTCCCCAACACCACCTCTGGGCTTGGGGCTTTCCTGATGGGTTTGACGTTGGATGGGCAAAATACTGAATACACAGAGGCCTGCCTGAATACATGGAACAGCTGACTGTGCAAAGTCACCACAGGAGATGGGAAAAGTGAGGGTGAGCAGCACACTGGAGCAGCAGACACCTTGGCTTACCTCATCTCCTGGGACTCCTGCAAATCCAGCTGGGGAGAGCTTGGCAGAGACCCCACAGCATTGTCAAGAGGGAGACTGCCTGCCTTACATATTGGGGGGATCAAAGGTAGTCTCAGTGACCCCTTCTTCATTTCCCCACCACTGGGATATGGCAAGGAGGTCTGGAAGGAATAAAACACAGTGCTGAGATCAAGCATCCAGCCTAGCGCACATTCATGCCTCAAGATTTAGATATACCCTCAACTGGAGCCTGGCAGGAATAAACAGATCAAACTGATGGAGCAGATTGGCAGAGGATGGGCAATGCAAAGGGAACAGTAGAGAGAGTGACCGTGTCCCACATTTGACACCTCTCTCCTACCCCATTCTCTCCTCTGCATGGGTGCCTACATTTCCATCAGGCATCTACATGTTGTGGATAAACTGAAAATCTACCATACATGACTGAGCTTGGTGTCCTTACCTTATGTCCTTTTCCCTCTGAATTCTGCTCCTGCCTGCTTCTTCCAATATCATTGTCACCTCTGCTATCTTTCCCCTTCCCTCCATCAAACATCTTGCTTGGCTTGATGGGAGAAGAGCTCTCTGGGATGGGAGGCAAGGACTTGTATGGAAGCAGTGAGGAGGGAAGTGTCGGTGGAAGACTCTTGGAAATACTGGAGTCCGTCAGGCCTGCAAAGTGGAGATACAAAACGTAACAGAGCCCACTAAGTAAATCTAAAGCAACTGAAGCTCTGTATTTCATGGGACAGACTTCCTGGACACTTCTAAGCAGCTGCACAGGGAAACATTCTCCTGCTGGCAGACAATTGAGGCAGGCCAGGGGCAAACCCTGAGCCACTTCCCCAGAGCTCCCACAGGCACAGCCTGGCCTCTGGGCTGCCCTAGGACAGCAGGGAGCCCAGAGCCCTGTGCTCTCCAGCAATGGCTCAGCTGCACATGCACCCTGCTGCTCCTCTCCCTGCCCCACAGCTCAGCAGCCCTACAGCTCCAGGGGCACTGGCAGCAGCACAGCTCCTTGCGGGGGGCACATGCAGGGCAGAGCTGTTCCCTGCCAATGGGCACAGCCGCTCTGCGCTGCCACAAGAGCCTTCCACCCACCAGAGAGCAGCTCAGATCCAACCTCACCTCTGTGTGAGGCTGAGCCATGCTCACAAGTCAAGAAGTGAGTTGGGTGAACTCCCACCAATACAATCAATCCGTCTCATGAATAAGGCATCCAAGAGGTTTTTGTACTATTCAGTACATTGCTGTGGTTTGATTTTTCATGAAACCAGCCTCACTACAATTCCTCTGAACAGCATGGGGCTGGCAAGCCAAGAGAGAAAGCTTCTACAGCTGTGCTTATGTGTTGCTACTTGCTCATCTACTACTTTGAAATCCCTTTCAATCTAAACTGTTGGCAAACCCCAGTGGTGTCCAGAATTTGACAATTACACATAGGAATTAATTGCTTTCCCAAGCTACTGTTCGTGGCCTTTGTTTTTGTAACTCCCACTCAGTTCTGGGTCAGGTTTTGTTTGTTGCTTTTATTTCTCTTGACAACAGAGGAAGTGCTGACACATGAACAATGGCTCCTCATGTTGGAAGAAGCTTTGCAATCCACATTACATATCCCCCAAAATACAAGGAGTCTGTATCACAGGGAAAAAAAACTGGCCATCCAATTGCAAACTGCCACTTTTGCTCTGCTTCACTCTTCCATGGGGTTTTTCCCTGCTTTCTTTCCCACAGACACAACTAAACCCAACATAAAATATGACCTGCCTCAAAACATTTCTGATCTTGGCTAAAACTGACAATTCAAAATGTCTTTAATGGAAATCGCAGAGGGGAAGTCATTGTGAAATACTCTCCAGCTGAGCTGTTAACATTCAGAGAGTTAATTCTTTACATGGTTTCAGAAAGGATAAAATCATGTGGCATCCAAGCTGTTAGAGAGGAACACCGATGTAAAAACAGATTTCTTTCCCTCTGTAAAAGGTCCCGGTCAGTAATATAGATGGAAAGGTAAGGATCAATGAGATAGGTCCTTCCGAGTCCAGAATTAAGCCAGCAAAACTGACAACTCCTTTGTAGAGCAACACCAATCTCTAGCTGCATTCAGCATTCCAGCTGCAGATCAGCAATGAAGGAATCATTCCAAAGGGGCCATACCCAGGATTTAGCAGAACTAACGCTAAGTCAAGGAACCAGGGGATCTGGTCGGTTTTTCTGCAACACCAGAATTATTTCTTCAAGTCTCATCTCTCCTATCATTACACGCCCAGAGATGCCAAAGGAACAACAACAGTGTCAATGAGGCTTTCAACTTGAAAGCATTGCCTGACCCAGATGCACCAGAAACTGCATTTTGTCTGGCACAATTCCACTTGTCAGGGATCAGGCAAGGCAGGGACAGGCACAAGGCACAAGGCATCTCCTGCCCCAGCCTCAGCCTGCAACACTGACACAGGCACAGACAGCCAGGGAAGAGATTTGTCACTGTGAACCTGCCAGAGGTGGCTTTGGGCCTGTGCTGTCAGAGGATGACAAACTCACACCCTGCCTTGGCTACATCCACTTGGAAGTCTCCTTCTCTTTCATTAGAAATGTCAAAATTACTTTCTATCATAGGAAGTTTCCCTATTCCTCCCAGAGCAAAAGCAGGCAATGTCCATGAATCTCCTTCACATCTCATAGGATTCAGCTCAGAAACAGCCCCAAGGAAAGCTTTTCTCCTTCAAGGGCAGGTGAAAGGAGTGGGAACATTCCTCAATTCCTGCTAAATGCCTTCCTTTTCTAGTCTCATTTTGACACACAAATGCTACAGGGAGATAAAAGGCATGTGCAGGATGGAGAGGAATGTTTTCTTTTCAGCGCTGCATTTCCAGGACCCCAAGGTACCACTCCAGCTCCTGCCACTCAACACTTCACAATGGAGGAATTTTCCCTGCAACACCAGAGAACACTCGCAGTGACTGGGCTCTGGGAGAGTCCACTGAGCCTGTCAAGGTATTGAAATGAATTTTAAGGAAATTGTTGAAAGAATGGGTTTTAACCAAACTTGCCAAATGTCACCTCTAAGTCAAGATTGCAATGGTCAATTTAGAACCGACATGCGCTGTACCTACCGGAATGTTCAGACGACTTCCCTTGGCTTCTGCTGCTGGATCTTGGCCTGGAGAAAACGGAGTAAAAAGGACATATGAGGAGGTAGAAAGAGAAGAGAGGGAATGGGTGTACCATGAAAGGAAGCAGACCTTCTCAGCATGGACACTTCTATGAAGGAGGGGATGCAACACATAAACCCAAAAGGATGCAAAGCTGATTAATTGTCCTCCTTAAGCTTTCATTTGCTGCAGTCACCCAGAGCAGGCCAAGCTCAGGCTCTAATAAAAGCCAAGTCCAGCAGGGGACCCATCCTGAGAATGCTTTCAAGCCCTGCCTCCTCTTCCCCACCACCCCCTCTGGGCTTGGGGCATTGCTGTTGGGTTTGACATCGTGCTGGATAATCATAGATGGGCAAAATATTGAATACACCCAGGTTTGCCTGAATACATGGAACAGCTGACTGTGCAAAATCACCACAGGAGATGGGAAAAGTGAGGGTGAACAGCACACTGGAGCAGCAGACACCTTGGCTTACCTCATCTCCTGGGACTCCTGGAAATCCACCTGGGGAGAGCTTGGCAGAGACCCCACAGCATTGTCAAGAGGGAAACTTCCTGCCTTACATATTGGGGGGATCAAGGATTTTCCGAATGCCCCCTTCTTCATTTCCCCACCACTGGGATATGGCAAGGAGGTCTGGAAGGAATAAAACACAGTGCTCAGATCAAGCATCCTGCCTCGCCCACATTCATGCCTCAAGACATAGATATACCCTCAACTGGGACCGTGCAGGAATAAACAATTCAAATTGATGGAGCAGATTGGCAGAGGATGGGCAATGGAAAGAGAACTGTTGAGGGAGAAACCATGTCCCACATTTCCAAGCTTTCTCATTTCCCGGGAAATATGGCTACATCGCCAACTGCCATTCACATGTTTGACATCAAGATGTTATGGGTTGCCACTGCCTTTTGGATGGCATGGCAGTGGCTTTAGATCCCTGTTCTCTCCCTGCCCCTAAGGTGGCTCACAGCCACTGCTGATCTCCAGCCATGGCCCCACAAAGCCATTCTGCAGGATGCCAAAACCTGCTTTTCTCAAGGCCCTCATTTCTTCTGCTGCTGCCCTTCCCTCCTACAGTTCCCCAGCAGCCTCTGAGCCCAGATGCTGCTGAGCTCTCGGCATGCTCCCTGCTCTCCAGCTCCCACACATCCATCAGCTCAGGCTCACTGGCATTTAGCAAGTTGAGCAGAGCTCCCTGCCCTGCTGCTCTCTGCAAGCTCTCTGCCTGCCCAAGCTGCTCCAGGGCCCCCATGCCATGGCCAGGAATGGGGCTGGAGGCACTGGGGTAGATGCACACCCATCCTAGGTATCCCATCATTTCTGGCCAAGCTGAAGAGCCAAATCAGGACCTGTTCTAACTTGACTGAAAGGGTCGGTTCCTATCAGAGCAAAAATCTCAGAGCTTTGCCAACAACACACAAACTGAAAATTTACCACACTGGACTTTGCTTGGTCTCCTTACCTTACATCCATTTCCCTCTGAAGTGAGCCCTTTCCTTCTAATCTCTTCCTCACAGCCAGTGCCAGGTTTCCCAGTCTCCTGCTCTCTACTCCATATCTTGCTTGCCATGGGAGAAAGAGAGCTCTTGGGGAAGGGAAGCAAAGGCTTGGGGGGAAGGAGCATAGATGGACTTGCCAGGGAAAACTTCTTAGCAAGAGGATAGCCAGTCAGGCCTGCAAAGTGGAGGCACAAAATGTATCAGAGCCTGCAATGCAAACCTAAAGCTCTGTATTTCATGGGACAGATTCCTTGGAAACTTCTAAACTGCTGAACAGGGAAAAATGCTCTGAATGGTACCAACTTGAATCAGGCCAGTGCAAAACACTGAGCCGCTTCCCCAGAGCTGCCACAGGCACAGCCTGGCCTCTGGGCTGCCCTGGGACAGCAGGGAGCCCAGAGCCCTGTGCTCTCCAGCAAGGGCTCAGCTGCACATGCACCCTCCTGCTCCTCTCCCTGCCCCACAGCTCAGCAGCCCTAAAGCTCCCTTCAATCTTCACCTTTTCCTTCAGTTGTCTTTCCTTGTCTAGTAGAATCCATCTTCAAACCCGTGCTTCTGCCAGGCAGAAGTGTCAGGGTTTGAATCTGGAATGGCTCTCGGAGTTGGCAGCGACGGGAGCTCGGTACCCAGCTTCAGAACAAGGCCGGGTGACTCCAATCGCCAGCGCTCGGCACACAGAGGCAGAGCCAGACGCGTCTGCTGCCGCTGGGGCCGTGTCCAGCACAACCTGCACCAGCCCAGCCTGGGGCTGCCCCTTTGTGACACGCTGCCCATGCTTCTCTCGTTTCCATGGCTGCAAAACCCCACCCCAACTCCATCCCCTTCCATTCCATTCCCTTCCCTAGGGCAGCCAGCCCTAAGCCCAACCTGGCCAGGCCTGAGGCTTTCACACTTCCTAGGATGTAGACCCTCTCCAAAGTTACTTTACAAGGCCTTTCATTCCGTAATTCCCACTCAATTGCGGGTTGCAGCTTGTTGGTGTGGGATTTTGTTTCATTCTCTTCACATCACACAAAGTGGTGAGACCCAAACAATGGCACTGGGCAGTGGAAGTAAAAGAAGCTTGGCACTCCCCAGTAGATGTCCCCAGAATTCAGATGGCCAAAAGCTGTAGGCTCTCTGAGCATGCAAACATTCCTCTTTTGCTGTGCTGAATTGTTCTAGGGGTTTATTCTCTACTTTCTTTTCAGCACAGACACCCAAACCAAAATAAACACAACCAATCTCAAAACAATTTTGATCTTGGCTAATACTGTCAATTCAAAATGTCCTTAATGGAAAGAGCTGATGGCCAGCCATTCTGAAATACTCCCCAACACAGCTTTTGGAACTAGGAGAGCTAATTCTTTACATGGCTTCTCAAAGGATTAAATCATGTGGCAGCCAAGCACCGTGAGAGGAAATCCTGTCTAAAAATGGGATTTCTTGCCCTCTGTAAAATGTCCCAGTCAGTAATAAAAGTTAGAAAGCCATGGATTAATGACAGAAGTCATTCCTAGTCCAGAATTATTCCAGAAAATAATTTAACTTCTTCAATGAGCAGTACTTCTCCCTAGCTGCATTCAGCATTCCAGTTGCATACCAGCAATGAAGGAATCATTCCAAAGGGGCCATACCCAGGATTTGAATAAACTAACCCTAAGCCAAGGAACCAGGAGATCTGATCCCTTCCTCAGCATCAGCAGAATTATTTCTCCAAGTCCCATCTCTCCTTTCATTACACGCCCAGAGATGCCAAAGGAACAACAACAGTGTCAATGAGGCTTTCAACAGCATTGCCTGTCCCAGATGCACCAGAAACTGCATTTTGTCTGGCACAATTCCACTTGTCAGGGATCAGGCAAGGCAGGGACAGGCACAAGGCACAAGGCATCTCCTGCCCCAGCCTCAGCCTGCAACACTGACACAGGCACAGACAGCCAGGGAAGAGATTTGTCACTGTGAACCTGCCAGAGGTGGCTTTGGGCCTGTGCTGTCAGAGGATGACAAACTCACACCCTGCCTTGGCTGCATCCGTTTGGAAGTCTCCTTCTCCTTCATTGGAAATGTCAAAAGGACTTTCTATCATAGGAGGTTTCCCTATTCCTCCCAGAGCAAAAGCAGGCAATGTCCATGAATCTCCTTCACATCTCATAGGGTTCAGATCAGAAACAGCCCCAAGGAAAGCTTTTCTATTACTAGAGCAGCCGGAAGGATTCGGAACATTCCTCAAATCCTGCTAAATGCCTTCATTTTCTCTACTAATTCTGACCTTATAAAGGCTGCAGGTAGATAAAAGGCATGTGCACGATGGAGAGGAAATGTTTTCTTTTCCTGCACAGCATTTCCAGGACCCCAAGTTACCACTCCAGCTCCTGCCAGTCAACACTTCACAATAGAGCAATTTTCACTGCTCCACAAGAGAACGCACCCAGGGACTGGCCTCTGGGAGAATCCACTAAGCCCATCAAGGAATTGAAACAAATTCAAAGAAATTTTTAAACAATGAGTTTCAGCTGAGTATTCCAAATGTAACCTCTGAGATCAGATAGCAATGGCTGTTTTAGGAAAGACATGCCCTGCACATACTTGGATGTTCACAGGATTTCTCTTGTCTTCTGCTGCTGGATCTTGGCCTGGAGGAAATGGAGGACAAAGAACATATGAGGAGGTAGAAAGAGAAGGGAGGGAATGGGTGTACCATGAAAGGAAGCAAACCTTCTCAGCATGGACACTTCTATGAAGTAGGGGATGCAACACATAAACCCAAAAGGATGCAAAGCTGATTAATTGTCCTTAAGCTTTCAGTTGCTGCAGTCACACAGAGCTGGTCAAGCTCTGGTTGAAACACATCAGTCATTCTTCAACTTGCACCAGAACTCCCCAATTCTGCTGCCTCTGCTTTTGAAGCCCAGTGGCTCCTGCAGCCTCTCTGAAGCAGCAAGAGCTGCTGGGCTCAGATACTAGTTTGGATGGAGGGCTACTTTTGTACTTCTCACAAAGTTTGACTTGGCCTGCTCGTGCCTCACCCTGGTGACAGCCTCCTGCTACACGTGGGCAGAGCACTGCTGTCTCCTGAGAATGATTTTACACCTCCTGGCTCTTTCCAGAACACAATGGCTTTTTCCAACTCAGCCGCTAGGGAGGAATATTCACATTGCACTTTCAAAGCCCTGCCAAGGATTTTCAATTGGAATGATACTTCTGTGCCTCCCTCTTTATGGTTATCACTTGGATAAGCTTCACAGCTTCATTTTATCACACATATCCAAGCCAATATCTTTCCATCAGGTACAGTCTCTTAACTCTTCTCTATCACCTTGCTCTCTTTGATCTTAAGCCAGATCTAAACATTAAACATCAATCAGATTATACATCTCCATCCCAAAACTTATCAGGGATCTCATTTCACAGGGGAGGCCAAGGCACAGAGAAATTCCACCTGATGATTACAGAAGCAGCACCTGAATTTGCAGACACCTCTCCAGGAGCCAACATTTGCCCATGCATATTCTCCTGGCTGGAAAATTTAACAGTCAAGGATCTCAGCATCCAAAGTTCTGCAGGATCCAGGCCCATGCAAAACAGTTCCCAAATGACCCCACAAAAATTACAGAGGTAATCAAGAGCCAAATCCAGCAGAGGACCCTTCTGGAGGTGCTTTGAAGCCCTGCCTTCTCTTCCCCAACACCACCTCTGCTCTTGGGGCGTTGCTGTTGGGTTTGACATTGGATGAGCAAAATGCTGAATACACAGAGGCTTGCCGGAATGGGAGACTGTGCAAAATGTCCATAGGAGATGGGAAAAGTGAGGTGAACATCACACTGGAGCAGCACACCCCTTGACTTACCTCATCTCCCAGGACTCCTGCAAATCCACCTGGGGAGAGCTTTGGACAGATCCCGCAGCACTGCCAACATTGAGACTTCCTGCCATGCATATTGGGGGGATCAAAGGCAGTCCCAATGATGCCTTCTTCATTTCCCCACCACTGGGATATGGCAAGGAAGCCTGGAAAAAGTAGAACACAGTGCTCAGATCAGGCATCCAGCCTTGCCCCAGTCCTCCCTCAGGACATTTACATTTTCCCTCAACTGGGACTTGCCAGGAATAAACAAGTCAAACTGATGGAGCAGATTGGCCCAGCACGAGGAATGCAAAGGGACGTGGTGAGGGACAGATCATGTCCCACATTTGACACCTCTTCCCTCCTGCCCTCTCCTCTCCAATGCACCTACATTCCCATTAACATCATGATGTTCTGGGGTGCCACTGCCTCCCCTGGCCTTTTGGATGGCATGGCAGTGGCTTTAGATCACTGTTCTCTCCCTGCCCCTAAGGTGGCTCACAGCCACTGCTGATCTCCACCCATGGCCCTACAAAGCCATTCTGCAGGATGCCAAAACCTGCTTTTCTCAAGGCCCTCATTTCTTCTGCTGCTGCCCTTCCCTCCTACAGTTCCCCAGCAGCCTCTGAGCCCAGATGCTGCTGAGCTCTCGGCATGCTCCCTGCTCTCCAGCTCCCACACATCCATCAGCTCAGGCTCACTGGCATTTAGCAAGTTGAGCAGAGCTCCCTGCCCTGCTGCTCTCTGCAAGCTCTCTGCCTGCCCAAGCTGCTCCAGGGCCCCCATGCCATGGCCAGGAATGGGGCTGGAGGCACTGGGGTAGATGCACACCCATCCTTAGTATCCCAGCATTTCTGGGATATCCCAGCTAAAGAGCCAAATCAGGACCTGTTCTAACTTGACTGTTAGAAGGGTCTGTTCCTGTCAGGGCAAAAAGTCTCAGAGCTCTGCCAACAGCACATAAACTGAAAATTTACCACACTGGACTTTACTGGCTCTCCTTACCTTACATTCTTTTTCCTCTGAAGTGATTGCCTTTTTCATTCTACTCTCCTCATCCAAGCCGCTGCCAGGTTTCCCACTCTCCTGCTCTCCGTAGCACATCTTGCTTGCCTTGGTAGCAGGAAAGCTCTTCTGGATGGGAGGCAACAGCTTGGAGGGAAGGAGCATGGATGGACTGGCCAGAGAAAACCTCTTGGCAAGAGGGTAGCCAGTCAGGCCTACAAAGTGGAGACACAAAATGTATCAGAGCCTGCAATGCAAATCTAAAGCATTGGAAGCTCCGTATTTCATGGGACAGATTCCTTGGAAGCTTCTAAACAGCTGCACAGAGAAACATGGTCATTGCCAGCAGACCCTTTAATCAGGCCGAGAGAAAACCCTGAGCCACTTCCCCAGAGCTACCACAGGAACAGCCTGGCCTCTGGGCTGCCCTGGGACAGCAGGGAGGACACAGGAGCCTCACCTCTGTGTGAGGCTGAGCCATGCTCACAAGGCAAGAAGTGAGTTCAGTGAACTCCCACTTTTTCATCAACATCTCTAATGGGTGAGACAGTCAAGGGTTTTCTTCATTTTTGAGACAATTTCTTTGGTTTTATTTTTCCCAGAACTAGCCTGTGTTTAATTCCTCTGAACTGTATTCAGTTAGCAAGTTTGAAAGGAAAGATGGAAGGCTGCAATGGTAAGAGGGGAAAAAAAGATTCTTTCTTGAGGTTGGCCTTGTCTGAATCCACAAGAGAAACCCACACAGCTGTGACTGCTAGCTCTGAAAACCACAAAGATCTCTCTGCAAGCAGGCAGGCCTTATTGATGTTTCTGTAACACCCTAATACCATCCTCAATGTTGGACCCAATCAGCAAGCAGAGGAAGAACACAACATTTATCTATAGTGAGACCAGACATTGATGGGAGAGAAAGCAACAGGATTTGAATCTCATGACCATGTCCAATTTGGGGTCAGCTGTGGCCACAGTCCCTGTCCTGGCAGACAGAAGGAGTCATTTGGCCTCTGTCAAAAAGGAGAAAACAGCATAAACTAATGAGACAATGTTGTGATGCCATGGGTGTCCTTGCAGGATCATCTGTAGCTGTCAGGCACCTACTCTGACACAGAGCCACCACTGACACCATGGACAAGTTTTCCCTGAAATCAGGGGGACTTTCTTTCCATTTACTCCAGCCTTTTAGTTCCCTTCTATCCACACCTTTTCCTTCAGTGGTCTTTCCTTTTCTGGTGAAATCCATCTTCAAACCCGTGCTTCTGCCAGGCAGAAGTGTCAGGGTTTGAATCTGGAATGGCTCTCGGAGTTGGCAGCGACGGGAGCTCGGTACCCAGCCTCAGAACAAGGCCGGGTGACTCCAATCGCCAGCGCTCGGCACACAGAGGCAGAGCCAGACGCGTCTGCTGCCGCTGGGGCCGTGTCCAGCACAACCTGCACCAGCCCAGCCTGGGGCTGCCCCTTTGTGACACGCTGCCCATGCTTCTCTCGTTTCCATGGCTGCAAAACCCCACCCCAACTCCATCCCCTTCCATTCCATTCACTTCCCTAGGGCAGCCAGCCCTAAGCCCAACCTGGCCAGGCCTGAGGCTTTCACACTGCCTAGGATGTAGACCCTCTCCAAAGCTTCTTTTCAAGGTCTTTTATTTTGTAATTCCCACTCAGTTCTGGGTTGCAGCTTGTTGGTGTTGGATTTTGTTTCATTGTCTTCACATCACACAAAGTGGTGAGACACAAACAATGGCACTGGGCAGTGGAAGTAGAAGCAGCTTTGCACTCCCCGGTGGATGGCCCCAAAACTCAGTAGGCCAAGAGCTGTATGTTCCTTTTTGCTCCACTTCATTGTTCCAGGGCTTTATCCTCTTCTTTCTTTATTGCAGAGACACCCATAAACATGATCTGCCTCAAAACATTTCTGATCCTGGCAGTTCCTGACAATTCCAAATTTTCTTAATGGAAATAGCACGGGGCAGGTCATTCTAAATCTCTCCTCAACAGAGCAGATCAAACTAACCATCCTTGATTTGGATGAACTAAGCCTGAGCCATGGGACCTGTGGGTCTGGTCCCTATTTCTGCATCTGCAAAATTAATTCTTCAAGTCTCATCTCTCCTATCTATTCAAAGTCTGCATTACATGCCCCCAGTGTCAGTGGGCTGATATAATCAGCTTTTGTACACATTCTGCCCCCTGAGCCCAGCAGCATTGCTGGGACCCTGCAGCACCCCTGCAGGCCAACGTGCTCCAGGCACAGCTGCAGGAGGGAGATTGCAACAAGTCCTGGCTGAAGGAGTCTCCAGGCTGCTGCAGCCCTTCCCCTGCGGCGGGATCATCCCTCGCTGCCATGGGGGGAGCCATGGGGCTGACGGGCTCTGTCCAGATGAGCGTCTCCTCCACGTGCTGCTGCTGCTGCTGCTGATCCAGCTGCTGCTGCCTTCCCCCACAGCTGGATCAGGAGCCTGCCTGGGAAAATAACACTGCCAGTGCCTGTGCCAGCCACTGATCCCTGCCAGGAGCCTTGCACACTGGGCATCCTGCCCACCAAACTGCTCCACTCAGGTGATGTCAGAATGTTACAGACATCTTTGTGTGAAAATCCTTTTCTTTAGGATTTTTCCTTCTGAGAAGCTAAGAGGCCTCAGAGACAAAATGTAAACAATGATTATCTGCCGCTGTGGAATGCAACAGGTGGGTTCGTGATTGGTCTCATGTGGATGCTTTGATTTAGTGACCACTCACAGCAGAACTGGCTCTCTCTCTGTCCGAGCCACAGATCTTTGTTATTCATTCTTTCCTTTTCTATTCTTAGCTTAGCTACCTTCTGAGAGAAAACCTTTCCTTCTATTTCTTCTTAGTATAGTTATAAAGTAATATATATATATATAATAAAATAATAAATCAAGCCTTCTGAACATGGAGTCAACATTCTTGTCTCTTCCCTCATCCAAGAACCCCTGTGAAAACTGTCACATCAGAACACATCAAAATACATTCAAACAATGTGTTTTCCACATTCTGGCAAAGTCATGGCCACATGTTGGAGGCAGACTGCTGTTGGCAGAATGGGGGAAGCCCCAGCAGCTGCTCTCCCCATGGCTGGATGGCCACAGCAGCAGAGCAAGTCTCCCACCGTGCCCACTGCTGTGGGACCCAGTGCTTTGGGCTTGTTCCCACTGAACTCAGACTGCTGCTACAGCAGCAGCATCACTTCACACATTTGATAACAAAGAGTTGGAATGGCACACAGGACTTGCCCCAAGAGCTACAAATTTTTTTTAAAAAGAGCAGGGGACGGGGGAGTTGGAATACTCAGTTCGTTTTTAATACAAGCATACCTGGATTTAAGCAGGGACACTGGGCTAATCATACTGGGGACTGCCTTGTAAGCCTTGTCTCTACCAATTCCCAGCAGTCCACAAGCAATTTTCACTACAAAGGGGTAGATAAGATTTTACAACACCTCCATGAGCAAGTCTGAGCCAGAAGTCAAAGCACAAGACAAATACTCCCAAATCTGCCCCCACTGGGGAAAGGAAAGAGAAAAGTAGATTAAACAAGTACCCTTACAGCTGAAGTGCCTGCATTTATCCCATGGTCCAACAAAAGCCCCTCAATTCAAACACACAGCTTAAGATCAAGGAATAGAAGTGTTTTGAGGCCATTTAACACCTGATTCCTATTACTTTCAAGGAGAAGTGAATGTTAAATCCCTTAAAAACACACATGCAGGTCTATTTGGGACTGCATCCTTCAAAAGCACAAATGGAGGTTTAGAATTGCAGACTGTTTCCATTGGAAAAGACCATTTAGGTCATCGAGTCCTTCCAATAACCTGAGACCCTTGACACTGCCAAGGCCACCACTGAAGCATCACCCAGGACAGGATTGGCCTTCTTGGCCACCTGGGCACACCTGGCTCACGTTCAGCCACTGCCAACCAGCACCCCCAGGTCCTCCTCTGCTGGGCGCCTTTCCAGCCACTCTGCCCCCAGCCCGTGGCCTTCCATGGGGCTGCTGTGGCCCAAGGGCAGGATGGGGCACTGCACCTTGTTGAACCTCATGCAAGTGGCCTCAGCCCATGATCCAGCCTGTCCAGACCTCTCTGCAGAGACTTCCTGCCCTCCGGCAGATCAACACTCCCACCCAGCTTGGCATTGTCTGTAAGCTGCCTGAGGTGCCCTTGATTCTCCCCTCCACATCATTGACAAAGATGTGAATCACACCTAGCCCCAGTGCTGAAACCTGGGGAACACCCCTTGTGACCAGGTGCCAGCTGGATTTAATTCCACTGAATTCCACCACTCCCTGGGCCCAGCCATCCTGACAGTTTTTACCCAGGGAAGAGTGCATTCAGTTCTCAGTCTTTTTCTCAACCTCTGTTCCATGTTTCCCCCCATGTCCAGGAGAAGACAGAGCTTCTCCTTAGACCTCCATTCATTGCTGATGTATTTACAGAAACATTTTTACTCTCTTTGCAATTTTCTTGGAAGAAATTCTCAACAGTGAGGCAGGTGAGGCACTGGGAACAAGTTGTCCAGAGGAGCTGTGGATGCCTAAGGAAGGGTGTTAGGTGAACATGACTCAGCCTCACACAGAGGTGAGGTTGGATCTGAGCTACTCTCTGTTCGGTGAAAGGGTCTTGTGGCAGCGCAGAGAGGCTGTGCAGGGAACAGCTGTGCCCTGCATGTGCCCCCCGCAAGGAGCTGTGCTGCTGCCAGTGCCCCTGGAGCTGTAGGGCTGCTGAGCTGTGGGGCAGGGAGAGGAGCAGCAGGGTGCATGTGCAGCTGAGCCATTGCTGGAGAGCACAGGGCTCTGGGCTCCCTGCTGTCCCAGGGCAGCCCAGAGGCCAGGCTGTGCCTGCGGCAGCTCTGGGGAAGTGGCTCAGGGTTTTCCCCTGGCCTGCCTCAAGTGTCTGCCAGCAGGAGTATGTTTCTCTGTGCGGCTGTTTCCAAGGAATATGTCCCATGAAATATGGAGCTTCAGATGCTTTAGGCTTGCATTCAAGCCTCTGTCACATTTTGTGTCTCCCCTTTGCAGATCTGACTGCCTGCAGTCTTACCAAGAAGTTTTCTCTGGACACTTGCAATGTTCTCCTTCCCTCCCATCCAGAACAGCTCTCTATCCCCTAAGCTCAGGAAGAAGCTGCTGGCTGTCCATAGAGTGTTTGAAGACTTGAATTTTTGTTTCGGTTTCATAGTTAGAGATGTATATATGGTCTGATAGTTTTGAATAAATGTGTTATGATTATATCCTTAAATTTTGATGACATTTTTTATGGTATATATTTTATTTTGATGATTTGAAAACCTAAAAAATATATCAATTTACATAAACCAAAGAGAATGTGAGATCAGGGCCTGCTAGCCTAGAGGTTATGGAGTGCAGCTCATTCAATGTGCCGGTGCCTCACCATGTCCTTTCCTTACCGGGCTTCTCCCTTTCCTCTTTTGCCATGTTTTCTTTGTGACATTTGTGCTGCTATTTTAACTTGTCATTGTAACAGGGCCACTTATTGACATGTTTGGGGCACAATGGATGCAAAGTCCTGTACAGACAAAAGTTTTCTACCTAGATGTGTTCTGTGCTCACCAAAGGCCTGAGCAAAGAAACAAAGACAAGTGTGCCCAAATGGCCAAGCTTTGCTCCTTTGCAATCTCACACAGATCTGGCTCTCAGGTGTCTTCAGTCACAATTCCATAGGTAAGAGGAGGTTGTGTATTTAACTGGGAAATAGTGAACTGCTTTGGAAAAGCCATCTGTATATATATGTACCCAGGACAGCAGTCCAGCTGTGTTGTTTGCAAGTTGTTTGTAGAAGGATGAGTGGACTCTGAGGCCAATAACAAGTGACAAGGGTGCCTCAAATCTATTTACACTCCAGCCTGGGTACCATTCATCCCAGAGCCATGGCACAATGCTTTAGTGTATCCTACACACACTCTGCCTGCAAGAAAAGCTTGGCTTGGCTTATTAGAGTGAAAGAAATAGAATAGAATGGACAGTGAAACTCATCCCTTTGGAATGACTCTCCTGCTTTCCAGTGTCAACTCTGCCCCTCATGCTCCCAAGGCTTGTTACAAACAACTATCTAAAATTGCTTAAAAATTCCCCGGCAAGGTTCAGTAAAAACCAGATTGAATATTAAGCAGTAGCTGAACATGGCTGAGCCTTACACAGAGGTGAGGTTGGATCTGAGCTACCCTCTAAAAAAATCATTGGCAACATTCACACTATTGCTTACAGGTCGTTTAAGGTACAACAAGGAAAAAAATACCAATAGCAACAAACAAATTTCTGTCAATCAAACAAGAAACATTCTGAGAAGTGTTTGTGTGCATGTGTGTGTGTGTGTGTGTTTAGGTGCTCTTCACAAAAGTACAGAAAGGACAAGGCTAAAAAGGAATATAGCCTAAAAGCTTAACAGCACTCCAGCTTAACTGTGGTGGTTAGACTGGAGCCTCCAGGAGTGGGGCTGTTGGCCCAGGATCCATTGCTGAGCAGTGATCCTGCCAGTGCAGCAAACTTGAGAGCTCGCTGCCCCTGAGAGGCCCCACTCAGAGGGAGGTTGCTGCTGGCAGCCACTGTGCTCCAGGAGAGCTCCAAGGGCCTCCATTGGAGCGCTCTTTATGGGCCACAAGAGAGTGGGCCTCAGCCATAAAATGCTTCCTCGTGGCCGCACTGGGGGCCAGCAGCCTGTCTAGCAAAGTGGGAGGAGAAGGATGCCGTGCCATTCAGGCAAGAAAAGTGGTTTGCAAGGCTGTTCCCTGACACCCCAGGAGCTCGTTAGGTGGCACAGGTTCCTGGGAGCGCTCCGTGTCCCTGATAAGCTCAGCAGGAGCTGAGCCCAGGGGCTGTTCAGCAAGGCCCAGGCCTGACAAGCGTTTCCCAGATCACCCTGGGGCCGCACGAGGCCGGGCCCATTCACCACCACAATCTGAAGCACCAAGTTTTGATGGAGGGTAAAAAGCCAAGGCCCAGTGGAAGTGGGCCCTGTCCTCAGGCCTGTGGGAGAATCACAATGCAGATCCTTGTGCTGCTTATTCCATCTCTCCCCTCTTTACTAAGTTCTTGGTGGCAAGGTCACTTAGGTTAGACACACAGCTAATAAACAGTGCTCCTGCAGCTTTCTGCTCAAAAAATTAAACTGAGATTACACATCCCAGATCATGTTCTGTTCCGGTTTAACTGACTGATTTGAGGAATTTCTGGAGCAGCAAATTTGCTTCCTCAAATGTTTACTGTGTGTGACATGGAGCACAGAAGAAAGATTTAATGTCAAAGCCACTGCCCAGGCAGTGCTCTTTTGACAAGTTCTGCCCTGAGCTTTCCTTAGGAAGATCTGAAATGTTCAATGTCACCAGCACAAGCTCCTGCAATGGCTGCTGGCCAGCAGAGCAGGGCTGTCAGCTGTGAAACAAGTGTTGCCACAAGCAGCAACAAGCAACAAGCTCTCCCACGGCAGCAAATCATGAGCTGGGAAGGATCTGATCTAAAGGCCAAAGCTCCTTAGCTCCTTCCAAGAGGGCTGGAACACTTCCTCATTCCAATGAGCTGCGGTGCTGGACACCACAGCTCTGTGTGAGCACTGGACACAAGTTGCTCCCACTGAGTGCTGGGATGGTTCCTGCAGGAGCTCTGGGCTCCTGTGAGTGCCAGACACAATGAGGAGAGAAGGAGCCCAGGGCACTGACACACCTTTGCCTTGGGCATAGCCCGGCCTGGAACAAACACCCTGAAAGGTTTCCCCTTTGGCCCATGTCTTGAAAGGTCAGGTCAGCTGTTTGATGACTCAGGTTGGTTTGGTGTCAAGGAATTTCCCTCAGAAATACTGGGTTTGTCTCCCTCTGTGCCTTCCCCTCAGCAGCTTTGGGGATGCTCCTGTGTGAAGCCATCTGTCTCACACAGTTGGAGACAACTTAAAACCAACACTCTGTAATAAGTCGTCTCCTCTAATGTGTTCCAACAATCCACTTCCAGCAATAGGAAATTAATACTAATAGATGAAAGCGGAAGGAAACCAACAGCTTATTAACAAACAGAATGCCTACAAAGCAAGAACAAAGGCAGTGACTTCTAGATATCAAACTGCCAGACCTCACCGTCTTCCACTGGAACAAAGACCCAAAATGCCAGAGGAAAATCCCCCCAGGACTCGCGTTCCAAGATGGCGCCGGGTTCTCCCTCAGGAAGAACAGGAGCCATCACGGAGTAGTTCCGGCAGCAATGAATGTTCAGGGGCTTGTCCAGCACTGACTTTCTCCCAATGGCAGAGCTCTGGGGAGCAGCCACGGCAGGTGAAGCAGCTGGACTGGAGCCCCTCGGTTCTTTTCTCCCCGCTGTGGCTCAGCTCACACACTCTCGGGCTGGGAGCGGAGCCGCTTCGCTTCTGCCGGCACCGTGTCCCTGGGCTTGGACAAACAGATTTCAGCCAGGAGAGCCCTGCACACTGTTCCTCGTATCTCTCATAACAGCCTCAAACAACTACAAACACTCTGCCTACAGCAGCTTTCACAAAGAGCTGCAGAAATCCAGGATAGCCTAAAGTGAGCGGCAAAAGGCTTTTGCCTTGCTCTTGCCACCAGAATTCTTGATGATCTGATGCAATTTGATTCACATATAACATGGTTTCTGAGTTTTTCCATTGAAATATTTCATGATGAGTGACAAGCCTTGGGAGCAAGAGGTACAGGACCGATGTGCGAAACCATGAGCATATCCTCCAAAGTGACCAGTTTAATTGTCCATTTTATTACTCTTGTATTTATTGCACAACTCATAGGCAAATCCAAGCTTTGCTTGGAGGCAAAACAGGCATGGGATACACTAGAGTCCCTTGTAGGGTCACCAGGGCTGGCAGTGACAAAGCAGGCTGTCTGCTTCATTGTGAACCACTACAGAGCTACATCCCAACGTGTTTTTAGGAAGCACTGAATTATTAAGCCCCCTGTTTCTGCATGAGATACAAAAAAGGAGATCCCAAATGATTTTCATGCAAGCATGCAGTAAAGAACTGATCTTGCTCTCCTAATTGAAGCTTTGGCTTGGGCAATTGCACTCTTCCCATTCATCTTTTGACACAGACACTCCAGGTTTGCCCCCACACCCCTGCAAGGCTGGCAGTCACTGTTTCCCATTTACTGTTCTTCCCTAGAGCCAGTACAGTGGCTTCTTTGAAACTAAAAGCCCTGAGATCTGGTTGTCTTGAAGGAGCATGAAATGCTATTCAAGTGTTCACATTGGTAATACCCAGGTCTGCACTCCCCAGAGCTCTGAAGCAGCAGCAGGAGGACCATGCATCATTGCTGTTTGTGGATGTTCATGTTTCTGGTGGGCAAGAGCAATGGCTTTGAGGAGGGACAAGAATGCCCCTCTTCCAACAGTGGCTGAGAAAGGAGATGTGAAGTTTCACTGCCTTTTCTAGGATATTTTTGAAAGATCTAAGAGAATATTGCAGCATAGAGCTGGTCCCTAATTTTGTCTCCAGAGAAATCCCCAAAAGAGACATTCAATCTCCTGCTGATGGCAGCCCCATAAGCTCATGGACCAGTTTTCCCTGAAACATGCCACCCTGTCTGGACTTTACTAGGCCAGGACTAAACCCATAGCTAAGCAAACACGTGCAGCAACATGACACAGAGTTTTTCCATCAGAAAACCCAATTAACACATTCACATGCAGTTTATTCTGTAACATCAGAAGCTGGCAGCCATGAGGATTTTGCTGGCAAAAGGTTGCAGTATGCACTGGGACCAGAAGTGGTTTTCTTTAAGGCAAAGCAAATTGAAATGTGAAGTTTAAAAGCTTCAAACGACTGTGAAAGAAAACTGCAAAATAATTTCTGGATAAGTGTTCTGGTTTAAAAGCAAAACCAGTGAGAGACTCTAAGTCAGAAATACAATTTATTAGGAAAAGGGGAAAAAAAAAAAAAAACACAAAAATACCCCATCCAAAATACATGCAATAATGTAAAAGAAAAACCACTGACAGAGTCAGAATACAAGCTCTGACACCCTCTTGGTCAGGGTACTGGTAGCAGTCCAGTTGGATTAGTGGCTGCACTCCTCCTGGAGTGGCACATGTGATCCTGTAGAAGGGTATAGTCTTCCTCTGAAGTTCCAGTGGAAAAGGCGGCCATTCCTCTGGGAATCCAGTGGAAAGGCTGCTTGTTCTGTCCCAAACTCCAGATTACATGCAGGTGGGGATGCTTGGTTCCTCCCCTCTGGGCACAGCATCTCACAATGGGCTCTTATCATTCCATGAGTCATGGGGTGGGTCCATGAGACAGAAAGGGCTCCCAGAGGGAATTATCTCTGAGTCATGGGGAAAGGCATTGATGGGCCCATTAACAGGAGATAAGGAAAAGAACAATGCCCCTCCTGGTTTCAACAGCTCTTGAAGATGGAAATAGAATACATCCTTATATTGTAACCAAGGATAATAGGGAGCATTGTCAATGATCATGCAGCCAACCAAGAGCTGGAGCTGAATCCAGAATTGCTTGTTCCAGCTACACAGGAATTCATTACCCTGGCAAGCACAGCTCCATGGGAACAAAGATCTCTCATCTCTGGGCTGAATTGTAGCATTGTGTGTCCTGGATGAGTTTTCTTGTAAAGTTGTTAATTTTTTTATAAGTAGGTGTCATGGTTTGAGCCTGGCACAGAGCCAGTGCCCCTATGAAAATTCCCTCACCCTGGTGTCTGCTGTGAGATGTGACCAGGAATAAACAAAACAGGCTCCAGCTTAAACATAAAGAACACTTTATTACCTAAACTACAGGAAAATAGGGAAAAACTATAAGGAAAAGAAAAAAAAATTGAAAACCTTACAAAAAAACCACTTTCCTCCTCCCCACTACCTGAATTTCCCAATCCGATACATTCTCCCAAATCACCAACTGCCCAGCCTGGCACCACACTTTAGTATACTCAAACTTCAGTTCATGAAGAGGAGAGGAGTCCTTCTTGTTCCATAGGCTTCCCCTGGAAACACACTGAAACCTCGTGTGCTTCCCTGTCACTTCGGCACCGCCCGGAAAAAAGTCCTTTTGCCGCTTGTGACATCTTCCTTCCATGCCCAGTGCTCTCACCACCGTGCATGGATCAGAGCTGCTTTTAGGGTTGTCTTTTAAGGATGCCTTGTCTCACTCCAAAAAGGCACAGTCTCTGCTTTGGGACATCTGTCCCCCCCATATTTTTCCAACCCCCTGGGGCCGCGGGGTCCTCACGATGAACCCTCCTGGTTCTGAGGCACTGCCTCCCCCTAAGTGCAGTCTCTGTGTCACAGGAACAAACTGAGTCCATGGCCACAAGAAAAGTCCAGCCACAAGGCCACTCCAAGCATCTCTCTCTTCACTCAGCCAGTCTTCTCTACGTCCTTCAGGCCAGGTCCTTGTCTCATCTCATCTCCTATCTCCCTTCTTATTCAGCTTCGAGGAGGATTAGCATTTTTGCAAGGCCCCAATCATGAAAGAAAGGGGTTAAAACTTTCAGTCTCTGTCTGTCCTGGAGCTGCGGCACTCCCACACACGCTGCCGCTCCGGCCGGGCACTCTTCCCCCCCCCTCCTTCTCCTCCTGGGCCGGCTGCTATCACATTCGGTGTCGCCCGCTCTCCTCTCTCCTTCCTGGGGGGGGGATGGCTGCCCGAGGGCTGACTCCCTGGGCTCTTCCACCCTTCCATCCTCGAGGGCCTTCTCACCCCCCATCTCTGTCCAGGCCCCAGGCCTACCGCATGGCAGCCCCTCCCCCGCCCAGCAGCAGCGGCTGGACAGGGGAGGGTGATCTGACCTCTTCGCCTCGACGTCCCAAGAGGACCTCCCAGGGCCAGAGCCCTGCTTTTTAACCCCTGTGTATTCTCGGAGGTGTGTCCAAACCCCACTGGCTACACCAGGTGCCAGTCTCAAACTCAGAACATTCATTGGTTTGACCACAGCTTCCCAGAATTCCCACTTCTTCCTGGTCAAACCACCACAGTAGGGTTTTGGTTTGACCCTCGGTTCCCCCCATGTTCTCCCTCCTAATGGTTTGTTCCTCCTGCCAGTTACCTGTCTATCAATGTAACCAACCCCCTTTCATTTCAAGAAATTTCTATGTCAATCTTCCCTTACTTAACATATGATTTGTCCCCTGAGCCTTGTCCCTCCCCTACGCCATTCCTATTGGTTCAGGTGTGTCCCTCGCTCCTCCCCTGAGCTTCGTTCATTGGTCCCTCGTGGCTCCTCGTGTCACGCCTGTAATAAGTAACAATATATTTGTTCATTAATAGCTAGATGATAATTTAAATTGAAAACAATAGCTAAATAGCTTTTGTAGAATATCTATAGGGCTGTATGGGAAACGTTTAAGTAGTGCTTGGGCCACAAATCCCCCCTTGGTAACCAGATACAGCTACATCTAGTAATAATTACTAACCTTGTAACCTTTTGTTTGCTCTGCAAAAATTCCAACCTATAGATGTAGGAGACTTTCTGAAACACATATGGTAACAATTATTAACCTTGCAAGAACGTTGAGCTTAAAAGATTAGACTTATAGGTATGCCTTATAAGGAAAGTGGCCAAAGAGGAAGACTTGGGGCCTTCATCCCACGACCACTAGAAGGCAGAAAAAAGACCCCTAGCAACAGGAGGAGCACGCGCAGAAAACAGACCACGTCACCCAGGAATTCGGAGAAAAAGGACAATAAAAAGCGAACTTAAAAGGGGGAGATGCGTGCCTAAGAGAGCGAAGTCTCCTGGCCGCCCAGCACTGAATCTTGCTTATTCTTGCTTGCATAATAATAAAGATTATTGCACAATTCTTAAATTCGGTCGGTTCGTTTATCACAATTTGGTGCCGTGACTCAAATCCTGAGACAGGGTTGGTTTGAGAATTCGGGGGGGGGGGTGCCCCCACCCCTTTGGTGGCCCTCATCTTCTCAACCGACCCCCCCTCTGGACTGACGAACCTAAATTCGAGAATAAGCAAGGAAACACCAGTGACCCTGTAAGCTTTGTGCACGAAGATCCGAGCGAAGACGCAGGACGCGTGAGAATACGGGTGAACCGCTTGGTTGGGTTGGAATCCCAGGGCAAAGTGAATGAGACGTCCAACTGAGGACGAAGCAAGAGGGACCCTCCAGTAGTGCGGTTCTCGTAACCCGCGAGGGAGCGAGCCACGACCGAGGGGGGTGTGTGTGTGTGTGCGTGGAGGTGCCTTGGAAGATGGGGCAGAAGGAGAGCAAGCCTTCTGACCCCCTGGGGGAGGGCCCCCGGTTACCCCCAATACCTAAGGATAGTCCGTTAGGATTAATGATTAACTATTGGGATGATTTTCCCTCCAGAAAAGGGAAGGATAAAGCAAAAATGATAAATTATTGCATGGTAGTATGGGGGGTAAGAAACTGGATTCAGGAAATACATACTGGCCCGTTTTCGGATCCTCTGAGGACTGGGTCTGTCAAGCCTTGAATATCTATGTGAATTCCAAAGAGCCAGAAAACCTGGAGGAGAGTGCTTATGCTAAATTGTGGTTGGTAGGAAGTAATGAGCAAATAACTAGATTGCTCCCCCTTAAGGGAAGCCAAGGGGAAGAAGATAGAAAGAAAAAGTCCCGAGTGGAGGAAGAGATTTCTATTTATCCTCCCCCATATGTACCACCACCAGCCCCAGCCCCTCCTGTATCCCTTCCAAACATTCCTCCAGCATCAGCCCCTGACAAACAGCAGGTCACAGACTCCTCGGATTACAGGAGACATACTCGGAGCCAAATGAAAACAGTAATTGAGGAAGGAGAGAACAGTGGATTGTTCCCTCTTAGGGAAATAGCATTAGGAGGACCTCAGGCTGGGATGGGGTTTGTCACTGTCCCCTTAAACTCAGGAGATGTCCGTGAGTTTAAGAAAGAGATGGGAAAATTATTAGAAGACCCTACAGGAGTAGCAGAAAGGGTGGATCAGTTCCTGGGACCAAATAAATATACCTGGGTAGAGATACAGTCCATTCTAGGCATACTATTTACAACAGAGGAGAGAGGGATGATTAGAAGGGCAGGAATGAGAATTTGGGATGCCCAGCATGTTCAGGGTCCTGTGGCTGATGTCAAATGGCCCTTGCAAAATCCCAATTGGAATAATCAGGACCCCAACCATCGTGGTCATATGCAGGACTTAAGAACTATTATAATCCAGGGCATACGAGAGGCTGTGCCCCGGGGACAAAATATAAGCAAGGCATTCAGAGAGTGCCAAGGAAAGGATGAGACCCCCACTGAATGGTTGGAAAGATTAAGGAAGAGTTTTCAGTTATACTCAGGGGTGGATCCAGAGACGCCTATGGGGCAAGCACTCCTGAAAACACAGTTTGTAGCTAAATCGTGGGAAGACGTTCGAAAGAAATTAGAAAAGTTAGATGATTGGCAGGACAGAGGACTTGATGAATTGCTTAGGGAGGCTCGAAAAGTATATGTTAGACGGGAGGAAGAAGCACATAAAAGGCAAGTTCGGATGATGGTGGCAGCAGTAAGGGAGGGGCAGCGAAACAACCCTCCGCCACGGGAAAGAAATGACATGAGGAGGGTTTCCCGGGATTTAGGAGGGCCCCCAGTGGGGGTGGAGAGAAGGAACGGGGTGCTACTACTGTGGTGGGAAAGGACACATGAAGAGGGAATGTCGAAAGAGGCTTAGGGATGAGAAAATGTTCAAAGAGGATTAGGGGGGGGTCAAGGGCTCTATTTATTGGGGACTCAAATGTCATCAGAGCCCTTGGTAAAACTTAAAGTGGGTCCCCAGCAAACCCCCATAACCTTCCTTGTAGACACGGGGGCCGAGAGATCAACAGTTCAGTCTTTGCCCCCGGGATGTAAGATTTAGCCTTTAACAGTACAGGTTATTGGGGCAAAAGGGGAACCCTTCAAGGTTCCTGCAATTAAAGATGTCTTAATAGAATCAGAGAAAAAAATAGGGATAGGATCCTTGCTACTAGTTCCTGAAGCCGATTACAATTTATTAGGTAGGGATTTAATGGTGGAATTAGGAATAAATAGAAATATTGAAGAAAAACAGTTGAAAGTCTGACTGTGCCCCCTACGGGCCACTGACGAGGAGAAGATAAACCCGGAGGTTTGGTATACCCCTGACACAGCAGGGAGACTGAATATAGAGCCTTTCACAGTTATTATCCAAAACCCGGAAATCCCAGTGAGGATAAAACAATATCCCATGTCAGACGATGGGCAAAGGGGACTAAAACCAGAAATAGAACGGTTAATACAACAAGGGCTCTTGGAACCTTGTATGTCTCCCTTCAACACCCCATCTTACCTGTAAAAGAACCAGATGGGAAATACCGACTAATACATGATTTAAGGGAAATAAATAAGAGAACTATTGCCCGGTTCCCTGTAGTAGCTAATCCCCATACATTGCTCAGTCAATTGAAACCTGATGACCAATGGTATAGTGTTATAGATTTAAAAGACGCCTTTTGGGCATGCCCCTTGAAGCAAGAATGTAGGGACTATTTTGCATTTGAATGGGAAGATCCCGATACCCACCAAAAGCAACAACTAAGGTGGACCGTGCTCCCACAGGGATATACCGAGTCCCCGAATTTATTTAGGCATGCATTAGAACAGATAATGAAAACCTATACCCCAAACCCAGGAATAACCCTTGTTCAATATGTAGATGATCTGTTAATAGCTGGAAAGAGTGAGGAAGCAGTTAGGGAAGAAAGCATTAAGCTTTTAAACTTTTTGAGCATTCAGGGGCTGAAGGTGTCCAAAAATAAACTGCAATTCGTAGAAGAAGAAGTGAAGTACCTGGGACACCGACTCAGTAAAGGAACTAAAACAGTAGATCCAGAGAGGGTTAAGGGAATCCTCTCCCTTCCCCCCCCAAGAAATAAGAGACAAATTAGACAGCTATTGGGTCTCATAGGATACTGCAGACAATGGATTGAAAACTTTAGTGGCAAAATAAAATTCTTGTATGAAAAACTAACTACTGAAGGTTTGATTAAATGGACTGAAAAGGATGATGAATCATTAGAACAACTAAAAGAGGAATTGACTAATGCCCCGGTGCTAAGCCTCCCCGATGTTAGGAGACCTTTTTATTTGTTCGTTAATACTGAGGCAGGAGTAGCATTTGGGGTACTGGCTCAGGACTGGGCCAGCAGTCGAAAACCAGTGGCATACATTTCTAAATTACTGGATCCAGTAAGTAGGGGATGGCCAACATGCTTGCAGATTATAGTAGCCACAGCCCTTTTAGTGGAGGAAGCTCTCAAAATTACCTATGGAGGAGAACTGAAAGTTTTTACTCCCCATAATATACGGGCAGTATTGCAACAAAAGGCAGAAAATGGATAACAGACTCCAGACTTTTGAAATACGAGGGCATTTTACTGTCATCCCCTCGGTTGATACTTGAAACCACCTCTCTGCAAAACCCTGCTGAATTCCTGTTTGGGGATCCACAGGAGAATTTAACTCATGATTGCTTACATAGCATAGAGAAACAAACAAAAATTAGACCGGATCTCGAAGAGGAAGAACTGGAAGAAGGAGAAAAGTTATTTGTGGATGGTTCCTCTAGGGTTGTTGAGGGAAAGCGAATCTCGGGATATGCCATTGTGGGAGGTGAAAATTTAGAAATAATAGAATCCGGCCCTCTGAGTCTTAGTTGGTCAGCCCAGGCCTGTGAGCTTTATGCGGTATTGCGGGCTCTGAAATTCTTGGAAGCTAAGGATGGGACCATCTATACGGATTCAAAGTATGCCTTTGGAGTGATACATACTTTTGGAAAAATTTGGGAAGAAAGAGGGTTAATAAATTCCCAAAGAAAAGAATTAATACATCGGGAACTAATCACTCAGATATTACAAGCGTTAAGAGGCCCAAAGAGAATAGCAATAGTACATGTTAAAGGACATTAAAAGGGTCCCTCCCATCTGATCAGAGGAAACAATATAGCAGATAGAGAAGCAAAGAAAGCTGCCCTCAGAAAATTCCAGGAGCAGGGAACAAGGAGAATGCGAGATGGCGAAAGAGTTTGTGTCCTGAACTTCACAGCCCAGGAAAAGGAAAAATTAGACAGAATGGGAATAACAGAGAATGAGGGTATTCGAAAATTACCAGATGATAGGGAAGTGCTGCCAAAATCTGTAGCTCAGAGGATAGTGCAGCAGTTACATGAAAAGACTCACTGGGGAACCTAAGCCTTAGTAGATCAGTTTACTATTAAGTATATGTGTATAGGAATTTATGATATAGCAAAACAAGTAGTTAGGGGATGTATAACATGCCAGAGGGTTAATAGGCATCAAGCTCGAGAAAGGATTCCAGGAGGAAGGGAATTAGCACACCGACCTTTTTCACATGTACAAGTAGATTTCACCAAGCTACCAAAAGTAGGGAGGTACAAGTACTTATTGGTACTAGTAGATCATCTAACCCACTTCGTAGAAGCATATCCTACATCATGGGCTACTGCAAACGTAGTGATTAAAACCTTACTGGAAGAAATAATCCCTAGGTATGGATTAGTAGAAATATTAGACTCTGATAGAGGCCCCCATTTCGCAAATAAAGTACTAAAAGAGGTAACCACGGCCTTAGGTACTAAATGGAAATATCACACTCCTTGGCACCCTCAAAGCTCAGGGAGGGTAGAAAGGGCAAATGGAGAAATCAAGAAGCAACTCACTAAACTTATGGTGGAAACTAAAATGTCATGGGTCAGATGTTTACCCCTGGCACTGCTAAACATTAGAACCCAACCTAGGACGGATGTGGGAATTTCTCCCTTTGAAATGCTCTATGGAATGCCTTACGACTTAGAGCTACCAGGGAACCATCCCTGTATCCAAGATAGTCAAATTCAGAGTTACATACAACAGCTAATGAAACGAAGGGAGGAACTAAAACGAAAAGGGCTATTGGTACAAAGACCCCCTTTGGACATAGCAATGCATAAGCTTAAACCTGGAGATAGAGTCCTAATTAAAACTTGGAAAGAGACCTCCCTAACACCCCAATGGGAAGGTCCCTATGTTGTTCTGTTTACCACAGAGACAGCCGTCCGAACTGCTGAAAAAGGCTGGACACATGCCAGTCGAGTGAAAGGACCCATCACTGCAGACACCCCTTGGGAGGTGACCAGTCGCCCTGGAGATCTACGATTGACTCTTCGGAAAACATAAGAATGCATAGCAACTGGTAATATGAATGACTGAGAGGGAGAAACACCGACTGCAGCTACTGGTCAGAGACAATATTCAAAGGGTGGGAAAGGAACTGAAGTGTCCTCTTATTTGGCACACATGGGATGATCTGATATCAGTGGCTGAGGTCCTCTCTGAGATAAGGCGGCCACTGTCTAACAGACCTGGGTGCATTAAATGTGGTGATCCCATCTGTAGGGCATGGATAAAAATATTTTGCGGGGGATGTAGGCTCAAATGGTGGGTTTTCCAATCACAGTTAGGTGGGGGTATCTGGTATCATACTTGTGATTGGGGTTGGAGGAGGGAAAACCCTTACACGGCTCTAAGCAAATTTGCAACAGCCCCAGGACAAAGAGAAATCCCTTATAGGGAGGCAATAACATTAATTGAAAATATAGAGCAGAGGAGACATTGGGCCCTGGCCTGGGCAATACATCACCAATCATATAGGATCATCTGCCAAAATCAGAGTGTGATATTAGACCAGGTGTGTGTAGGGAAAAAGATTCATGTCCCCATAGAGTGGCAAGTTGAGCCCCGAAATTGGGATAGTACCGTACGCTGCTACTTCCGAATATATAAGAAATGAGCCCGTAAGGCTCGGAGGAAAAACCCAGACAGTGAGACTCAGGCCCTATAAAGCTCGCTAGGAACGACAGAGAATCTGCCATAAGATAAGAGAGATCCTTTGCCTGGAGGCCTGGCAGCCTGCCCTTAGGAGTGGGGGCAGGAACGAAAGAAATAGCCCAAATAATGCACCCCCTGAAGACTACCCCTGCTGCCAAGAAGATAATGATCCCTGCAGACCGATACACCCGGGCTGGCAGGCGAGGCAGAGAGGTAAGGAGGAGTGAGGAAGAGCAACGGGCCTCAGGAACAGGAACGGAGCACAGGAATGCTCCAGGTAAAAGAGATATGGTTATAAGAGGTGAACAAAATTTGTTGCTAGGACCCTGCCCTGCTTGGCGAGCTATTTTTATCATTATAATCCTGAGCTTCCCGACTGCCTGGGGAAACCCCCATCAGCCTTACAAAGGGAACAAGATCCTAGTCAAACGGACCCTGATCACTGACTGGTCTCAGGCCTTTTTGCAATTTACCGGATCTATGGGAAATACCACAGGTTTGAGTTTACAAACTTTAGTTCTGCATGACGGTCTGCCGTATGCTAAACACGAATGGAAGAGGCAGAAAACTTGGGAGCTTCAAGGAGTAGTGGGAGAACAAATTAATATTGGATGTCGAGTGGTTAATGGATCAGACTATACTAACACAATCTCAATCAGTGTTTCCATGGGTCAGGAGGATAAACAAATAAATTTTGAATACCCAGCACGAGACTGCTGGCAAAACTTCACATTAACTCACACGGCAGAGGTAGTCTGTCTCTGGACAAAAGATACACAAGGCCTTTCCTTTAAATTCACAATAAATATTAAAACACAATCTACCACTACTAAACCACACATTATCACCATTTCACCTACACCACCGGTCACACTCACACCAAAAATTTTCAAAATAGGACCTTATATAATCAAAAAAATTGGTCAACAACAAATATTATTTAATCCAGCATGGTCTCTAAAACAGGTCGAACTGCTAATGCAGACTAATGTTTCAGAAATCCAGCCAGCTTGTTCTCTGTTTTTGCAAACATCCTTTGAAGGCTGGACTACTTGGCTCAGGAAACGCAGCTCTTTTAAAACAAGGAAACTTAGAGATGTGACTGGTGTTCTAGGCACAGGACTGGGAATTCTGAATAGCATCGATTCGGAGGTACTAATGAACAAACTGGCTGCTACGGCCAGAGATCTGTCCAAATTACAGCAACCACTGAGGTCATCTCTACTGGCTTTGGGGAGACACCAGTGGACGTTGTCAAACATTTTGCCAAATTGGGAAAGAGTAAATGTGAACGATCACAAATTGGTAATTGATGCACTTGGTGCCACACAAAATAATGTCTCCTTAGCCCTCAGCTGTATCCGGGCACAATTATGGATGCAGTCAGTCTCTGCTGCAATTATAAGAGAGGGCGAGGAAGGCACTTTCCCCACAGAAATTCGGAAAATAATTTGGGATAATGCCACTGAGTTTGAAAGGGAATTCCAATCCTCGTGGAAACTGGTGAATTTTACCT
This sequence comes from Zonotrichia albicollis, assembly GCF_047830755.1. Taxonomy (NCBI): domain Eukaryota; kingdom Metazoa; phylum Chordata; class Aves; order Passeriformes; family Passerellidae; genus Zonotrichia; species Zonotrichia albicollis. The sequence goes on along the minus strand of NW_027428335.1, from coordinate 181,971 downwards.
ATAACCCTATTTCTAATACAGTCACTGCCTTTGTCTTGACCATACAAAATGCCTCTGTACATCTAGTTTTTCCTGTCATTGCATTAGGAATAAACCATGACGGAGCTGTCCTCTATCCTACAGAACATAGAGGATGGGTCCGTCAGCTTGGTGACAAATGGCAAACTGTTGACTTGGAATCTTGTATTGTACGAGAACAGTTGGGATTCATCTGCGAGGGCGCTGTAATTATAGCTCAAGATATCTGTTTGGACACAGAGCAAAACATTTGCCATTTTGAGATTCGCCCTAATGAAGTTTCTAAAACAGTTCTTATATACATAGGCAATGGGTGCACGTGTTTCAGAACTCTCTGTGATTTTGTGCTAGTAGATGATGTTATGGTGGATACAAAGAATCACTCAAACTTCTGTGCTTGTAACTTCACCAAGATTACAGGGTGTGACACCACTTATGAAGCTACAGTTACCTCTCACCAACTATTACAATCCAACTACACGCTGATTCACAAGTTAATGCCCACCCCGATTGGGATGAACTTCACCCTAGTGAGACAACTATTGTTTCACCAGGATCTGATAAAAATTCTTGAGAAAATCAGGAAAAGCGGACAGAAGACCCTAGTAACTGTTCAACATGATGTAGAGAAAATACACCAGGTAGTAGAAAGAGTGAAGCAAGATAGCAATTATAGGTGGTGGGACACCCTGTTCGAATGGTCACCTACTGCCACAGGTGTCTTAAACAGTATGTGCCATCCCACTGTCGTTCTTTTAATTCTGATTGTACTAGGATTTATTTTCTCAGCAGTTCAATTTGTTGTGAATTGGAATATGATGAAAAGACTAAAGAAATTAGCAGGTATAATTAATGCACAGAGCTTAACTGATGAAATAGATCAGTTAGCGCTTGCTAGGAAGGAGCTAAAAAGGTTTAATGAACAAAATTGGTAAAAAGAGAAATGGGGGATTGTAATAAGTAACAATATATTTGTTCATTAATAGCTAGATGATGATTTAAATTAAAAAAACAATAGCTAAAATAGCTTTTGTAGAATATCTATAGGGCTGTATGGGAAACTTATAAGTAGTGTTAAAGTTACAACCCCCCCCCCCCTTGGTAATTGGATACAGCCACATCTGGAAATAATTTCTAACCTTGTAGAATTGCTTGCTCTGCAAAAATTCTACCCTATAGATGTAGGAGACTTTCTGAAACACATATGGTAACAATTATTAACCTTGCAAGAATGTTGAGCTTAAAAGACTAGACTTATAGGTATGCCTTATAAGGAAAGCGGCCAAAGAGGAAGACTTGGGGTCTTCATCCCACGAACACCAGAAGGCAGAAAAAAGACCCCTAGCAACAGGAGGAGCACGCACAGAAAACAGACCACGTCATCCAAGAATCTGAAAAAAGGACAATAAAAAGCGAACTCAAAATGGGGGAGGTGCGGGCCTAAGGGAGCGAAGTCTCCTGGCAGCCCAGCGCTGAATCTTGCTTATTCTTGCTTGCATAATAAAGATTATGGTACAATTCTTAAATTCAGTCGATTCGTCTATCACAGCTGACAGAGTCAGAATACAAGCTCTGACACCCTCTTGGTCAGGGTACTGGTAGCAGTCCAGTTGGATTAGTGGCTGCACTCCTCCTGGAGTGGCACATGTGATCCTGTAGAAGGGTATAGTCTTCCTCTGAAGTTCCAGTGGAAAAGGCGGCCATTCCTCTGGGAATCCAGTGGAAAGGCTGCTTGTTCTGTCCCAAACTCCAGATTACATGCAGGTGGGGATGCTTGGTTCCTCCCCTCTGGGCACAGCATCTCACAATGGGCTCTTATCATTCCATGAGTCATGGGGTGGGTCCATGAGACAGAAAGGGCTCCCAGAGGGAATTACCTCTGAGTCATGGGGAAAGGCATTGATGGGCCCATTAACAGGAGATAAGGAAAAGAACAATGCCCCTCCTGGTTTCAACAGCTCTTGAAGATGGAAATAGAATACATCCTTATATTGTAACCAAGGACAATAAGGAGCATTGTCAATGATCATGCAGCCAACCAAGAGCTGGAGCTGAATCCAGAATTGCTTGCTCCAGCTATGTAGGAAATCATTACCCTGGCAAGCACAGCTCCATGGGAACAAAGATCTCTCATCTCTGGGCTGAATTGTAGCATTGTGTGTCCTGGATGAGTTTTCTTGTAAAGTTGTTAATTTTTTTATAAGTAGGGTTTTGGTTTGGCCCTCGGTTCCCCCCATGTTCTCCCTCCTAATGGTTTGTTCCTCCTGCCAGTTACCTATCAATGTAACCAACCCCCTTTCATTTCGAGAAATTTCTATGTCAGTCTTCCCTTACTTAACATATGATTTGTTCCCTGAGCCTTGTCCCTCCCCTGGGCCATTCCTATTGGTTCAGGTGTGTCCCTCGCTCCTCCCCTGAGCTTTGTTCATTGGTCCCTTGGGGCTCCTCATGTCACACCCTTCCCCTTTATAAGTGCCTCCCCACCGGTTTTTCCCTGACACCGTTACTGGCCCCGCCTGGGTCCATAAAGTGGTCTCTGGCATCCATTCTTGTGTCCACTCCCTCCTTCCTTCGCCTCAGTACTTTGCAGTCCTGCTCACGCCTGCGTCACCACGCTGCAGACGGAGCCACTACTCAGGGGTTCTGGCAGAGATCCTGGGAGAGGCGAGATTCGTGGTCTGCGCCGGTCACTCTGGGAGCAGCTAGCTGGCACCCGTCAGCTCCAGTGGCTGCGGGACAAGACTGCAGTGAATGGCGCCCAGACTGCAGTTTAGATTTGAGGGACTCTTGTCACTTGTCATTGGCCTCACAGTCCACTCATCCTTCTGCAAATAACTTGCAAACAACACAGCTGGACTGCTGTCCTGGGTAAATATACATACAGATGACTTTTCCAAAGCAGTACATCATTTCCCAGGGAAAGACACAACTTCGTCTTGCCTATGAAACTGTGATTGAAAACACCTGAGAGCCAGATCTGTGTGAGATTGCAAAGGAGCAAAGCTTTGCTATTTGGGCACAATTCTCTTGGTTTCTTTGCTCAGGCCTTTGGTGAGCACAGAACACATCTAGGTAGAAACTGTTGACTAGACAGGATCCTTTGGATCCATTGTCCCCCAAACATGTCAATGTGTGACAAGTTACAAAGACAAGTTGAAACAGTAGCACAAATGGCGCAAAGAAAACATGGCAAAAGAGGAAGAGGAGAGGCCCAATGACAAAAGGATGTAGTGAGACACTGGCACATCAAGTGAGCTGCACTCCCACAACCTCTAGGCCAGCAGGTCCTGGTGTCACAACCTCTTTTTTGGTTTCTTTAGTTTTTAAAATTTTTTTTATTTTTTGTAAATCAGCAAAACTAAATATATGCAGTTAAAATGATGTCATCAAAACTTAAAGATACAATCAAAAAACATTTATTTAAAACTACATTGAAATATCATATGTACATAAATAACATTTATAAAAGTACAAAAATAATTGCATCTAAATAATATATGTACAGTTGTAATTACGAAGCTTAAAACATAAATCCTGTTAGTGAAAAACTCTTCAGTCAGTCGGTGGCCTCTTCCTGATCTTCAAGGAAAGAGTTCTTCTGGACTGGAGGCAAGAGCTTGGTTGATAACAGGAACATCGGAAGGTACCAGACAAAACCACTTGGCAAGACTGTATCCACTCAGGCCGGCAAAGTGGAGGCACAGAATGGATCAGAGCCTGCAACGCAAACCTAAAGCATCTGCAGCTCCATATTTCAGGGGACAGACTTCCTGGAAACAAGAATTCTTAACTGCTGCACAGGGAAACATGTTCCTGCTGACAGACTTTTGAATCAGGCCAGGAGAAAACTCTGACCCATTCCCCAGAGGAATTCTACAGCCTGGCCTCTGGGCTGCCCTGGGACAGCAGGGAGCCCAGAGCTCTGTGCTCTCCAGCAATGGCTCAGCTGCACATGCACCCTGCTGCTCCTCTCCCTGCCCCACAGCTCAGCAGCCCTACAGCTCCAGGGGCACTGGCAGCAGCACAGCTCCTTGCAGGGGCACATGCAGGGCACAGCTGTTCCCTGCCAATGGGCACAGCCTCTCTGCGCTGCCACAGGACCCTCCCACCAGACAGTGGCCCAGCTCCCTGCTTACCTTTTTCTGAGGCTGATCCATGCTTGGTCTTCACCTTGCCCTCAGTCTGGAGCTCCGTCAGGCCCCCCATGCCATGACTAGGAAGGGCGATGGAGACAATGGGGGCAGATGCACACCCTTCCTTAGCATTTTGTCATTTTTGGCACTGCTGAAAAGTCCCATCCGGAGGTGTCCAACTCAGCACTTGGTCAGCTTTCTGGAGAACATGAAACCTTCACCTCCAGCCCAAAAGGCTGGAGAGGTTTTCCTGCACGTGTGGAGGCTTGCTCTCAGCACACGTAATCAGCTGGGTGCCCATCACCTCGCAGAGGGCACAGGCCAGCTTGGTGACCACAGCGCAGACGTTGGCGCTTCGCACCGGCAGCGCCTTGTTCTCCAGGCAGGACCAGAGCACGGGCAGGGCGTAGCGCTGCACCACTTCAGGGCTCTTGGCATGAACCCATTCCACAAGCACTGCCGGGACAGACACACAGCTCCTTACCCACCAGCCTCAATGCAAACAAGGATCTACCTCTGCTTTTGCTTCTTGGGAGCCTCTCTGGCCAAGATCAGTGAAATAGCACACAGAGCCCCACGACCCAGAAACGGGCAATGCAGCTGATCATCCTTGAAACAGAACCCCCAGCCCCTCAGGACTAATTTCTCCAACCAGAGCCTTGTAGCTGTGGCAGAGTCTTTGTACCATTACTAAATTATTTCACAATTTATGTCTGCATGAACAATGAATGAAACATCAAACTGCCTTCTATTTCCACAAACAAGTTGTCTAACCCACACGGAAGCTTTGGAAATGCACCCCAGAGAGGCAATTGAGAGATTTCTAATAAAAGGGATGATTCCTTTGTGTAACTTTGACGTCAAGGGCCAAAAGTCTCATCTGGCTCTTCCTTTTGCTCCGTAGCACACAGCGAAGGGCAGTATTAGAACACACTTCGAAACTCCAGCCCACCAGAGATGGGTGCTGCTTGACAGCTGGATGAGAAACATCAGTGCCTAGCTGGTGTCTTTGGCAGAATGCTTTTGTGCCTTCCAACCAAGAGCCCTTTCAGTCCTCAGGGTGTCTTAGAGAATTACCCAGACCCCATTGCCCTGGCATTTGGGCACCTCCACACTTTAATGCCATTTCCCCTCTCAATGCTAATGGCATTTTTTCTTACAATGTGCACTGAAATAGGGGCATAGAGAGAGAAAAAGGCTACACAGGGGACTGAAATTTAGCCAGAACACACAAGTGTTGTCTCTCATTGTTTCTGGAATCTGCTCTCTGCTCATTTTCTGAACTGAATTATATCAAACACAGACAAAAATTTACTACCAACAGGCTCCTTGCATGGCAGATTTGGCTGAGAGATCAAAACCTGAAATGCTTGTGAGACCAGTCTTATTTTCTGATCAGGGAAAATGTTATGTAGTAGCTATTTATTATTCTGTGGTGGAAGAGACTTCATGTTCTCTATGCTGTTAATCCACCAGCAGTCATCAACATTGAAAGAGCTCCTGAAAGTACCCCAAACCAATTCTGCTAAGCAGGAAAAGGGTTATGGTACCCATTTAAAAATGAGACTTCATTTGAGTTTAAATGCAATTAAAGACATTGGTCACTGTGGAAGTTGAGAAGAGCCCCAGTGAGAGCTGAGCCCCGAGGCCGAGCGCTGCCCCCATCTCAGATGCTGCACAGCTCTGCAGCAGCCAGGGAAAGCCTGCCAAATCCACCTGCCTTGGCCATTGCCAGGAGGGACAAGCTCAGCACCTCCTGATGTGGAGGAGCTACTCTGCTCTCTGCTCACAGGCATTGCCTGTCAGTACTCCCTCAGAGACCTCTTGGCTTACAAAGGGAGGCCATACCTGTGATGCACTCTGTGACTTCCAGCAGAGCTTCACCACTCAGTTTGCTCCATTGGTGGCTGAGCTCTTTCATCAGTGACACTTCATCTACAAGTGAAACACACGTTTCTGCTCACTCTTCTGAGGGCACAGGAGAAAGGACAGTGGGGAAGGAAAGGGCAGGGGCAACCCCATTTGATACAATAAAGTCAATTTCTGCTCATTTTTGAATCCTTTTCTTCTTTCCTTCCAGCCTACTTGGCAGGGTTTAAAATTCCAAAAGAAAAGCTCTCCTTTCACATGTGTAAATCCAAAGTTGTCTGCTGGACCAGGAGCTATGCTAAAACATTTCACACCAGGGACCTCAAGAGTTCAGTCACATGGAAGCAGTGGAAAGGTTTTGCATCCCAGAGCAAAAAGGAAGAAGCCCATACTTGGGACACAGAAAGGCACTGAGTCAGGCAGTTTGTGACTTCACAGAGCAGCTGAGGTGGAGAAAGTGGAAACTGCCCCTCAAGACCTGACTCTTCCACACTCCATTTTTCAGGCGTATTCCCCCAGTGCGGCATTTTCAGAGCTGACATAAATCTGTGTGGCAGAGGAATTTACAGCAGCCCTTGCCCAGGCAGGTATTTGCTATTGCCATCTTGCCTCATCCAAAACAATGTGTGGAACAAGGCATCACTGACAGCTGGACTTAGACCCATTTGTTCTAAAGAAATGAACTTGGTGAATCATCAGTTCCCCCTTGGAAAAAGAAGACAAAGAAGAAAGGTGGGAAATAGGAAGCTAATGCCTCTAATGCAGAGCCTTCCAGGTGGCTGCTCTGCAGAAGCTCTGATGGGCCGGTGTGCCTTCATGCCAACAGCAAAGCTGTTCACTTGGAAAGTCAAAGTTTGCTTGGGGCCCAAGCAAACTCCAAACCCCCTTTGCCTCTGAATTGTAGCAAAGCTGGAGTCCAGGACTTGCTCTTCAGACCAGCGGCACAGAGCCAAGGCAGCCTGGGACTGTTGGGAAATGCTGCTGCACATTCCAGCCTGTTGGGGATGGTGCATAAGGACTGCACCTGCACAGCTTCTGGTGGGTGTCAGCTGGAGCCTTCCACAGACAACAACAGCTCCCAAGGCACTCAGCGCTCTCTTGTGTGGGACAGACAGGGACACAGGTGAGGAGAGTCCATGCCAGGGCTCAGCCTTACCTAAATGAACAACAGATTGGTCCAGTGCGGTCACAGCTGCGGCACGAACCCCGAGATCCTTTGAGTTCAGGTTCTTTATTATCCCTTCAACCAAACGGACCATCACTGGGTTCAGGGCATCTTCCAGGACTCCAGTCATTTCTGCCAGAACCTCCAGCGCCTGCTGCTTCACCTTCTTATGGGTGTCATTGATTCTCAGGAGAAAATGATCAAAAATCTGTGAAGAGAACAAACGACATGAAAGCTGGATTAAAATGACCTTGTCTGAAAAGGGGATGTAGAAATGAGCCCTCAGCAATATAAAAGATGAAAGTGATCCCTTCTGTCAGGTCAGCCCTTGCTTGCACAATTTCACTGTTTTCCTGTGGGCCACTCACTGGAATGGTTGTGCAACCTGATGCTGCTTGAAAGATTTTCATCTGTTTTTGAGAGTTTTGGCTGGGGCCGGAATAGTTCCTATGGTGTTTCTCTCCACCTATAAATCATTAAATCAATTCCATTTATTAATTCAAAAGGCTGCCTTCTCTTTCAAAGGATGGAAGCAGATATTTACCATGCCCATTTTCCTATACAGTTGCCTCAAGTACTGAGGGCAGTTATAATTTTGCCAAAATTGTAGCGGGAGGAGATCTAATTTGTTTTTTGTCTGTCTCAAAACCTGCTTCTGGAGAAGGACAGGGCTCTGGTCAACTCTTCCAGGATCCAGACCAATTCTTTAACTAAGAGGTAGATTTCTGAAATGTAAAGTGCTCTACAGCTCTCATTAGAGCAGGTTCAGTCCCTTGACAGGCACAGTATCAGGCACCATTTTCTGGTAAAAGGGAAAAAGCAGCTACTGGGAGAAGAAAGGATGGATCGGTCCTTAGCTGTTTTCCTCTTTTTCCAAAGAGAAAAAAAGGCCCCCCAAAAAGAAGGGTGAGCACCATCTTTACCAAGAGGAATAGGGATGAGGATGGAAATGAGAGCCAGAGTTGTGCCTGTGCAAGACAAAATGGAGTTTACAGAAGTGTCCTTTTTAAAACACTTTGTTTAAACCAACCCAGCCTGATAATTCTCTTCCCCATGAAAACCTATTTCTCGTCTAGAGAATAATTGCCATGCTTTCAATGGCTGGATTCCCTTCACTTAACCCAACTGGGAGTAGGAGACAGCAGCAGTTACACCAGCAGAAAATCTCTGCCATCATCTGATGAACATCAGCAATAGGCACCTGCCAGACAAATACAGCTGGACTGAAAGAACTTGTCCTGAAGCCCAGACTTCAATTGCATTTGTCTGGGTAAGAGGGACCAGCCTGTCCCAAACAGCCCGGATGCAGTAGTGCCAAGACACACTGAATTAACCTTACTTCCCCAGGCTTGGGAAAGGAGCTAAAGGAAAGGAACCATGAAGATACCCTACATACTTGGACAATGTTACTGGAGATCAGCTGGGGGCTGGTTTTGCACAGCTCTAGGAGGAGTGCCACTCCTTCCATCCGTGTCTGAAACCCCTTGGCTTCCAGGAGATGGTAAAGCTTCTGCAGTGACTCCCTTCCTTCCACACTTGCAGGTAACGTGACCTGGGCTTTTGGACGGTGGAGGAGGCGTCCACCAGGAGCAGACTTCACCCTGGAAAACAAAATCAAATTAGGACCTGTTGCTGGTAATACCTTCAGTTAATTGTGAGCAAAACATCCTGAGGAGCTTTCCTAATGATGTGATTTCAAGCTAGAAAATCATGAAGCTCTGAGGAACAACATGGACCTCGTGACAATCATCATGGCAGACAATCTGCAAGTGAAATTCTCACCACTGCTCACTCAGGAAAACCAAGGATGAGATGTATCTGATCTATCTTCAAATGCCTTCCAAGGCACACATTGCTTTGTGGGGAAAGGGAGACACTACTTCCATGTTTAAATGCCTCCTCATATGGCAGGTGTGTGTTTTTATAATAAGGAAAGTCATCACTCTGAGGAAGTGTCTCTACACCAGGCAGGACAATCTGGAAAAGTAGCTCAGATGCATCTGAACAGATGAACAGGGGCATATCTGAAGGATCCAGAAAATCAGGAACAGAGATAAGAACAGAAGCCAGACATGCCAGAACTACACTCACATTTCATTTGCTTCCCTAGAGACTAGATGCACAGCTTAACAAATCCTCTGGGAATAATCCTCTGGGATCAACCTGTCTCTTCCATGAGTATGGGAAGATGCTAGCCATGCTACTGAGGCATGTGGTCACCTTCCTGCCACCACTGAGCATGACAGAGCTAAATAAATCCCCTCTGGTAAAAGAGGAGAACAGGTACAAGCAGCTCTGCCACTGGCATGAAGAGACAGCAAGGACCAAATTCCTGTCTTCAATGCTGATTGCAGCACAGGGGGAAATAAACCAAACACATCAAGCAAACCATATGAAGGACAGGAATACCAAGACAGTAAGTCCACATTGAGACACCTGTTGACCAAAATGGCTCAGGAATTAACTTGCTCCTTACTACTCAATCTTGGTACTGTTTGAGGGTAAGAAAACCAGGAATCAGCCAGGCCAAACCACATGGATGGGAACTGCTTGTTTGGGGAATGGCATCCTGCTTCTAAACTGAGACTTCTCATTAAAACACCCATCCACAAAGGACTCCACTTGGATGAAAAAAAAACCCTGGTTGAATTTACTTGTCTCGAGTCAGGCAGCAGAGACTTGGCCCTCTCCTATCCTCCACAGCACTGCCCTTGCCACTGCACTGGATCGTCTGAGCTGCAGGCAATGGGTGTCTTTGTGTCACCCAAATTCTGTGGAAAGCCCTCCAGAGAAGTTGTGTTCAACACAATGCAGAAGTTGACATTTTTTGTCCTAGAGCATTTGTAAGGAAGGGAAACAATCTCTGGCACTGGTCATCTCCAGCAGAAAGATTTGTGCCTGAGGAAGAGGCATGTAGAGCTTGTCATGTGCTTTGTCACATCTGACAAAAGTGCTCAGTACCATTTGCTAGAGGGCAATGGGGACTGGGGCTCCTTTGAGCCATCATTCCTCTTCTTCACGGGCTCCTTGACAGAGGGGCGTTCACCCTGCTGGTTTTCCATCTCCTACAAAGACATAAAGAAACCCCATGAATCTTTAGAATATAAAATAGGAAATGCCCTCTTTAAAACACGAGTTAGAACCAGGATCACTGCTACCAAGGCTTAGAGAAACATTTCCTAACTTACAGAAATAAACAGACCAGAGGTTCAGTGATGCCAACTCTTTGATTTCAATAGGCCAAGGCAGGTTATGGGTGCTACCACACTGAGCAGCAGTCTAAAGTCCCAAATTCATTAGTCTTGAGCATAAATGGGAATAATGCAAACTGACAGGCAGTGAGTGGTCTTAGAGGAAGAAGTTGGACTCTTGGAGGTTGGCTCAATGTGTTGGAAGTTGATTTGGTTCAACACTTACTCTCCGTGCTCCTGCACCAAGGCACACTCCCTTGTGTAATGTTGATAAAAAGAATAAAATCCCCCCCAAACAAACACATGATTTTCCACTGGATGCTGCTGAATTCACCAAGCTTCTTCCAGCTCCACAGGGCTTGGCAGCAGGGCAGTATTCCCAAAAGACAGACAGCAACTGTAGTAACTAGGATTGACTTGGACATCTTTGGTATATTTGGAAATTTTCTTGGCACTACTACTTCCAGTCTCTTTTGCAAAGACTCTGTTATGTTCAGAAGCACTATTCTCACTTAACTGCTTTACTGGGGGCAGAGTAGGGAGAGTGTGGTGGGGGCGTACACGTGAGTGTAAACCCATTTTCCCTTCTTTCCATTTGCTCTTTGTGACCAATATTCAAAGTATTCAAAACCCCACTTTTCCCCTAATAATAGCAGTTCCTCTGTGGTCTGCAGATGAACAGGCTGAGAGGATTAACAGCTCATTCCCAGGAGCAAAATGATTCAGCAGAAGTGGAATAGGATAAAGACACATTGGGTATGTTTGGTCTCATATTAGCAGTGGCAATACTTGCACAAAGGAGATATTTCTCCTGTCAAGCACTTACCTTCTTCTTAATTCTGGTCAGAATATCTTCCAGGTCATGCGGGGAAAGGGATTGCTCCAAAAGCTTTTTAAATTTTTGATTATTCAGCAACATCTTCACCATCTCCTGTCCATAATGCCTAAGGAACGAAGGAAGGAAACAACAGAAAATGAAGAAAGGAAGAGTGTTAACAGAAGAGGCTGATGCCTTAAACTTATCAGGTGCAATGCTTGCATGAGAAGGCACTACCTACTCAGCAAAGAGGGAGATTTACCTCATTTGACACTGCACAGTGCTGTAGCTGAACACAAGGGGCAGGAGGAGAATGTGGGGCAAGACAAAAATACCATTTCTCTCTGAAACTGCAGGTGTGCTTCTGTGGGATCAAAGGATTCCAGGCAACAAGCAAAACACATCTGCTTTGTTGTCAGAGCTTGTTAGCAGTGTCCTGCTGCCATTGCACAGGAATTTACCTTTCTCACCTCATGACTGCTTTTGATTATTCTCTACTATATGTATGCACAGGGTCAGCTAGGTTCACTGGTGTTCTTGGCAGCCATTAATGGGAATTTAATCCTCCAAGTAAGGGGATTTTGGTGGTTTGGGGTGATTTTTCCCACTAGGTCACCAAAGATTTCTTCAAGAAGAAATTTGGAGGTCACTGAGCCACACATAACAGCATTCTAGAAATCTGCAGATGAGGTTTGGAAAGACTGAATATGTTGCCTAAAGACCTCTGAAATATTTCTAGGGAAGTCTTAATGTGAAATAGATGTTTGGGATCTTCCAGTGATGAACATTAGCCAACACTTTGGCTTTCCTTGTGCACCTAAGGCCAGTCAAAACTGTTGGACTGGCTAATGTGAGCTCTTTTGAGCTCAGTGAAGACTCCTTCAAGTCACAGGAAGTTGGCAATGCTCCTTCTTGCTGGCCAGCCTCAGGTTACCTGGTACAGTCATTTCCCCAGGCAGCAGTCACAGCACCAAGCCTGACAGAGCTCAAGAAGCGTTTGGACAATGCTCTCAGGCACATGGAGTGACTCTTGGGCTGTCCTGCACATGGCCAGGAGCTGGACTGGATGACCTGCATGGGTCCCTTCAAACTCAGCATATTCCATGATTCTATGCCCCTTAGCCACACAGTGAGGTCACTCATTATTTCCTTGAGTTTCCACTCTTTCATGGTTTTACCTTTAAAGCCAAACACAAAACGGTTTTCCACGTTTTGGAGGTGAGATGAAGATCATTACCTTGTGTCCTTGTGACGGTCCTGAGCCAGTCTCCCTGCCACGTGTGGGAGCCTCTCAGCCCTGGGGGTGCCTGCGAGCTTGGTGACTCCCATTTTCTCCATCAAGGACAGGAGGAGTTGGGCCGCGCACTTCCGCACCTGGACGTAGCGGCTCCTGGGAAGGAGAGAGCAAACCCTGGGCCACAGGGACAAGGAGCAGCAGCAGCAGCACAGGCCTTGGCCAGAGTATGCTCCCTGTCCTTGCTGGGGGAAGGAGCCTGGGCTCTCCCTGCACCTTCCAACACCTGCAGAAGGTTCTGTCCTCAGAGAAACACTAAGTTAGCATTGTACAGAAGGACTGCCTGCACGGAAGAGGGAAGAATTCAGTCTCCCTGCACTAGCTGATACTCCATTTCTTTCCCAAAATTTACTCAGAGAAAGATTAAAGTAGTAGATCACATATGAATTATTTAGAAATTAAGGATAATTCATGCTGACCCCTCAGAGGGCACCCACTACACAGAGCTGCAGCAGGATGAGGCTCTTTCCACCCATTCATCCCCAAATCTGCAGACCTCTGGAAAAAGACAAATGCAGGGCAAACACGCTGTGGGGAGTGATGTTGTAGATTATCCACCAATGCAGCTTGTTTCTTTTGTAAAGCTTGACAAGGGATACATCTGAGTGTTTTACCCTGTTCCAAAGCTGAGGAAAAGGTGCAGGCATTTGAGCCAGACTGTCCTGATCTAGAGACTGTCTCTTGGGAGCTATCAGGCCCAGCACCAACACTTAGGGCAGCATTTGCTTCAGCTGTCCCATGGCCCTCGGCCTGTGAAGGTGCCTGGGAAGTGAATCATCATCTCAAGGCTAACATGAAACATCATTTTGAATAGGAAGCAGAGCTCTAAGGCCAGGACACTCACACAAGACTCCTTTTGGCAGCAGCTGCACCTGCTGGGCAGGCTGTGCCACACCCAGCACATTCTCCCCCATGTGCTCCACACCCCTGCAAGGACCCTCCTTATTTCTCAGGTTAATGACATCACGAGGATACGTGGTTTTCCCCAGGGCCTCTGTGGTTAGAGCTGTGAAATCTCCAACAGTGCTCACAGCTGCAATTGCAATTGTCCCTCTTCCCACAAAAGCACATAGATGTATCCTGAGCCTTTGCAGGCACTTTCACTTCCCCACTGTTCCCCACATCTAGGAAACTCTGACAGACTGGGAGAACTCCAGGAAGCAGCAGCAAGCTGAGTCAGAGGAGCTTTAGTTTGGATATCAGGAAAAAGCTTTTCACCAACAGGGTGCTTGGGCCCTGCAACAGGCTCCCCAGGGCAGTGCTCACAGCACCAAGCCTGACACAGTTGAAGAAGCATTTGGACAACAATCTCAGGCGCACGCTGTGACCCTTGGGTTGTTCTGTGCAAGGCCAGGAGCTGGACTGGATGGTCCTGATGGGACCCATCCAACTCCCCATATTCTACAGTGACTCTGTGGCCTAATGGGCTGCAGGAGGGCAGAAATAGGTGACAAGAGGAAAGAAATGAGATTGATGGGAAAATCAAGCCACAGTCCACAGAAGATGCAGGATACAGAACCCTTCCCTCCCACCATTCTCATTCTCTCTCACGGATCCCTTCCCCTACCCACACACTGGAAGGTGAAGAAGATCACTAAAAGAAGAAGAACCTACTTGACCCCCCTGTCCATGAGAACAGTCATTGCTCGGGCAGGAGTCACGTTCTCTACCATCATCCCCAGGCTCTGACAGGCTGCCTTCTGAATAAACTCTGGGGAGTTCCACACCATGGGGAGAAGGACCGCAGCAACCTCATCTGCCTCCGAGTCCATGTCCTTCTTCAAGATGGCAAAGAGCTCTCCCAGAGTGACGATTGCTAAGCAGGACACCTTGGACCGGAGGTTGGTCACCTGGGGAAGTCATGAGGGGAAACGTAAGAACCACCTTGAAAAGAAAACCGGTTTCCTTAGACAAAACTCCCAGGAAATGACAGCATGTCCCACTGTCTATAGAGGAATATGAAAGCACAGGAAGAGCAGAAGAGCCCAAACACAGAAAGACACTTACTGTGGCCCAAACTTCTGGCCTCACTCCTGCTTACTGCAGGCATAAAAAAATATCTTTCACTAAAGTCTTCTACTTAACGTTTCTACAATGTCAACTGCTTTGATTTTAGGCCCTTTGTTTTGAAAAACAAAGAAGCAAAATAAAGTAAGGGATGCTTTCAAACCATAAAGGCACAAGTCTTAAAGATAAACCAGGCACGTGCTGCTCTTCAAAAAAGCAACACCTGCAGCTGAAGCTCTCAGACAGGAAACAGAAAACACAGGCTCAGAGCTACAGACTCATTTGCAGGGTTCAATTACAGCTTGGGCAGACACTGGGACTCTGGCATAGACTGTCATTAGTGTCTCCATTTCTGCCTTGCATTATAATGGCACCACACTCAAAGACAAGTGCCAGCTACCCAACCTGCCAGTAAATACAGCTGCACGTACACACAGATCCTACAGATAGCTGACAGACATTACAAGTAGAAGGTCTAAAACCAGAAATGAAGGCACTCCCTGAGCACACATGGAGATGAACAAGCACATATCTACTCTACCAGCCGTGCATGAAGTATGGGGGACAATTCAGAACAATGTTCTCACCTCGCTGGTAGCTGCCAAGCAAATCTCACTAAGTCGGCAGAGCAGGACTTCTGGATGGGACTCAGCCAGGCGTGGGATGTTGAAGAGTCCCTTCTTCTTCAGTTCCCTGAAAGACAAGTACCAAAAAGATTGATTTTTCTCTCTACCCAAGAACTAGGCAGCACCCTCTGAAATGACCAGGCTGGCAGCTCAGTCAAACCATGGGAGGTGCTTTTCAAGGAGCACTTAATGAAATCATGGAATCCATTGCCACAGGATGCTGTGGCTGTCAAAAGCATACACAAATGCAAGAGGCGAAGAGAGGGCTTTCAGAGTGTTCATGTGTGGCCTTTCTGAAAATCTCTGCTATTAAGTCCCTCTGCCACCGCTTTCTAGAAGCTGTGAGGCTGGGCCATGCTGCTGTTTCTTGTCACCTCCCAGTACCTGTCCCATTGGGCTGTTCCTGGGACAGTATTTTCCTTCTTTGTCAGCCCCAGCAGGCAGTTCAGCCCTGAGAGTCTGCACTGCCACTCTGGAGCTGAGTTCCCACTCTACCATCTAGGCATGTGTGTCACCCACTCCACTCCACCTCACACATTCCACAAAAAAGCACCAGGATATCATCCCAGAAGATTAGGATTCCCTCCCTGGGCAAGAACTGTTGAAACTCTGGCTTTTCCCACAAAACAAGCCCCACAACAGCAACATTTTATTTAAAAGGTGCAAACACCTCCACCTCTCAGCACTTGCTTTGTGCAGGCCCTCAGGCTCAGGAAGGTATGTGAGGCATCAGGGCTGGTGACTGATCCCACGGGCACCCCTGAGTGTCATCAGGACCCCCCACACCTGCAGAAGCTCTCTGCACCTCACAGGGCACCAAAGAGAAAGGGCAAAGCAAAGGAGATGCATTTTTATCCCTGTGAGAATGAAGCATCCACCAGTGAGGGGATACTAAACCAGACATCAAAAGGTCAACCAATATCACCTCACATTTGTAGGGTTATCACCTCTGGGCCTCCTTCAGTCTGTGTCGAATTTTGGGACACATTGTGAGTATTGACAAAACATCTCAGGCCCGTATGAAGCAGTGAGAAGGAAAAGTTGAATTCCAAAAGTGCAAGATTCCTAGAGGATTTTATTTCTTTTTCCTTCTTTTCTGCCATGAGCCCTTCAGGAATAATGGCAGGCCGAGGGACTTGAAAGCACAACTCAGTCCATTTCTCAAAAAGAGGAGCTCCCTGGAGCTGCTTCTGGGACTCACATGCACGAGTCCCTGCCATTGCTGTCAGCACTGGGAGCAGAGAGGAATCTTAGTCCCACTGGGCCAGGGGCCCAAGGCACCCAAATGTCTACACTCAAATCTGCTGTCATACTGCTTCTGCCTTCAGCCAGCAAATCATCTCGTACCACAGCTTTCTCTCTTCCCTCAACATTTCCTTTGCAGCTCCAAGGAGCAGCAGCCACAGCCAGGAAACAGCACGGACCTGCTGCAGCTGCAGCACTGCTGCAGAGCAAGGCCAAGGAAAGGCTGCTCTCCAATCTTTATGCTCTCCCTGCTCTGCAGGCCTTTCAACCAGTGCCCTTTGGCCCTCTGGGCTCTCGCGGCTCCGAGGCACGAGCAAGACACAAAAGCTTCTGACCGACCTTAACGCTCAGAGGGACACAGAGGGAACGGGGCCTTTCTTACCAGTCGTCGCTGTCCAGCATGGAGAGCGCCTCCTGCAAGGACTGCTGTGGGTCTGAAAATGCTCCGTCCTTCTGCCCACGCCCACGGAGCGGCTCCTCTCGGCGCTTGGCACCAGTGGCCATCTGCGGGGTCACTGTAAGGAGAGGGTCGGCCATGGGCGCTGCAGCCCCGGGCACGGCACCCGCCATGGCGCGGCCTGCAGCCCCATCTCCCAGCCAGGGCTCCGTGTGGCACACGCTGCCACTGCCTCAGAGATTCCCTGCTGCCTGCATCCTGGGGCTCCTTGCTTGCTCCCAGCCTCCCCCAGCTGGGCACAGCTCCAGGCTGAAGCTGACAATTGCCCCCACAGTGCCAGCTCCCAAGTGCCACAGGTGCCACAG
Organism: Zonotrichia albicollis; assembly: GCF_047830755.1. Taxonomy (NCBI): domain Eukaryota; kingdom Metazoa; phylum Chordata; class Aves; order Passeriformes; family Passerellidae; genus Zonotrichia; species Zonotrichia albicollis. Next base: position 164,844 of record NW_027428335.1, on the reverse strand, counting down.
CCAGCGGCAGCTTCCTGAGGCCGCAGAGCTCCCACTCCCTGCCAGACAGTGCCCACAGGAGGGAACCCCTCAGGGGCCTCTCTTGTCTCAGCACCCTGATTTCCCCCAGCCCTAAGGACAGGGGCACTCTGCAGCTCCCTGAGGAAAGACCTGCAGCTGCCTTGTTATCACAAGGCCTGGCACCAAGCCAGGCCTGAACAGCCTGAAGAGCCCAGCCCTACTGGGCCGGACTCAATCCCCATGGGGCAACAACCAGGGAACAGCCATACATGACCCTTCACACCTCACAGCACCTCTGTTTCCATTGACTTCAAATATTCTAGACTATCAACTTTTGGAGTAACTCAAAAGTAGATTTGCTGTTCATTCTCAGGACAGACTATGGACCCAAGATCCTGGCTGTCCTGGCTGAAGCAGGAGGCAGCTTGTGCTCCTTGTGCAAGGACCAGCCCATGTGGGATAAAGCTGCCACAGAGCAGACTGAAACCTGCTGCATGACAAAGGCCTCAGCCCCTGCATGCTGGACGGCCTCTGTGTCTGAGAGACAAGGGCAGAGATGGACATTGCTCTTGACAGACATTCTTATCTGCCCTTATCATGCCGATTTCAGTAAACATCTTCTTTCTGGTTCCTAAAAGAACTCCCAGGTTCTAATACCTGGATGCATTTAGACCAACATTTTCTTCTCTTTGCTGGAATATTTCAGGGGACATTCAAAGACAAGCCTAGGGTTGCAGGAGTGATACCCAGACGTAAATTGTGTTCTTGACACTGGATAATTCATTTTCCCCAAGCATTTTCCTTCCCAGCTGTATGAGATTGGGCCACTTTGGGGCCAGCCCAACTAGAGGTTGATTTTCTTAATGCAAGTAGAACAATGGAGCTCATTCTGGAATACTCTCCAATAGAGCTGCTAAAATTCTGAGAACAAATCATTCTATACAACAACTTCACAGAGGATAAAATCAGGCAGGAAAGTAGAAAAATAACAAAGCTGTAAATCCAGATTTTTTTTTTCCACTGCAGAATGGCCAGCTTAATAATAAAGGAGAGTAAGATCTGGGTTTTGAGGAAGGAGGATAATTCTGGATAGAAGGCAAGGTCTTTGAAGGTAAGAGCATCTGGGAAGGTGGCAGGGAAACTACAGATCCCAGGGTAACCTCCTTCGGACCATGGCAGTCATTCAGGTCTGCAAAATGGACACACAATACATAACAAAAACTATGATGCAAACCTAGCTGAAGCTGAAGCTCCATATTTCATGGGACAGACTTCCTGGAAACTTCTCAACAGCTGCACAGGGAAACATGCACCTGCTGGCAGACACTTGAGGCAGGCCAGGGGAAAACCCTGAGCCACTTCCCCAGAGCTGCCACAGGCACAGCCTGGCCTCTGGGCTGCCCTGGGACAGCAGGGAGCCCAGAGCCCTGTGCTCTCCAGCAATGTCTCAGCTGCACATGCACCCTGCTGCTCCTCTCCCTGCCCCACAGCTCAGCAGCCCTACAGCTCCAGGGGCACTGGCAGCAGCACAGCTCCTTGCGGGGGGCACATGCAGGGCACAGCTGTTCCCTGCCAATGTGCACAGCCTCTCTGCGCTGCCACAAGAGCCTTCCTCCCACCAGAGAGCAGCTCAGATCCAACCTTAACCTTTTCTGAGGCTGAGCCATGCTCCTGGGCCAAGGCCCCCTGAGGCAGCCAGGAGCCCAGACCTCCATTCCCAAGGCCGGGTTCTGGCACAGGAATATCCAAACCAAAGAGGTCCATGAGTTCCCTTGGGAACAGAGGCATCCCAGGTCCTATCTTACACTGAGAGCTCTTTTCCTCCTTTCTCTGGGTTTTTGCTGTAGGTTCAGAAGAAGCTGTCAACCAGGTTATAGGAGAAGAAGTGAGTTAATTGAACTCACACCTTTATAATCAGCCCTTCTAATGGGTGGGGAATTCAGGTGTTTTTTAGTTACTGAAAAGATTGCTTGGTGTTTTATTTTTCTTGAAACTAGCATCAGTTTAGTTTCTCTGAACAATATGGAGCTGCTAAACCAAGAGAGAAGGGTTCTGCTACTTCAAGTGCTGCCCGTTGCCTCCCAACTACTACAGGATCCCTTTCCTTCCAAACACTTGGGAATTCACAGTGCTCTCTAGAATCTGACACTGGCAAGGAAGTCATTGATGTCAAAAGGAGTTTTCAAAGCCTTTGTTTCTGTATTTCCCACTCAATTCTAGGTGGGGTTCTGCAGTTTTGGGGATTTTTTATATTACTCTTTACAACAAAGGAAGGTCTGGGACACAAACAATGGCACCACGTGTTAGAGCCAAAAGCAGCTTTGCTTTCTCCATGAGATGTGCCCAGTATTCTGTGAGCCTGTATTTGTAGGGAACAAAGTGCTCATCCCAAAGTTCCACTTGTGCTCCACTTACTTCTTCCAGGGGTTTGTTCTCTGCTTTCTTACAGCACAGACATCCAAACCCAAATAAACACGACCTATCTCAAAACAATTCTGATCTTCGCTAATACTGACAATTCAAAATGTCCTTAATGGAAATAGCTGATGGCCAGTCATTCTGAAATACTCCCCAACTGGAGCTGTTAGAACTAGGAGAACTAATTCTTTACATGGCTTCACAGAGGATAAAATCATGTGGCAGCCAAGCCCTATGAGAAGAAAACCTCTCTTAAAACTGGATTCTTCCACCCTGCAGAATGCTCAGGTCAGTAGCAAAAGCAAGACAGGAAAGGATTTAATGAGATAAGTAATTTGTAGTCCAGAATTAATCTAGAAAAAATGTCACCTTACTTGCTGAGTAATACTTCTCCCTACCTGCAATAAGCATTCCACCTGCAGATCAGCAATGAAGGAGTCATTCCAAGGGGGCCATACCCAGGATTTGGCAGAAATAACGCTAAGTCAAGGAACCAGGGAATCTGATCCCTTTCTCTGCATCAACAGAATTATTTCTCCAAGTCTCATCTCTCCTATCATTACACGCCCAGAGATGCCAAAGAAACACCAACAGTGTCAATGAGATTCTCAACAGCATTGCCTGACCCAGATGCACCAGAAACTGCATTTTGTCTGGCACAATTCCACTTGTCAGGGATCAGGCAAGGCAGGGACAGGCACAAGGCATCTCCTGCCCCAGCCTCAGCCTGCAACACTGACACAGGCACAGACAGCCAGGGAAGAGATTTGTCACTGTGAACGTGCCAGAGGTGGCTTTGGGACTGTGCTGTCGAAGGATGACAAACTCACACCCCACCTTGGCTGCATCCATTTGGAAGTCTCCTTCTCCTTCATTGGAAAAGTCTAAAGGACTTTGTATCATAGGAGGTTTCCCTATTCCTCCCGGTGCAAAACCAGGCAATGTCCATGAATCTCCTTCTCATCTCATAGGATTCAGCTCAGAAACAGCCCCAAGGAAAGCTTTTTCCTTCAAGGGCAAGTCAAAGGAGTGGGAACATTCCTCAATACCTGCTAAATGCCTTCCTTTTTGAGTCTCATTTTGACATGAGAAAGGATGCCGGGAGATAAAAGTAATGTGCAGAATGGAGAGGAATGTTTCCTTTTCCTGCACAACGTTTCCAGGATCCCAAGGTACCACTCCAGCTCCTGCCGCTGAACTCTTCACACTGACTGAAGGGATTTTCACTGCAACACCAGAGAACTCTCCCAAAGGACTCTGTGAGAGTCCACTGTGCTCATAAAGGAATGGAAACTTCCAAAACATTGTGTTTTAACCAAGCTTTCCAATTTTCACCTCAGAGTCAATACTAGAAAGGTCATTTTAGGACAGACATGCCCTGTACCTACCTGCATCTTCAAAGAACTTCTTTTCACTTCTGCTGCTGGATCCTGGCCTGGAGAAGATGGATGACAAAAGAAAATGTGAAGAGGTAGAAACAGAAGGGTGGGAATAGGCGTACCATGAAAGGAAGCAAACCTACTTAGCATGGACACTTCCATGAAGGACAGGATGCAACACATAAACCCAAAATTGCACAGAGCGGGCCAAGATCAGGCTATAATAAAAGCCGAGTCCAGCAGGGGACCCAGCCTGAGATGCTTTCAAGCCCTGCCTCCTCTTCCCCAACACCATCTCTGCTCTTGGGGCATTGCTGTTGGGTTTGACATGGGATGGGCAATGTGCTGAATACACAGAGGTTTGTGTGAATTCATGGAACAGCTGACTGTGCAAAATCACCACAGGAGATGGAAGAGGGGTGAACAGCGCACTGGAGCAGCAGACACCTTGGCTTACCTCATCTCCTGGGACTCCTGCAAATCCAGCTGGGGAGAGCTTGGCAGAGATCCCACAGCATTGTCAAGAGGGAGACTACCTGCCTTGCATATTGGGGGGATCAAAGGTAGTCTCAGTGCCCCCTTTTTCAATTCTCCACCACTGGGATATGGCAAGGAGGTCTGGAAGGAATAAAACACAGTGCTCAGATCAAGCATCCAGCCTTGCCCACATTCATGCCTCAAGACATTTAGATATACCCTCAACTGGAACCTGGCAGGAATAAACAGGTCAAACGGATGGAGCAAATTGGCAGAGGATGGGCAATGCAAAGGGAACTGAAAAGGGAGAGACCATATCCCACATTTGACACCTCTCCCCTCCTGCTCCCTCCTCTGCAAGTGTGCTGACATTCCCACCTGGCATGCACATCCTTGACATCAAGATGTTCTGGGGTGCCACTGCCTCCCCTGGATTTTGGGATGGCATGGCTGTGGCTTTAGATCACTGTTCTCTCCCTGCCCCAAAGGTGTCTCACAGCCACTGCTGATCTCCAGCCATGGTCCCACACAGCCATTCTGCAGGATGCCAAAACCTGCTTTTCTCAAGGCCCTCATTTCTTCTGCTGCTGCCTTTCCCTCCTACAGTTCCCCAGCAGCCTCTGAGCCCAGATGCTGCTGAGATCTCGGCATGCTGGCTGCTCTCAAGCTCCCACACATCCATCAGCTCAGGCTCACTGGCATTTAGCAAGTTGAGCAGAGCTCCCTGCCCTGCTGCTCTCTGCAAGCTCTCTGCCTGCCCAAGCTGCTCCAGGGCCCCCATGCCATGGCCAGGAATGGGGCTGGAGGCACTGGGGCAGATGCACACCCATCCTTAGTATCCCATCATTTCTGGCCCAGTTCAAGACCCAAATCAGGACCTGTTCAAAGTTCACTGAAAGGGTCAGTTCCTGTCAGGGATACACTGGGCCCTTTCTCTGCAAGGCTGAAATCAAGTACCAAAGCCTTCGATTGCACATTCTCTCTACCAAAGCTGTTGTTCATCTGCCTCCTCCTGCACCCCACAGCAAACCCAAAACAACTGCAGCTCCTGGCCCTGCTGCAAAGGCCATCGTGTGCCTGGGCTCTGGGCTGCTCTCCCCATGGCCACCTCCCATCCCTTCCCTCTGCACAAAGCCATGCCAGAGCACACAGCTGCCCAGGAGCTGATGGAGTCTGGAAACAGCAACAGAGACAACTGTGCAGAGGGCATGGCTGTACAACTCACAAGCTGAGACAACCTGACTTGGCAGCTTCCAGCAAACGCCTTATTCCATCCAAAGCTGTCACAGCTGACACAAAAGACCACCAAAACATAGAGGTGCTTCACAGATACCCATAGGTTACTAACTGGTGAAGGATTGCTTTTCGAGATTGCACAACTTGAGGTGCTTTGATTGCTTGTTGGTGTTTTCTTAGCCATAAGACACAGAAGGAACCACAACAGAGCCCAGAAACCAAAGACCTCTCCTCTTATTGATACATGCTGATGAGGACATGAAGTCTGCTCTTCACACCCATTGCAAAGACAACCTGAAGCAGTGTCCAGCTGAGCTTTTCTTTGGCTCAGCTGTTTCCCTGGGCTCACAGAACAGGAAAAGCTCTCCAAGCTCTGCCTACAGCACATAAACTGAAAATCTACCATACAGGACTTAGTCCTTGGTCTCCTTACCTTATGTCCTTTTCCCTCTGAACTCTGCTCCTGGCTGCTTCTTCTGATATCATTGTAGCCAGTGCTAGTTTTCCCTTTCTCTTTCTCTCCATCATACATAGCGCTTGCCTTGTTGGGAAAAGAGCTCTTTGGGATGGGAGGCAAGGGCTTGAAGGGAAGGAGGGAAGAGGGACGTGTCTGTGGAAGACTCTTGGAAATACTGGAGTCAGTCAGGCCTGCAAAGTGAAGATACAAAATGTAACAGAGCCCACTAAGTAAATCTAAAACATCTGAAGCTCCATATTTCATGGGACAGACTTCCTGGAAACTTCTAAACAGCTGCACAGGGAAACATGCTGCTGCTGGCAGAGACTTGAATCAGGCCAGGGGCAAAACCCTGAGCCACTTCCCCAGAGCTCCCACAGGCACAGCCTGGCCTCTGGGCTGCCCTGGGACAGCAGGGAGCCCAGAGCCCTGTGCTCTCCAGCAAGGGCTCAGCTGCACAGGCACCCTGCTGCTCCTCTCCCTGTCCCACAGAAAAAAACTGGCCATCCAATTGTAAATTGCTGCTTTTGCTCTGCTGAATTGTTCCATGTGGTTCTTTCCCTGCTTTCTTTCCCACAGACACAACCAAACCCAAAAAATTCAAAAATATTTACTGGAAATTGGAGAGTGCACGCCATTAAGAAATACTCTGCAACTGAGATCTTAACATTCAGACTAAATTCTTTATATGGTTTCAGAAAGGATAAAATCATGTGGCATCCAAGCTGTGAGAGAGGAACCCCTGTCTTCAAAATGAATTTCTTTCCCTCTGTAGAGTATCCTGATCAGTAGCAAAGGCAAGACAAGAAAGGATTAATGAGATAAGTAATGCCTAGCCCAACAAAACTGACAACTCCTTTGTGGAGCAACACAAATGTCTAGCTCCATTCAGAACTCCAGTTACATACCAGCAATGAAGGAATCATTCCAAAGGGGCCATACCCAGGATTTAGCAGAACTAACGCTAAGTCAAGGAACCAGGGGATCTGGTCGGTTTTTCTGCAACACCAGAATTATTTCTTCAAGTCTCATCTCTCCTATCATTACACGCCCAGAGATGCCAAAGGAACAACAACAGTGTCAATGAGGCTTTCAACTTGAAAGCATTGCCTGACCCAGATGCACCAGAAACTGCATTTTGTCTGGCACAATTCCACTTGTCAGGGATCAGGCAAGGCAGGGACAGGCACAAGGCACAAGGCATCTCCTGCCCCAGCCTCAGCCTGCAACACTGACACAGGCACAGACAGCCAGGGAAGAGATTTGTCACTGTGAACCTGCCAGAGGTGGCTTTGGGCCTGTGCTGTCAGAGGATGACAAACTCACACCCTGCCTTGGCTACATCCACTTGGAAGTCTCCTTCTCCTTCATTAGAAATGTCAAAATTACTTTCTATCATAGGAAGTTTCCCTATTCCTCCCAGAGCAAAAGCAGGCAATGTCCATGAATCTCCTTCACATCTCATAGGATTCAGCTCAGAAACAGCCCCAAGGAAAGCTTTTCTCCTTCAAGGGCAGGTGAAAGGAGTGGGAACATTCCTCAATTCCTGCTAAATGCCTTCCTTTTCTAGTCTCATTTTGACACACAAATGCTACAGGGAGATAAAAGGCATGTGCAGGATGGAGAGGAATGTTTTCTTTTCAGCGCTGCATTTCCAGGACCCCAAGGTACCACTCCAGCTCCTGCCACTCAACACTTCACAATGGAGGAATTTTCCCTGCAACACCAGAGAACACTCGCAGTGACTGGGCTCTGGGAGAGTCCACTGAGCCTGTCAAGGAATTGAAATGAATTTAAGGAAATTGTTGAAAGAATGGGTTTTAACCAAACTTGCCAAATGTCACCTCTAAGTCAAGATTGCAATAGTCAATTTAGAACAGACATGCGCTGTACCTACCGGAATGTTCAGACGACTTCCCTTGGCTTCTGCTGCTGGATCTTGGCCTGGAGAAAACGGAGTAAAAAGGACATATGAGGAGGTAGAAAGAGAAGAGAGGGAATGGGTGTACCATGAAAGGAAGCAAACCTTCTTAGCATGGACACTTCTATGAAGGAGGGGATGCAACACATAAACCCAAAAGGATGCAAAGCTGATTAATTGTCCTCCTTAAGCTTTCATTTGCTGCAGTCACCCAGAGCAGGCCAAGCTCAGGCTGTTATAAAAGACAAATCCAGCAGGGGACCCATCCTGAGAATGCTTTCAAGCCCTGCCTCCTCTTCCCCAACACCACCTCTGGGCTTGGGGCTTTCCTGATGGGTTTGACGTTGGATGGGCAAAATACTGAATACACAGAGGCCTGCCTGAATACATGGAACAGCTGACTGTGCAAAGTCACCACAGGAGATGGGAAAAGTGAGGGTGAGCAGCACACTGGAGCAGCAGACACCTTGGCTTACCTCATCTCCTGGGACTCCTGCAAATCCAGCTGGGGAGAGCTTGGCAGAGACCCCACAGCATTGTCAAGAGGGAGACTGCCTGCCTTACATATTGGGGGGATCAAAGGTAGTCTCAGTGACCCCTTCTTCATTTCCCCACCACTGGGATATGGCAAGGAGGTCTGGAAGGAATAAAACACAGTGCTGAGATCAAGCATCCAGCCTAGCGCACATTCATGCCTCAAGATTTAGATATACCCTCAACTGGAGCCTGGCAGGAATAAACAGATCAAACTGATGGAGCAGATTGGCAGAGGATGGGCAATGCAAAGGGAACAGTAGAGAGAGTGACCGTGTCCCACATTTGACACCTCTCTCCTACCCCATTCTCTCCTCTGCATGGGTGCCTACATTTCCATCAGGCATCTACATGTTGTGGATAAACTGAAAATCTACCATACATGACTGAGCTTGGTGTCCTTACCTTATGTCCTTTTCCCTCTGAATTCTGCTCCTGCCTGCTTCTTCCAATATCATTGTCACCTCTGCTATCTTTCCCCTTCCCTCCATCAAACATCTTGCTTGGCTTGATGGGAGAAGAGCTCTCTGGGATGGGAGGCAAGGACTTGTATGGAAGCAGTGAGGAGGGAAGTGTCGGTGGAAGACTCTTGGAAATACTGGAGTCCGTCAGGCCTGCAAAGTGGAGATACAAAACGTAACAGAGCCCACTAAGTAAATCTAAAGCAACTGAAGCTCTGTATTTCATGGGACAGACTTCCTGGACACTTCTAAGCAGCTGCACAGGGAAACATTCTCCTGCTGGCAGACAATTGAGGCAGGCCAGGGGCAAACCCTGAGCCACTTCCCCAGAGCTCCCACAGGCACAGCCTGGCCTCTGGGCTGCCCTAGGACAGCAGGGAGCCCAGAGCCCTGTGCTCTCCAGCAATGGCTCAGCTGCACATGCACCCTGCTGCTCCTCTCCCTGCCCCACAGCTCAGCAGCCCTACAGCTCCAGGGGCACTGGCAGCAGCACAGCTCCTTGCGGGGGGCACATGCAGGGCAGAGCTGTTCCCTGCCAATGGGCACAGCCGCTCTGCGCTGCCACAAGAGCCTTCCACCCACCAGAGAGCAGCTCAGATCCAACCTCACCTCTGTGTGAGGCTGAGCCATGCTCACAAGTCAAGAAGTGAGTTGGGTGAACTCCCACCAATACAATCAATCCGTCTCATGAATAAGGCATCCAAGAGGTTTTTGTACTATTCAGTACATTGCTGTGGTTTGATTTTTCATGAAACCAGCCTCACTACAATTCCTCTGAACAGCATGGGGCTGGCAAGCCAAGAGAGAAAGCTTCTACAGCTGTGCTTATGTGTTGCTACTTGCTCATCTACTACTTTGAAATCCCTTTCAATCTAAACTGTTGGCAAACCCCAGTGGTGTCCAGAATTTGACAATTACACATAGGAATTAATTGCTTTCCCAAGCTACTGTTCGTGGCCTTTGTTTTTGTAACTCCCACTCAGTTCTGGGTCAGGTTTTGTTTGTTGCTTTTATTTCTCTTGACAACAGAGGAAGTGCTGACACATGAACAATGGCTCCTCATGTTGGAAGAAGCTTTGCAATCCACATTACATATCCCCCAAAATACAAGGAGTCTGTATCACAGGGAAAAAAAACTGGCCATCCAATTGCAAACTGCCACTTTTGCTCTGCTTCACTCTTCCATGGGGTTTTTCCCTGCTTTCTTTCCCACAGACACAACTAAACCCAACATAAAATATGACCTGCCTCAAAACATTTCTGATCTTGGCTAAAACTGACAATTCAAAATGTCTTTAATGGAAATCGCAGAGGGGAAGTCATTGTGAAATACTCTCCAGCTGAGCTGTTAACATTCAGAGAGTTAATTCTTTACATGGTTTCAGAAAGGATAAAATCATGTGGCATCCAAGCTGTTAGAGAGGAACACCGATGTAAAAACAGATTTCTTTCCCTCTGTAAAAGGTCCCGGTCAGTAATATAGATGGAAAGGTAAGGATCAATGAGATAGGTCCTTCCGAGTCCAGAATTAAGCCAGCAAAACTGACAACTCCTTTGTAGAGCAACACCAATCTCTAGCTGCATTCAGCATTCCAGCTGCAGATCAGCAATGAAGGAATCATTCCAAAGGGGCCATACCCAGGATTTAGCAGAACTAACGCTAAGTCAAGGAACCAGGGGATCTGGTCGGTTTTTCTGCAACACCAGAATTATTTCTTCAAGTCTCATCTCTCCTATCATTACACGCCCAGAGATGCCAAAGGAACAACAACAGTGTCAATGAGGCTTTCAACTTGAAAGCATTGCCTGACCCAGATGCACCAGAAACTGCATTTTGTCTGGCACAATTCCACTTGTCAGGGATCAGGCAAGGCAGGGACAGGCACAAGGCACAAGGCATCTCCTGCCCCAGCCTCAGCCTGCAACACTGACACAGGCACAGACAGCCAGGGAAGAGATTTGTCACTGTGAACCTGCCAGAGGTGGCTTTGGGCCTGTGCTGTCAGAGGATGACAAACTCACACCCTGCCTTGGCTACATCCACTTGGAAGTCTCCTTCTCCTTCATTAGAAATGTCAAAATTACTTTCTATCATAGGAAGTTTCCCTATTCCTCCCAGAGCAAAAGCAGGCAATGTCCATGAATCTCCTTCACATCTCATAGGATTCAGCTCAGAAACAGCCCCAAGGAAAGCTTTTCTCCTTCAAGGGCAGGTGAAAGGAGTGGGAACATTCCTCAATTCCTGCTAAATGCCTTCCTTTTCTAGTCTCATTTTGACACACAAATGCTACAGGGAGATAAAAGGCATGTGCAGGATGGAGAGGAATGTTTTCTTTTCAGCGCTGCATTTCCAGGACCCCAAGGTACCACTCCAGCTCCTGCCACTCAACACTTCACAATGGAGGAATTTTCCCTGCAACACCAGAGAACACTCGCAGTGACTGGGCTCTGGGAGAGTCCACTGAGCCTGTCAAGGAATTGAAATGAATTTAAGGAAATTGTTGAAAGAATGGGTTTTAACCAAACTTGCCAAATGTCACCTCTAAGTCAAGATTGCAATAGTCAATTTAGAACAGACATGCGCTGTACCTACCTGAATGTTCAGACGACTTCCCTTGGCTTCTGCTGCTGGATCTTGGCCTGGAGAAAACGGAGTAAAAAGGACATATGAGGAGGTAGAAAGAGAAGAGAGGGAATGGGTGTACCATGAAAGGAAGCAAACCTTCTTAGCATGGACACTTCTATGAAGGAGGGGATGCAACACATAAACCCAAAAGGATGCAAAGCTGATTAATTGTCCTCCTTAAGCTTTCATTTGCTGCAGTCACCCAGAGCAGGCCAAGCTCAGGCTGTTATAAAAGACAAATCCAGCAGGGGACCCATCCTGAGAATGCTTTCAAGCCCTGCCTCCTCTTCCCCAACACCACCTCTGGGCTTGGGGCTTTCCTGATGGGTTTGACGTTGGATGGGCAAAATACTGAATACACAGAGGCCTGCCTGAATACATGGAACAGCTGACTGTGCAAAGTCACCACAGGAGATGGGAAAAGTGAGGGTGAGCAGCACACTGGAGCAGCAGACACCTTGGCTTACCTCATCTCCTGGGACTCCTGCAAATCCAGCTGGGGAGAGCTTGGCAGAGACCCCACAGCATTGTCAAGAGGGAGACTGCCTGCCTTACATATTGGGGGGATCAAAGGTAGTCTCAGTGACCCCTTCTTCATTTCCCCACCACTGGGATATGGCAAGGAGGTCTGGAAGGAATAAAACACAGTGCTGAGATCAAGCATCCAGCCTAGCGCACATTCATGCCTCAAGATTTAGATATACCCTCAACTGGAGCCTGGCAGGAATAAACAGATCAAACTGATGGAGCAGATTGGCAGAGGATGGGCAATGCAAAGGGAACAGTAGAGAGAGTGACCGTGTCCCACATTTGACACCTCTCTCCTACCCCATTCTCTCCTCTGCATGGGTGCCTACATTTCCATCAGGCATCTACATGTTGTGGATAAACTGAAAATCTACCATACATGACTGAGCTTGGTGTCCTTACCTTATGTCCTTTTCCCTCTGAATTCTGCTCCTGCCTGCTTCTTCCAATATCATTGTCACCTCTGCTATCTTTCCCCTTCCCTCCATCAAACATCTTGCTTGGCTTGATGGGAGAAGAGCTCTCTGGGATGGGAGGCAAGGACTTGTATGGAAGCAGTGAGGAGGGAAGTGTCGGTGGAAGACTCTTGGAAATACTGGAGTCCGTCAGGCCTGCAAAGTGGAGATACAAAACGTAACAGAGCCCACTAAGTAAATCTAAAGCAACTGAAGCTCTGTATTTCATGGGACAGACTTCCTGGACACTTCTAAGCAGCTGCACAGGGAAACATTCTCCTGCTGGCAGACAATTGAGGCAGGCCAGGGGCAAACCCTGAGCCACTTCCCCAGAGCTCCCACAGGCACAGCCTGGCCTCTGGGCTGCCCTAGGACAGCAGGGAGCCCAGAGCCCTGTGCTCTCCAGCAATGGCTCAGCTGCACATGCACCCTGCTGCTCCTCTCCCTGCCCCACAGCTCAGCAGCCCTACAGCTCCAGGGGCACTGGCAGCAGCACAGCTCCTTGCGGGGGGCACATGCAGGGCAGAGCTGTTCCCTGCCAATGGGCACAGCCGCTCTGCGCTGCCACAAGAGCCTTCCACCCACCAGAGAGCAGCTCAGATCCAACCTCACCTCTGTGTGAGGCTGAGCCATGCTCACAAGTCAAGAAGTGAGTTGGGTGAACTCCCACCAATACAATCAATCCGTCTCATGAATAAGGCATCCAAGAGGTTTTTGTACTATTCAGTACATTGCTGTGGTTTGATTTTTCATGAAACCAGCCTCACTACAATTCCTCTGAACAGCATGGGGCTGGCAAGCCAAGAGAGAAAGCTTCTACAGCTGTGCTTATGTGTTGCTACTTGCTCATCTACTACTTTGAAATCCCTTTCAATCTAAACTGTTGGCAAACCCCAGTGGTGTCCAGAATTTGACAATTACACATAGGAATTAATTGCTTTCCCAAGCTACTGTTCGTGGCCTTTGTTTTTGTAACTCCCACTCAGTTCTGGGTCAGGTTTTGTTTGTTGCTTTTATTTCTCTTGACAACAGAGGAAGTGCTGACACATGAACAATGGCTCCTCATGTTGGAAGAAGCTTTGCAATCCACATTACATATCCCCCAAAATACAAGGAGTCTGTATCACAGGGAAAAAAAACTGGCCATCCAATTGCAAACTGCCACTTTTGCTCTGCTTCACTCTTCCATGGGGTTTTTCCCTGCTTTCTTTCCCACAGACACAACTAAACCCAACATAAAATATGACCTGCCTCAAAACATTTCTGATCTTGGCTAAAACTGACAATTCAAAATGTCTTTAATGGAAATCGCAGAGGGGAAGTCATTGTGAAATACTCTCCAGCTGAGCTGTTAACATTCAGAGAGTTAATTCTTTACATGGTTTCAGAAAGGATAAAATCATGTGGCATCCAAGCTGTTAGAGAGGAACACCGATGTAAAAACAGATTTCTTTCCCTCTGTAAAAGGTCCCGGTCAGTAATATAGATGGAAAGGTAAGGATCAATGAGATAGGTCCTTCCGAGTCCAGAATTAAGCCAGCAAAACTGACAACTCCTTTGTAGAGCAACACCAATCTCTAGCTGCATTCAGCATTCCAGCTGCAGATCAGCAATGAAGGAATCATTCCAAAGGGGCCATACCCAGGATTTAGCAGAACTAACGCTAAGTCAAGGAACCAGGGGATCTGGTCGGTTTTTCTGCAACACCAGAATTATTTCTTCAAGTCTCATCTCTCCTATCATTACACGCCCAGAGATGCCAAAGGAACAACAACAGTGTCAATGAGGCTTTCAACTTGAAAGCATTGCCTGACCCAGATGCACCAGAAACTGCATTTTGTCTGGCACAATTCCACTTGTCAGGGATCAGGCAAGGCAGGGACAGGCACAAGGCACAAGGCATCTCCTGCCCCAGCCTCAGCCTGCAACACTGACACAGGCACAGACAGCCAGGGAAGAGATTTGTCACTGTGAACCTGCCAGAGGTGGCTTTGGGCCTGTGCTGTCAGAGGATGACAAACTCACACCCTGCCTTGGCTACATCCACTTGGAAGTCTCCTTCTCCTTCATTAGAAATGTCAAAATTACTTTCTATCATAGGAAGTTTCCCTATTCCTCCCAGAGCAAAAGCAGGCAATGTCCATGAATCTCCTTCACATCTCATAGGATTCAGCTCAGAAACAGCCCCAAGGAAAGCTTTTCTCCTTCAAGGGCAGGTGAAAGGAGTGGGAACATTCCTCAATTCCTGCTAAATGCCTTCCTTTTCTAGTCTCATTTTGACACACAAATGCTACAGGGAGATAAAAGGCATGTGCAGGATGGAGAGGAATGTTTTCTTTTCAGCGCTGCATTTCCAGGACCCCAAGGTACCACTCCAGCTCCTGCCACTCAACACTTCACAATGGAGGAATTTTCCCTGCAACACCAGAGAACACTCGCAGTGACTGGGCTCTGGGAGAGTCCACTGAGCCTGTCAAGGAATTGAAATGAATTTTAAGGAAATTGTTGAAAGAATGGGTTTTAACCAAACTTGCCAAATGTCACCTCTAAGTCAAGATTGCAATGGTCAATTTAGAACAGACATGCGCTGTACCTACCGGAATGTTCAGACGACTTCCCTTGGCTTCTGCTGCTGGATCTTGGCCTGGAGAAAACGGAGTAAAAAGGACATATGAGGAGGTAGAAAGAGAAGAGAGGGAATGGGTGTACCATGAAAGGAAGCAGACCTTCTCAGCATGGACACTTCTATGAAGGAGGGGATGCAACACATAAACCCAAAAGGATGCAAAGCTGATTAATTGTCCTCCTTAAGCTTTCATTTGCTGCAGTCACCCAGAGCAGGCCAAGCTCAGGCTCTAATAAAAGCCAAGTCCAGCAGGGGACCCATCCTGAGAATGCTTTCAAGCCCTGCCTCCTCTTCCCCACCACCCCCTCTGGGCTTGGGGCATTGCTGTTGGGTTTGACATCGTGCTGGATAATCATAGATGGGCAAAATATTGAATACACCCAGGTTTGCCTGAATACATGGAACAGCTGACTGTGCAAAATCACCACAGGAGATGGGAAAAGTGAGGGTGAACAGCACACTGGAGCAGCAGACACCTTGGCTTACCTCATCTCCTGGGACTCCTGGAAATCCACCTGGGGAGAGCTTGGCAGAGACCCCACAGCATTGTCAAGAGGGAAACTTCCTGCCTTACATATTGGGGGGATCAAGGATTTTCCGAATGCCCCCTTCTTCATTTCCCCACCACTGGGATATGGCAAGGAGGTCTGGAAGGAATAAAACACAGTGCTCAGATCAAGCATCCTGCCTCGCCCACATTCATGCCTCAAGACATAGATATACCCTCAACTGGGACCGTGCAGGAATAAACAATTCAAACTGATGGAGCAGATTGGCAGAGGATGGGCAATGGAAAGAGAACTGTTGAGGGAGAAACCATGTCCCACATTTCCAAGCTTTCTCATTTCCCGGGAAATATGGCTACATCGCCAACTGCCATTCACATGTTTGACATCAAGATGTTATGGGTTGCCACTGCCTTTTGGATGGCATGGCAGTGGCTTTAGATCCCTGTTCTCTCCCTGCCCCTAAGGTGGCTCACAGCCACTGCTGATCTCCAGCCATGGCCCCACAAAGCCATTCTGCAGGATGCCAAAACCTGCTTTTCTCAAGGCCCTCATTTCTTCTGCTGCTGCCCTTCCCTCCTACAGTTCCCCAGCAGCCTCTGAGCCCAGATGCTGCTGAGCTCTCGGCATGCTCCCTGCTCTCCAGCTCCCACACATCCATCAGCTCAGGCTCACTGGCATTTAGCAAGTTGAGCAGAGCTCCCTGCCCTGCTGCTCTCTGCAAGCTCTCTGCCTGCCCAAGCTGCTCCAGGGCCCCCATGCCATGGCCAGGAATGGGGCTGGAGGCACTGGGGTAGATGCACACCCATCCTAGGTATCCCATCATTTCTGGCCAAGCTGAAGAGCCAAATCAGGACCTGTTCTAACTTGACTGAAAGGGTCGGTTCCTATCAGAGCAAAAATCTCAGAGCTTTGCCAACAACACACAAACTGAAAATTTACCACACTGGACTTTGCTTGGTCTCCTTACCTTACATCCATTTCCCTCTGAAGTGAGCCCTTTCCTTCTAATCTCTTCCTCACAGCCAGTGCCAGGTTTCCCAGTCTCCTGCTCTCTACTCCATATCTTGCTTGCCATGGGAGAAAGAGAGCTCTTGGGGAAGGGAAGCAAAGGCTTGGGGGGAAGGAGCATAGATGGACTTGCCAGGGAAAACTTCTTAGCAAGAGGATAGCCAGTCAGGCCTGCAAAGTGGAGGCACAAAATGTATCAGAGCCTGCAATGCAAACCTAAAGCTCTGTATTTCATGGGACAGATTCCTTGGAAACTTCTAAACTGCTGAACAGGGAAAAATGCTCTGAATGGTACCAACTTGAATCAGGCCAGTGCAAAACACTGAGCCGCTTCCCCAGAGCTGCCACAGGCACAGCCTGGCCTCTGGGCTGCCCTGGGACAGCAGGGAGCCCAGAGCCCTGTGCTCTCCAGCAAGGGCTCAGCTGCACATGCACCCTCCTGCTCCTCTCCCTGCCCCACAGCTCAGCAGCCCTAAAGCTCCCTTCAATCTTCACCTTTTCCTTCAGTTGTCTTTCCTTGTCTAGTAGAATCCATCTTCAAACCCGTGCTTCTGCCAGGCAGAAGTGTCAGGGTTTGAATCTGGAATGGCTCTCGGAGTTGGCAGCGACGGGAGCTCGGTACCCAGCCTCAGAACAAGGCCGGGTGACTCCAATCGCCAGCGCTCGGCACACAGAGGCAGAGCCAGACGCGTCTGCTGCCGCTGGGGCCGTGTCCAGCACAACCTGCACCAGCCCAGCCTGGGGCTGCCCCTTTGTGACACGCTGCCCATGCTTCTCTCGTTTCCATGGCTGCAAAACCCCACCCCAACTCCATCCCCTTCCATTCCCTTCCCTAGGCCAGCCAGCCCTAAGCCCAACCTGGCCAGGCCTGAGGCTTTCACACTGCCTAGGATGTAGACCCTCTCCAAAGTTACTTTGCAAGGCCTTTCATTCCGTAATTCCCACTCAATTGCGGGTTGCAGCTTGTTGGTGTGGGATTTTGTTTCATTGTCTTCACATCACACAAAGTGGTGAGACACAAACAATGGCACTGGGCAGTGGAAGTAAAAGAAGCTTGGCACTCCCCAGTAGATGTCCCCAGAATTCAGATGGCCAAAAGCTGTAGGCTCTCTGAGCATGCAAACATTCCTCTTTTGCTGTGCTGAATTGTTCTAGGGGTTTATTCTCTACTTTCTTTTCAGCACAGACACCCAAACCAAAATAAACACAACCAATCTCAAAACAATTTTGATCTTGGCTAATACTGTCAATTCAAAATGTCCTTAATGGAAAGAGCTGATGGCCAGCCATTCTGAAATACTCCCCAACACAGCTTTTGGAACTAGGAGAGCTAATTCTTTACATGGCTTCTCAAAGGATTAAATCATGTGGCAGCCAAGCACCGTGAGAGGAAATCCTGTCTAAAAATGGGATTTCTTGCCCTCTGTAAAATGTCCCAGTCAGTAATAAAAGTTAGAAAGCCATGGATTAATGACAGAAGTCATTCCTAGTCCAGAATTATTCCAGAAAATAATTTAACTTCTTCAATGAGCAGTACTTCTCCCTAGCTGCATTCAGCATTCCAGTTGCATACCAGCAATGAAGGAATCATTCCAAAGGGGCCATACCCAGGATTTGAATAAACTAACCCTAAGCCAAGGAACCAGGAGATCTGATCCCTTCCTCAGCATCAGCAGAATTATTTCTCCAAGTCCCATCTCTCCTTTCATTACACGCCCAGAGATGCCAAAGGAACAACAACAGTGTCAATGAGGCTTTCAACAGCATTGCCTGTCCCAGATGCACCAGAAACTGCATTTTGTCTGGCACAATTCCACTTGTCAGGGATCAGGCAAGGCAGGGACAGGCACAAGGCACAAGGCATCTCCTGCCCCAGCCTCAGCCTGCAACACTGACACAGGCACAGACAGCCAGGGAAGAGATTTGTCACTGTGAACCTGCCAGAGGTGGCTTTGGGCCTGTGCTGTCAGAGGATGACAAACTCACACCCTGCCTTGGCTGCATCCGTTTGGAAGTCTCCTTCTCCTTCATTGGAAATGTCAAAAGGACTTTCTATCATAGGAGGTTTCCCTATTCCTCCCAGAGCAAAAGCAGGCAATGTCCATGAATCTCCTTCACATCTCATAGGGTTCAGATCAGAAACAGCCCCAAGGAAAGCTTTTCTATTACTAGAGCAGCCGGAAGGATTCGGAACATTCCTCAAATCCTGCTAAATGCCTTCATTTTCTCTACTAATTCTGACCTTATAAAGGCTGCAGGTAGATAAAAGGCATGTGCACGATGGAGAGGAAATGTTTTCTTTTCCTGCACAGCATTTCCAGGACCCCAAGTTACCACTCCAGCTCCTGCCAGTCAACACTTCACAATAGAGCAATTTTCACTGCTCCACAAGAGAACGCACCCAGGGACTGGCCTCTGGGAGAATCCACTAAGCCCATCAAGGAATTGAAACAAATTCAAAGAAATTTTTAAACAATGAGTTTCAGCTGAGTATTCCAAATGTAACCTCTGAGATCAGATAGCAATGGCTGTTTTAGGAAAGACATGCCCTGCACATACTTGGATGTTCACAGGATTTCTCTTGTCTTCTGCTGCTGGATCTTGGCCTGGAGGAAATGGAGGACAAAGAACATATGAGGAGGTAGAAAGAGAAGGGAGGGAATGGGTGTACCATGAAAGGAAGCAAACCTTCTCAGCATGGACACTTCTATGAAGTAGGGGATGCAACACATAAACCCAAAAGGATGCAAAGCTGATTAATTGTCCTTAAGCTTTCAGTTGCTGCAGTCACACAGAGCTGGTCAAGCTCTGGTTGAAACACATCAGTCATTCTTCAACTTGCACCAGAACTCCCCAATTCTGCTGCCTCTGCTTTTGAAGCCCAGTGGCTCCTGCAGCCTCTCTGAAGCAGCAAGAGCTGCTGGGCTCAGATACCAGTTTGGATGGAGGGCTACTTTTGTACTTCTCACAAAGTTTGACTTGGCCTGCTCGTGCCTCACCCTGGTGACAGCCTCCTGCTACACGTGGGCAGAGCACTGCTGTCTCCTGAGAATGATTTTACACCTCCTGGCTCTTTCCAGAACACAATGGCTTTTTCCAACTCAGCCGCTAGGGAGGAATATTCACATTGCACTTTCAAAGCCCTGCCAAGGATTTTCAATTGGAATGATACTTCTGTGCCTCCCTCTTTATGGTTATCACTTGGATAAGCTTCACAGCTTCATTTTATCACACATATCCAAGCCAATATCTTTCCATCAGGTACAGTCTCTTAACTCTTCTCTATCACCTTGCTCTCTTTGATCTTAAGCCAGATCTAAACATTAAACATCAATCAGATTATACATCTCCATCCCAAAACTTATCAGGGATCTCATTTCACAGGGGAGGCCAAGGCACAGAGAAATTCCACCTGATGATTACAGAAGCAGCACCTGAATTTGCAGACACCTCTCCAGGAGCCAACATTTGCCCATGCATATTCTCCTGGCTGGAAAATTTAACAGTCAAGGATCTCAGCATCCAAAGTTCTGCAGGATCCAGGCCCATGCAAAACAGTTCCCAAATGACCCCACAAAAATTACAGAGGTAATCAAGAGCCAAATCCAGCAGAGGACCCTTCTGGAGGTGCTTTGAAGCCCTGCCTTCTCTTCCCCAACACCACCTCTGCTCTTGGGGCGTTGCTGTTGGGTTTGACATTGGATGAGCAAAATGCTGAATACACAGAGGCTTGCCGGAATGGGAGACTGTGCAAAATGTCCATAGGAGATGGGAAAAGTGAGGTGAACATCACACTGGAGCAGCACACCCCTTGACTTACCTCATCTCCCAGGACTCCTGCAAATCCACCTGGGGAGAGCTTTGGACAGATCCCGCAGCACTGCCAACATTGAGACTTCCTGCCATGCATATTGGGGGGATCAAAGGCAGTCCCAATGATGCCTTCTTCATTTCCCCACCACTGGGATATGGCAAGGAAGCCTGGAAAAAGTAGAACACAGTGCTCAGATCAGGCATCCAGCCTTGCCCCAGTCCTCCCTCAGGACATTTACATTTTCCCTCAACTGGGACTTGCCAGGAATAAACAAGTCAAACTGATGGAGCAGATTGGCCCAGCACGAGGAATGCAAAGGGACGTGGTGAGGGACAGATCATGTCCCACATTTGACACCTCTTCCCTCCTGCCCTCTCCTCTCCAATGCACCTACATTCCCATTAACATCATGATGTTCTGGGGTGCCACTGCCTCCCCTGGCCTTTTGGATGGCATGGCTGTGGCTTTAGATCACTGTTCTCTCCCTGCCCCTAAGGTGGCTCACAGCCACTGCTGATCTCCACCCATGGCCCCACAAAGCCATTCTGCAGGATGCCAAAACCTGCTTTTCTCAAGGCCCTCATTTCTTCTGCTGCTGCCCTTCCCTCCTACAGTTCCCCAGCAGCCTCTGAGCCCAGATGCTGCTGAGCTCTCGGCATGCTCCCTGCTCTCCAGCTCCCACACATCCATCAGCTCAGGCTCACTGGCATTTAGCAAGTTGAGCAGAGCTCCCTGCCCTGCTGCTCTCTGCAAGCTCTCTGCCTGCCCAAGCTGCTCCAGGGCCCCCATGCCATGGCCAGGAATGGGGCTGGAGGCACTGGGGTAGATGCACACCCATCCTTAGTATCCCAGCATTTCTGGGATATCCCAGCTAAAGAGCCAAATCAGGACCTGTTCTAACTTGACTGTTAGAAGGGTCTGTTCCTGTCAGGGCAAAAAGTCTCAGAGCTCTGCCAACAGCACATAAACTGAAAATTTACCACACTGGACTTTACTGGCTCTCCTTACCTTACATTCTTTTTCCTCTGAAGTGATTGCCTTTTTCATTCTACTCTCCTCATCCAAGCCGCTGCCAGGTTTCCCACTCTCCTGCTCTCCGTAGCACATCTTGCTTGCCTTGGTAGCAGGAAAGCTCTTCTGGATGGGAGGCAACAGCTTGGAGGGAAGGAGCATGGATGGACTGGCCAGAGAAAACCTCTTGGCAAGAGGGTAGCCAGTCAGGCCTGCAAAGTGGAGACACAAAATGTATCAGAGCCTGCAATGCAAATCTAAAGCATTGGAAGCTCCGTATTTCATGGGACAGATTCCTTGGAAGCTTCTAAACAGCTGCACAGAGAAACATGGTCATTGCCAGCAGACCCTTTAATCAGGCCGAGAGAAAACCCTGAGCCACTTCCCCAGAGCTACCACAGGAACAGCCTGGCCTCTGGGCTGCCCTGGGACAGCAGGGAGGACACAGGAGCCTCACCTCTGTGTGAGGCTGAGCCATGCTCACAAGGCAAGAAGTGAGTTCAGTGAACTCCCACTTTTTCATCAACATCTCTAATGGGTGAGACAGTCAAGGGTTTTCTTCATTTTTGAGACAATTTCTTTGGTTTTATTTTTCCCAGAACTAGCCTGTGTTTAATTCCTCTGAACTGTATTCAGTTAGCAAGTTTGAAAGGAAAGATGGAAGGCTGCAATGGTAAGAGGGGAAAAAAAGATTCTTTCTTGAGGTTGGCCTTGTCTGAATCCACAAGAGAAACCCACACAGCTGTGACTGCTAGCTCTGAAAACCACAAAGATCTCTCTGCAAGCAGGCAGGCCTTATTGATGTTTCTGTAACACCCTAATACCATCCTCAATGTTGGACCCAATCAGCAAGCAGAGGAAGAACACAACATTTATCTATAGTGAGACCAGACATTGATGGGAGAGAAAGCAACAGGATTTGAATCTCATGACCATGTCCAATTTGGGGTCAGCTGTGGCCACAGTCCCTGTCCTGGCAGACAGAAGGAGTCATTTGGCCTCTGTCAAAAAGGAGAAAACAGCATAAACTAATGAGACAATGTTGTGATGCCATGGGTGTCCTTGCAGGATCATCTGTAGCTGTCAGGCACCTACTCTGACACAGAGCCACCACTGACACCATGGACAAGTTTTCCCTGAAATCAGGGGGACTTTCTTTCCATTTACTCCAGCCTTTTAGTTCCCTTCTATCCACACCTTTTCCTTCAGTGGTCTTTCCTTTTCTGGTGAAATCCATCTTCAAACCCGTGCTTCTGCCAGGCAGAAGTGTCAGGGTTTGAATCTGGAATGGCTCTCGGAGTTGGCAGCGACGGGAGCTCGGTACCCAGCCTCAGAACAAGGCCGGGTGACTCCAATCGCCAGCGCTCGGCACACAGAGGCAGAGCCAGACGCGTCTGCTGCCGCTGGGGCCGTGTCCAGCACAACCTGCACCAGCCCAGCCTGGGGCTGCCCCTTTGTGACACGCTGCCCATGCTTCTCTCGTTTCCATGGCTGCAAAACCCCACCCCAACTCCATCCCCTTCCATTCCATTCCCTTCCCTAGGGCAGCCAGCCCTAAGCCCAACCTGGCCAGGCCTGAGGCTTTCACACTGCCTAGGATGTAGACCCTCTCCAAAGCTTCTTTTCAAGGTCTTTTATTTTGTAATTCCCACTCAGTTCTGGGTTGCAGCTTGTTGGTGTTGGATTTTGTTTCATTGTCTTCACATCACACAAAGTGGTGAGACACAAACAATGGCACTGGGCAGTGGAAGTAGAAGCAGCTTTGCACTCCCCGGTGGATGGCCCCAAAACTCAGTAGGCCAAGAGCTGTATGTTCCTTTTTGCTCCACTTCATTGTTCCAGGGCTTTATCCTCTTCTTTCTTTATTGCAGAGACACCCATAAACATGATCTGCCTCAAAACATTTCTGATCCTGGCAGTTCCTGACAATTCCAAATTTTCTTAATGGAAATAGCACGGGGCAGGTCATTCTAAATCTCTCCTCAACAGAGCAGATCAAACTAACCATCCTTGATTTGGATGAACTAAGCCTGAGCCATGGGACCTGTGGGTCTGGTCCCTATTTCTGCATCTGCAAAATTAATTCTTCAAGTCTCATCTCTCCTATCTATTCAAAGTCTGCATTAGATGCCCCCAGTGTCAGTGGGCTGATATAATCAGCTTTTGTACACATTCTGCCCCCTGAGCCCAGCAGCATTGCTGGGACCCTGCAGCACCCCTGCAGGCCAACGTGCTCCAGGCACAGCTGCAGGAGGGAGATTGCAACAAGTCCTGGCTGAAGGAGTCTCCAGGCTGCTGCAGCCCTTCCCCTGCGGCGGGATCATCCCTCGCTGCCATGGGGGGAGCCATGGGGCTGACGGGCTCTGTCCAGATGAGCGTCTCCTCCACGTGCTGCTGCTGCTGCTGCTGATCCAGCTGCTGCTGCCTTCCCCCACAGCTGGATCAGGAGCCTGCCTGGGAAAATAACACTGCCAGTGCCTGTGCCAGCCACTGATCCCTGCCAGGAGCCTTGCACACTGGGCATCCTGCCCACCAAACTGCTCCACTCAGGTGATGTCAGAATGTTACAGACATCTTTGTGTGAAAATCCTTTTCTTTAGGATTTTTCCTTCTGAGAAGCTAAGAGGCCTCAGAGACAAAATGTAAACAATGATTATCTGCCGCTGTGGAATGCAACAGGTGGGTTCGTGATTGGTCTCATGTGGATGCTTTGATTTAGTGACCACTCACAGCAGAACTGGCTCTCTCTCTGTCCGAGCCACAGATCTTTGTTATTCATTCTTTCCTTTTCTATTCTTAGCTTAGCTACCTTCTGAGAGAAAACCTTTCCTTCTATTTCTTCTTAGTATAGTTATAAAGTAATATATATATATATAATAAAATAATAAATCAAGCCTTCTGAACATGGAGTCAACATTCTTGTCTCTTCCCTCATCCAAGAACCCCTGTGAAAACTGTCACATCAGAACACATCAAAATACATTCAAACAATGTGTTTTCCACATTCTGGCAAAGTCATGGCCACATGTTGGAGGCAGACTGCTGTTGGCAGAATGGGGGAAGCCCCAGCAGCTGCTCTCCCCATGGCTGGATGGCCACAGCAGCAGAGCAAGTCTCCCACCGTGCCCACTGCTGTGGGACCCAGTGCTTTGGGCTTGTTCCCACTGAACTCAGACTGCTGCTACAGCAGCAGCATCACTTCACACATTTGATAACAAAGAGTTGGAATGGCACACAGGACTTGCCCCAAGAGCTACAAATTTTTTTTAAAAAGAGCAGGGGACGGGGGAGTTGGAATACTCAGTTCGTTTTTAATACAAGCATACCTGGATTTAAGCAGGGACACTGGGCTAATCATACTGGGGACTGCCTT
Source organism: Zonotrichia albicollis (assembly GCF_047830755.1). Taxonomy (NCBI): domain Eukaryota; kingdom Metazoa; phylum Chordata; class Aves; order Passeriformes; family Passerellidae; genus Zonotrichia; species Zonotrichia albicollis. The sequence continues at coordinate 140,011 of NW_027428335.1, read as the reverse complement.
GTAAGCCTTGTCTCTACCAATTCCCAGCAGTCCACAAGCAATTTTCACTACAAAGGGGTAGATAAGATTTTACAACACCTCCATGAGCAAGTCTGAGCCAGAAGTCAAAGCACAAGACAAATACTCCCAAATCTGCCCCCACTGGGGAAAGGAAAGAGAAAAGTAGATTAAACAAGTACCCTTACAGCTGAAGTGCCTGCATTTATCCCATGGTCCAACAAAAGCCCCTCAATTCAAACACACAGCTTAAGATCAAGGAATAGAAGTGTTTTGAGGCCATTTAACACCTGATTCCTATTACTTTCAAGGAGAAGTGAATGTTAAATCCCTTAAAAACACACATGCAGGTCTATTTGGGACTGCATCCTTCAAAAGCACAAATGGAGGTTTAGAATTGCAGACTGTTTCCATTGGAAAAGACCATTTAGGTCATCGAGTCCTTCCAATAACCTGAGACCCTTGACACTGCCAAGGCCACCACTGAAGCATCACCCAGGACAGGATTGGCCTTCTTGGCCACCTGGGCACACCTGGCTCACGTTCAGCCACTGCCAACCAGCACCCCCAGGTCCTCCTCTGCTGGGCGCCTTTCCAGCCACTCTGCCCCCAGCCCGTGGCCTTCCATGGGGCTGCTGTGGCCCAAGGGCAGGATGGGGCACTGCACCTTGTTGAACCTCATGCAAGTGGCCTCAGCCCATGATCCAGCCTGTCCAGACCTCTCTGCAGAGACTTCCTGCCCTCCGGCAGATCAACACTCCCACCCAGCTTGGCATTGTCTGTAAGCTGCCTGAGGTGCCCTTGATTCTCCCCTCCACATCATTGACAAAGATGTGAATCACACCTAGCCCCAGTGCTGAAACCTGGGGAACACCCCTTGTGACCAGGTGCCAGCTGGATTTAATTCCACTGAATTCCACCACTCCCTGGGCCCAGCCATCCTGACAGTTTTTACCCAGGGAAGAGTGCATTCAGTTCTCAGTCTTTTTCTCAACCTCTGTTCCATGTTTCCCCCCATGTCCAGGAGAAGACAGAGCTTCTCCTTAGACCTCCATTCATTGCTGATGTATTTACAGAAACATTTTTACTCTCTTTGCAATTTTCTTGGAAGAAATTCTCAACAGTGAGGCAGGTGAGGCACTGGGAACAAGTTGTCCAGAGGAGCTGTGGATGCCTAAGGAAGGGTGTTAGGTGAACATGACTCAGCCTCACACAGAGGTGAGGTTGGATCTGAGCTACTCTCTGTTCGGTGAAAGGGTCTTGTGGCAGCGCAGAGAGGCTGTGCAGGGAACAGCTGTGCCCTGCATGTGCCCCCCGCAAGGAGCTGTGCTGCTGCCAGTGCCCCTGGAGCTGTAGGGCTGCTGAGCTGTGGGGCAGGGAGAGGAGCAGCAGGGTGCATGTGCAGCTGAGCCATTGCTGGAGAGCACAGGGCTCTGGGCTCCCTGCTGTCCCAGGGCAGCCCAGAGGCCAGGCTGTGCCTGCGGCAGCTCTGGGGAAGTGGCTCAGGGTTTTCCCCTGGCCTGCCTCAAGTGTCTGCCAGCAGGAGTATGTTTCTCTGTGCGGCTGTTTCCAAGGAATATGTCCCATGAAATATGGAGCTTCAGATGCTTTAGGCTTGCATTCAAGCCTCTGTCACATTTTGTGTCTCCCCTTTGCAGATCTGACTGCCTGCAGTCTTACCAAGAAGTTTTCTCTGGACACTTGCAATGTTCTCCTTCCCTCCCATCCAGAACAGCTCTCTATCCCCTAAGCTCAGGAAGAAGCTGCTGGCTGTCCATAGAGTGTTTGAAGACTTGAATTTTTGTTTCGGTTTCATAGTTAGAGATGTATATATGGTCTGATAGTTTTGAATAAATGTGTTATGATTATATCCTTAAATTTTGATGACATTTTTTATGGTATATATTTTATTTTGATGATTTGAAAACCTAAAAAATATATCAATTTACATAAACCAAAGAGAATGTGAGATCAGGGCCTGCTAGCCTAGAGGTTATGGAGTGCAGCTCATTCAATGTGCCGGTGCCTCACCATGTCCTTTCCTTACCGGGCTTCTCCCTTTCCTCTTTTGCCATGTTTTCTTTGTGACATTTGTGCTGCTATTTTAACTTGTCATTGTAACAGGGCCACTTATTGACATGTTTGGGGCACAATGGATGCAAAGTCCTGTACAGACAAAAGTTTTCTACCTAGATGTGTTCTGTGCTCACCAAAGGCCTGAGCAAAGAAACAAAGACAAGTGTGCCCAAATGGCCAAGCTTTGCTCCTTTGCAATCTCACACAGATCTGGCTCTCAGGTGTCTTCAGTCACAATTCCATAGGTAAGAGGAGGTTGTGTATTTAACTGGGAAATAGTGAACTGCTTTGGAAAAGCCATCTGTATATATATGTACCCAGGACAGCAGTCCAGCTGTGTTGTTTGCAAGTTGTTTGTAGAAGGATGAGTGGACTCTGAGGCCAATAACAAGTGACAAGGGTGCCTCAAATCTATTTACACTCCAGCCTGGGTACCATTCATCCCAGAGCCATGGCACAATGCTTTAGTGTATCCTACACACACTCTGCCTGCAAGAAAAGCTTGGCTTGGCTTATTAGAGTGAAAGAAATAGAATAGAATGGACAGTGAAACTCATCCCTTTGGAATGACTCTCCTGCTTTCCAGTGTCAACTCTGCCCCTCATGCTCCCAAGGCTTGTTACAAACAACTATCTAAAATTGCTTAAAAATTCCCCGGCAAGGTTCAGTAAAAACCAGATTGAATATTAAGCAGTAGCTGAACATGGCTGAGCCTTACACAGAGGTGAGGTTGGATCTGAGCTACCCTCTAAAAAAATCATTGGCAACATTCACACTATTGCTTACAGGTCGTTTAAGGTACAACAAGGAAAAAAATACCAATAGCAACAAACAAATTTCTGTCAATCAAACAAGAAACATTCTGAGAAGTGTTTGTGTGCATGTGTGTGTGTGTGTGTGTTTAGGTGCTCTTCACAAAAGTACAGAAAGGACAAGGCTAAAAAGGAATATAGCCTAAAAGCTTAACAGCACTCCAGCTTAACTGTGGTGGTTAGACTGGAGCCTCCAGGAGTGGGGCTGTTGGCCCAGGATCCATTGCTGAGCAGTGATCCTGCCAGTGCAGCAAACTTGAGAGCTCGCTGCCCCTGAGAGGCCCCACTCAGAGGGAGGTTGCTGCTGGCAGCCACTGTGCTCCAGGAGAGCTCCAAGGGCCTCCATTGGAGCGCTCTTTATGGGCCACAAGAGAGTGGGCCTCAGCCATAAAATGCTTCCTCGTGGCCGCACTGGGGGCCAGCAGCCTGTCTAGCAAAGTGGGAGGAGAAGGATGCCGTGCCATTCAGGCAAGAAAAGTGGTTTGCAAGGCTGTTCCCTGACACCCCAGGAGCTCGTTAGGCGGCACAGGTTCCTGGGAGCGCTCCGTGTCCCTGATAAGCTCAGCAGGAGCTGAGCCCAGGGGCTGTTCAGCAAGGCCCAGGCCTGACAAGCGTTTCCCAGATCACCCTGGGGCCGCACGAGGCCGGGCCCATTCACCACCACAATCTGAAGCACCAAGTTTTGATGGAGGGTAAAAAGCCAAGGCCCAGTGGAAGTGGGCCCTGTCCTCAGGCCTGTGGGAGAATCACAATGCAGATCCTTGTGCTGCTTATTCCATCTCTCCCCTCTTTACTAAGTTCTTGGTGGCAAGGTCACTTAGGTTAGACACACAGCTAATAAACAGTGCTCCTGCAGCTTTCTGCTCAAAAAATTAAACTGAGATTACACATCCCAGATCATGTTCTGTTCCGGTTTAACTGACTGATTTGAGGAATTTCTGGAGCAGCAAATTTGCTTCCTCAAATGTTTACTGTGTGTGACATGGAGCACAGAAGAAAGATTTAATGTCAAAGCCACTGCCCAGGCAGTGCTCTTTTGACAAGTTCTGCCCTGAGCTTTCCTTAGGAAGATCTGAAATGTTCAATGTCACCAGCACAAGCTCCTGCAATGGCTGCTGGCCAGCAGAGCAGGGCTGTCAGCTGTGAAACAAGTGTTGCCACAAGCAGCAACAAGCAACAAGCTCTCCCACGGCAGCAAATCATGAGCTGGGAAGGATCTGATCTAAAGGCCAAAGCTCCTTAGCTCCTTCCAAGAGGGCTGGAACACTTCCTCATTCCAATGAGCTGCGGTGCTGGACACCACAGCTCTGTGTGAGCACTGGACACAAGTTGCTCCCACTGAGTGCTGGGATGGTTCCTGCAGGAGCTCTGGGCTCCTGTGAGTGCCAGACACAATGAGGAGAGAAGGAGCCCAGGGCACTGACACACCTTTGCCTTGGGCATAGCCCGGCCTGGAACAAACACCCTGAAAGGTTTCCCCTTTGGCCCATGTCTTGAAAGGTCAGGTCAGCTGTTTGATGACTCAGGTTGGTTTGGTGTCAAGGAATTTCCCTCAGAAATACTGGGTTTGTCTCCCTCTGTGCCTTCCCCTCAGCAGCTTTGGGGATGCTCCTGTGTGAAGCCATCTGTCTCACACAGTTGGAGACAACTTAAATCCAACACTCTGTAATAAGTCGTCTCCTCTAATGTGTTCCAACAATCCACTTCCAGCAATAGGAAATTAATACTAATAGATGAAAGCGGAAGGAAACCAACAGCTTATTAACAAACAGAATGCCTACAAAGCAAGAACAAAGGCAGTGACTTCTAGATATCAAACTGCCAGACCTCACCGTCTTCCACTGGAACAAAGACCCAAAATGCCAGAGGAAAATCCCCCCAGGACTCGCGTTCCAAGATGGCGCCGGGTTCTCCCTCAGGAAGAACAGGAGCCATCACGGAGTAGTTCCGGCAGCAATGAATGTTCAGGGGCTTGTCCAGCACTGACTTTCTCCCAATGGCAGAGCTCTGGGGAGCAGCCACGGCAGGTGAAGCAGCTGGACTGGAGCCCCTCGGTTCTTTTCTCCCCGCTGTGGCTCAGCTCACACACTCTCGGGCTGGGAGCGGAGCCGCTTCGCTTCTGCCGGCACCGTGTCCCTGGGCTTGGACAAACAGATTTCAGCCAGGAGAGCCCTGCACACTGTTCCTCGTATCTCTCATAACAGCCTCAAACAACTACAAACACTCTGCCTACAGCAGCTTTCACAAAGAGCTGCAGAAATCCAGGATAGCCTAAAGTGAGCGGCAAAAGGCTTTTGCCTTGCTCTTGCCACCAGAATTCTTGATGATCTGATGCAATTTGATTCACATATAACATGGTTTCTGAGTTTTTCCATTGAAATATTTCATGATGAGTGACAAGCCTTGGGAGCAAGAGGTACAGGACCGATGTGCGAAACCATGAGCATATCCTCCAAAGTGACCAGTTTAATTGTCCATTTTATTACTCTTGTATTTATTGCACAACTCATAGGCAAATCCAAGCTTTGCTTGGAGGCAAAACAGGCATGGGATACACTAGAGTCCCTTGTAGGGTCACCAGGGCTGGCAGTGACAAAGCAGGCTGTCTGCTTCATTGTGAACCACTACAGAGCTACATCCCAACGTGTTTTTAGGAAGCACTGAATTATTAAGCCCCCTGTTTCTGCATGAGATACAAAAAAGGAGATCCCAAATGATTTTCATGCAAGCATGCAGTAAAGAACTGATCTTGCTCTCCTAATTGAAGCTTTGGCTTGGGCAATTGCACTCTTCCCATTCATCTTTTGACACAGACACTCCAGGTTTGCCCCCACACCCCTGCAAGGCTGGCAGTCACTGTTTCCCATTTACTGTTCTTCCCTAGAGCCAGTACAGTGGCTTCTTTGAAACTAAAAGCCCTGAGATCTGGTTGTCTTGAAGGAGCATGAAATGCTATTCAAGTGTTCACATTGGTAATACCCAGGTCTGCACTCCCCAGAGCTCTGAAGCAGCAGCAGGAGGACCATGCATCATTGCTGTTTGTGGATGTTCATGTTTCTGGTGGGCAAGAGCAATGGCTTTGAGGAGGGACAAGAATGCCCCTCTTCCAACAGTGGCTGAGAAAGGAGATGTGAAGTTTCACTGCCTTTTCTAGGATATTTTTGAAAGATCTAAGAGAATATTGCAGCATAGAGCTGGTCCCTAATTTTGTCTCCAGAGAAATCCCCAAAAGAGACATTCAATCTCCTGCTGATGGCAGCCCCATAAGCTCATGGACCAGTTTTCCCTGAAACATGCCACCCTGTCTGGACTTTACTAGGCCAGGACTAAACCCATAGCTAAGCAAACACGTGCAGCAACATGACACAGAGTTTTTCCATCAGAAAACCCAATTAACACATTCACATGCAGTTTATTCTGTAACATCAGAAGCTGGCAGCCATGAGGATTTTGCTGGCAAAAGGTTGCAGTATGCACTGGGACCAGAAGTGGTTTTCTTTAAGGCAAAGCAAATTGAAATGTGAAGTTTAAAAGCTTCAAACGACTGTGAAAGAAAACTGCAAAATAATTTCTGGATAAGTGTTCTGGTTTAAAAGCAAAACCAGTGAGAGACTCTAAGTCAGAAATACAATTTATTAGGAAAAGGGGAAAAAAAAAAAAAAACCACAAAAATACCCCATCCAAAATACATGCAATAATGTAAAAGAAAAACCACTGACAGAGTCAGAATACAAGCTCTGACACCCTCTTGGTCAGGGTACTGGTAGCAGTCCAGTTGGATTAGTGGCTGCACTCCTCCTGGAGTGGCACATGTGATCCTGTAGAAGGGTATAGTCTTCCTCTGAAGTTCCAGTGGAAAAGGCGGCCATTCCTCTGGGAATCCAGTGGAAAGGCTGCTTGTTCTGTCCCAAACTCCAGATTATTTGCAGGTGGGGATGCTTGGTTCCTCCCCTCTGGGCACAGCATCTCACAATGGGCTCTTATCATTCCATGAGTCATGGGGTGGGTCCATGAGACAGAAAGGGCTCCCAGAGGGAATTATCTCTGAGTCATGGGGAAAGGCATTGATGGGCCCATTAACAGGAGATAAGGAAAAGAACAATGCCCCTCCTGGTTTCAACAGCTCTTGAAGATGGAAATAGAATACATCCTTATATTGTAACCAAGGATAATAGGGAGCATTGTCAATGATCATGCAGCCAACCAAGAGCTGGAGCTGAATCCAGAATTGCTTGTTCCAGCTACACAGGAATTCATTACCCTGGCAAGCACAGCTCCATGGGAACAAAGATCTCTCATCTCTGGGCTGAATTGTAGCATTGTGTGTCCTGGATGAGTTTTCTTGTAAAGTTGTTAATTTTTTTATAAGTAGGTGTCATGGTTTGAGCCTGGCACAGAGCCAGTGCCCCTATGAAAATTCCCTCACCCTGGTGTCTGCTGTGAGATGTGACCAGGAATAAACAAAACAGGCTCCAGCTTAAACATAAAGAACACTTTATTACCTAAACTACAGGAAAATAGGGAAAAACTATAAGGAAAAGAAAAAAAAATTGAAAACCTTACAAAAAAACCACTTTCCTCCTCCCCACTACCTGAATTTCCCAATCCGATACATTCTCCCAAATCACCAACTGCCCAGCCTGGCACCACACTTTAGTATACTCAAACTTCAGTTCATGAAGAGGAGAGGAGTCCTTCTTGTTCCATAGGCTTCCCCTGGAAACACACTGAAACCTCGTGTGCTTCCCTGTCACTTCGGCACCGCCCGGAAAAAAGTCCTTTTGCCGCTTGTGACATCTTCCTTCCATGCCCAGTGCTCTCACCACCGTGCATGGATCAGAGCTGCTTTTAGGGTTGTCTTTTAAGGATGCCTTGTCTCACTCCAAAAAGGCACAGTCTCTGCTTTGGGACATCTGTCCCCCCCATATTTTTCCAACCCCCTGGGGCCGCGGGGTCCTCACGATGAACCCTCCTGGTTCTGAGGCACTGCCTCCCCCTAAGTGCAGTCTCTGTGTCACAGGAACAAACTGAGTCCATGGCCACAAGAAAAGTCCAGCCACAAGGCCACTCCAAGCATCTCTCTCTTCACTCAGCCAGTCTTCTCTACGTCCTTCAGGCCAGGTCCTTGTCTCATCTCATCTCCTATCTCCCTTCTTATTCAGCTTCGAGGAGGATTAGCATTTTTGCAAGGCCCCAATCATGAAAGAAAGGGGTTAAAACTTTCAGTCTCTGTCTGTCCTGGAGCTGCGGCACTCCCACACACGCTGCCGCTCCGGCCGGGCACTCTTCCCCCCCCCTCCTTCTCCTCCTGGGCCGGCTGCTATCACATTCGGTGTCGCCCGCTCTCCTCTCTCCTTCCTGGGGGGGGGATGGCTGCCCGAGGGCTGACTCCCTGGGCTCTTCCACCCTTCCATCCTCGAGGGCCTTCTCACCCCCCATCTCTGTCCAGGCCCCAGGCCTACCGCATGGCAGCCCCTCCCCCGCCCAGCAGCAGCGGCTGGACAGGGGAGGGTGATCTGACCTCTTCGCCTCGACGTCCCAAGAGGACCTCCCAGGGCCAGAGCCCTGCTTTTTAACCCCTGTGTATTCTCGGAGGTGTGTCCAAACCCCACTGGCTACACCAGGTGCCAGTCTCAAACTCAGAACATTCATTGGTTTGACCACAGCTTCCCAGAATTCCCACTTCTTCCTGGTCAAACCACCACAGTAGGGTTTTGGTTTGACCCTCGGTTCCCCCCATGTTCTCCCTCCTAATGGTTTGTTCCTCCTGCCAGTTACCTGTCTATCAATGTAACCAACCCCCTTTCATTTCAAGAAATTTCTATGTCAATCTTCCCTTACTTAACATATGATTTGTCCCCTGAGCCTTGTCCCTCCCCTACGCCATTCCTATTGGTTCAGGTGTGTCCCTCGCTCCTCCCCTGAGCTTCGTTCATTGGTCCCTCGTGGCTCCTCGTGTCACGCCTGTAATAAGTAACAATATATTTGTTCATTAATAGCTAGATGATAATTTAAATTGAAAACAATAGCTAAATAGCTTTTGTAGAATATCTATAGGGCTGTATGGGAAACGTTTAAGTAGTGCTTGGGCCACAAATCCCCCCTTGGTAACCAGATACAGCTACATCTAGTAATAATTACTAACCTTGTAACCTTTTGTTTGCTCTGCAAAAATTCCAACCTATAGATGTAGGAGACTTTCTGAAACACATATGGTAACAATTATTAACCTTGCAAGAACGTTGAGCTTAAAAGATTAGACTTATAGGTATGCCTTATAAGGAAAGTGGCCAAAGAGGAAGACTTGGGGCCTTCATCCCACGACCACTAGAAGGCAGAAAAAAGACCCCTAGCAACAGGAGGAGCACGCGCAGAAAACAGACCACGTCACCCAGGAATTCGGAGAAAAAGGACAATAAAAAGCGAACTTAAAAGGGGGAGACGCGTGCCTAAGAGAGCGAAGTCTCCTGGCCGCCCAGCACTGAATCTTGCTTATTCTTGCTTGCATAATAATAAAGATTATTGCACAATTCTTAAATTCGGTCGGTTCGTTTATCACAATTTGGTGCCGTGACTCAAATCCTGAGACAGGGTTGGTTTGAGAATTCGGGGGGGGGGTGCCCCCACCCCTTTGGTGGCCCTCATCTTCTCAACCGACCCCCCCTCTGGACTGACGAACCTAAATTCGAGAATAAGCAAGGAAACACCAGTGACCCTGTAAGCTTTGTGCACGAAGATCCGAGCGAAGACGCAGGACGCGTGAGAATACGGGTGAACCGCTTGGTTGGGTTGGAATCCCAGGGCAAAGTGAATGAGACGTCCAACTGAGGACGAAGCAAGAGGGACCCTCCAGTAGTGCGGTTCTCGTAACCCGCGAGGGAGCGAGCCACGACCGAGGGGGGTGTGTGTGTGTGTGCGTGGAGGTGCCTTGGAAGATGGGGCAGAAGGAGAGCAAGCCTTCTGACCCCCTGGGGGAGGGCCCCCGGTTACCCCCAATACCTAAGGATAGTCCGTTAGGATTAATGATTAACTATTGGGATGATTTTCCCTCCAGAAAAGGGAAGGATAAAGCAAAAATGATAAATTATTGCATGGTAGTATGGGGGGTAAGAAACTGGATTCAGGAAATACATACTGGCCCGTTTTCGGATCCTCTGAGGACTGGGTCTGTCAAGCCTTGAATATCTATGTGAATTCCAAAGAGCCAGAAAACCTGGAGGAGAGTGCTTATGCTAAATTGTGGTTGGTAGGAAGTAATGAGCAAATAACTAGATTGCTCCCCCTTAAGGGAAGCCAAGGGGAAGAAGATAGAAAGAAAAAGTCCCGAGTGGAGGAAGAGATTTCTATTTATCCTCCCCCATATGTACCACCACCAGCCCCAGCCCCTCCTGTATCCCTTCCAAACATTCCTCCAGCATCAGCCCCTGACAAACAGCAGGTCACAGACTCCTCGGATTACAGGAGACATACTCGGAGCCAAATGAAAACAGTAATTGAGGAAGGAGAGAACAGTGGATTGTTCCCTCTTAGGGAAATAGCATTAGGAGGACCTCAGGCTGGGATGGGGTTTGTCACTGTCCCCTTAAACTCAGGAGATGTCCGTGAGTTTAAGAAAGAGATGGGAAAATTATTAGAAGACCCTACAGGAGTAGCAGAAAGGGTGGATCAGTTCCTGGGACCAAATAAATATACCTGGGTAGAGATACAGTCCATTCTAGGCATACTATTTACAACAGAGGAGAGAGGGATGATTAGAAGGGCAGGAATGAGAATTTGGGATGCCCAGCATGTTCAGGGTCCTGTGGCTGATGTCAAATGGCCCTTGCAAAATCCCAATTGGAATAATCAGGACCCCAACCATCGTGGTCATATGCAGGACTTAAGAACTATTATAATCCAGGGCATACGAGAGGCTGTGCCCCGGGGACAAAATATAAGCAAGGCATTCAGAGAGTGCCAAGGAAAGGATGAGACCCCCACTGAATGGTTGGAAAGATTAAGGAAGAGTTTTCAGTTATACTCAGGGGTGGATCCAGAGACGCCTATGGGGCAAGCACTCCTGAAAACACAGTTTGTAGCTAAATCGTGGGAAGACGTTCGAAAGAAATTAGAAAAGTTAGATGATTGGCAGGACAGAGGACTTGATGAATTGCTTAGGGAGGCTCGAAAAGTATATGTTAGACGGGAGGAAGAAGCACATAAAAGGCAAGTTCGGATGATGGTGGCAGCAGTAAGGGAGGGGCAGCGAAACAACCCTCCGCCACGGGAAAGAAATGACATGAGGAGGGGTTCCCGGGATTTAGGAGGGCCCCCAGTGGGGGGGGAGAGAAGGAACGGGGTGCTACTACTGTGGTGGGAAAGGACACATGAAGAGGGAATGTCGAAAGAGGCTTAGGGATGAGAAAATGTTCAAAGAGGATTAGGGGGGGGTCAAGGGCTCTATTTATTGGGGACTCAAATGTCATCAGAGCCCTTGGTAAAACTTAAAGTGGGTCCCCAGCAAACCCCCATAACCTTCCTTGTAGACACGGGGGCCGAGAGATCAACAGTTCAGTCTTTGCCCCCGGGATGTAAGATTTAGCCTTTAACAGTACAGGTTATTGGGGCAAAAGGGGAACCCTTCAAGGTTCCTGCAATTAAAGATGTCTTAATAGAATCAGAGAAAAAAATAGGGATAGGATCCTTGCTACTAGTTCCTGAAGCCGATTACAATTTATTAGGTAGGGATTTAATGGTGGAATTAGGAATAAATAGAAATATTGAAGAAAAACAGTTGAAAGTCTGACTGTGCCCCCTACGGGCCACTGACGAGGAGAAGATAAACCCGGAGGTTTGGTATACCCCTGACACAGCAGGGAGACTGAATATAGAGCCTTTCACAGTTATTATCCAAAACCCGGAAATCCCAGTGAGGATAAAACAATATCCCATGTCAGACGATGGGCAAAGGGGACTAAAACCAGAAATAGAACGGTTAATACAACAAGGGCTCTTGGAACCTTGTATGTCTCCCTTCAACACCCCATCTTACCTGTAAAAGAACCAGATGGGAAATACCGACTAATACATGATTTAAGGGAAATAAATAAGAGAACTATTGCCCGGTTCCCTGTAGTAGCTAATCCCCATACATTGCTCAGTCAATTGAAACCTGATGACCAATGGTATAGTGTTATAGATTTAAAAGACGCCTTTTGGGCATGCCCCTTGAAGCAAGAATGTAGGGACTATTTTGCATTTGAATGGGAAGATCCCGATACCCACCAAAAGCAACAACTAAGGTGGACCGTGCTCCCACAGGGATATACCGAGTCCCCGAATTTATTTAGGCATGCATTAGAACAGATAATGAAAACCTATACCCCAAACCCAGGAATAACCCTTGTTCAATATGTAGATGATCTGTTAATAGCTGGAAAGAGTGAGGAAGCAGTTAGGGAAGAAAGCATTAAGCTTTTAAACTTTTTGAGCATTCAGGGGCTGAAGGTGTCCAAAAATAAACTGCAATTCGTAGAAGAAGAAGTGAAGTACCTGGGACACCGACTCAGTAAAGGAACTAAAACAGTAGATCCAGAGAGGGTTAAGGGAATCCTCTCCCTTCCCCCCCCAAGAAATAAGAGACAAATTAGACAGCTATTGGGTCTCATAGGATACTGCAGACAATGGATTGAAAACTTTAGTGGCAAAATAAAATTCTTGTATGAAAAACTAACTACTGAAGGTTTGATTAAATGGACTGAAAAGGATGATGAATCATTAGAACAACTAAAAGAGGAATTGACTAATGCCCCGGTGCTAAGCCTCCCCGATGTTAGGAGACCTTTTTATTTGTTCGTTAATACTGAGGCAGGAGTAGCATTTGGGGTACTGGCTCAGGACTGGGCCAGCAGTCGAAAACCAGTGGCATACATTTCTAAATTACTGGATCCAGTAAGTAGGGGATGGCCAACATGCTTGCAGATTATAGTAGCCACAGCCCTTTTAGTGGAGGAAGCTCTCAAAATTACCTATGGAGGAGAACTGAAAGTTTTTACTCCCCATAATATACGGGCAGTATTGCAACAAAAGGCAGAAAATGGATAACAGACTCCAGACTTTTGAAATACGAGGGCATTTTACTGTCATCCCCTCGGTTGATACTTGAAACCACCTCTCTGCAAAACCCTGCTGAATTCCTGTTTGGGGATCCACAGGAGAATTTAACTCATGATTGCTTACATAGCATAGAGAAACAAACAAAAATTAGACCGGATCTCGAAGAGGAAGAACTGGAAGAAGGAGAAAAGTTATTTGTGGATGGTTCCTCTAGGGTTGTTGAGGGAAAGCGAATCTCGGGATATGCCATTGTGGGAGGTGAAAATTTAGAAATAATAGAATCCGGCCCTCTGAGTCTTAGTTGCTCAGCCCAGGCCTGTGAGCTTTATGCGGTATTGCGGGCTCTGAAATTCTTGGAAGCTAAGGATGGGACCATCTATACGGATTCAAAGTATGCCTTTGGAGTGATACATACTTTTGGAAAAATTTGGGAAGAAAGAGGGTTAATAAATTCCCAAAGAAAAGAATTAATACATCGGGAACTAATCACTCAGATATTACAAGCGTTAAGAGGCCCAAAGAGAATAGCAATAGTACATGTTAAAGGACATTAAAAGGGTCCCTCCCATCTGATCAGAGGAAACAATATAGCAGATAGAGAAGCAAAGAAAGCTGCCCTCAGAAAATTCCAGGAGCAGGGAACAAGGAGAATGCGAGATGGCGAAAGAGTTTGTGTCCTGAACTTCACAGCCCAGGAAAAGGAAAAATTAGACAGAATGGGAATAACAGAGAATGAGGGTATTCGAAAATTACCAGATGATAGGGAAGTGCTGCCAAAATCTGTAGCTCAGAGGATAGTGCAGCAGTTACATGAAAAGACTCACTGGGGAACCTAAGCCTTAGTAGATCAGTTTACTATTAAGTATATGTGTATAGGAATTTATGATATAGCAAAACAAGTAGTTAGGGGATGTATAACATGCCAGAGGGTTAATAGGCATCAAGCTCGAGAAAGGATTCCAGGAGGAAGGGAATTAGCACACCGACCTTTTTCACATGTACAAGTAGATTTCACCAAGCTACCAAAAGTAGGGAGGTACAAGTACTTATTGGTACTAGTAGATCATCTAACCCACTTCGTAGAAGCATATCCTACATCATGGGCTACTGCAAACGTAGTGATTAAAACCTTACTGGAAGAAATAATCCCTAGGTATGGATTAGTAGAAATATTAGACTCTGATAGAGGCCCCCATTTCGCAAATAAAGTACTAAAAGAGGTAACCACGGCCTTAGGTACTAAATGGAAATATCACACTCCTTGGCACCCTCAAAGCTCAGGGAGGGTAGAAAGGGCAAATGGAGAAATCAAGAAGCAACTCACTAAACTTATGGTGGAAACTAAAATGTCATGGGTCAGATGTTTACCCCTGGCACTGCTAAACATTAGAACCCAACCTAGGACGGATGTGGGAATTTCTCCCTTTGAAATGCTCTATGGAATGCCTTACGACTTAGAGCTACCAGGGAACCATCCCTGTATCCAAGATAGTCAAATTCAGAGTTACATACAACAGCTAATGAAACGAAGGGAGGAACTAAAACGAAAAGGGCTATTGGTACAAAGACCCCCTTTGGACATAGCAATGCATAAGCTTAAACCTGGAGATAGAGTCCTAATTAAAACTTGGAAAGAGACCTCCCTAACATCCCAATGGGAAGGTCCCTATGTTGTTCTGTTTACCACAGAGACAGCCGTCCGAACTGCTGAAAAAGGCTGGACACATGCCAGTCGAGTGAAAGGACCCATCACTGCAGACACCCCTTGGGAGGTGACCAGTCGCCCTGGAGATCTACGATTGACTCTTCGGAAAACATAAGAATGCATAGCAACTGGTAATATGAATGACTGAGAGGGAGAAACACCGACTGCAGCTACTGGTCAGAGACAATATTCAAAGGGTGGGAAAGGAACTGAAGTGTCCTCTTATTTGGCACACATGGGATGATCTGATATCAGTGGCTGAGGTCCTCTCTGAGATAAGGCGGCCACTGTCTAACAGACCTGGGTGCATTAAATGTGGTGATCCCATCTGTAGGGCATGGATAAAAATATTTTGCGGGGGATGTAGGCTCAAATGGTGGGTTTTCCAATCACAGTTAGGTGGGGGTATCTGGTATCATACTTGTGATTGGGGTTGGAGGAGGGAAAACCCTTACACGGCTCTAAGCAAATTTGCAACAGCCCCAGGACAAAGAGAAATCCCTTATAGGGAGGCAATAACATTAATTGAAAATATAGAGCAGAGGAGACATTGGGCCCTGGCCTGGGCAATACATCACCAATCATATAGGATCATCTGCCAAAATCAGAGTGTGATATTAGACCAGGTGTGTGTAGGGAAAAAGATTCATGTCCCCATAGAGTGGCAAGTTGAGCCCCGAAATTGGGATAGTACCGTACGCTGCTACTTCCGAATATATAAGAAATGAGCCCGTAAGGCTCGGAGGAAAAACCCAGACAGTGAGACTCAGGCCCTATAAAGCTCGCTAGGAACGACAGAGAATCTGCCATAAGATAAGAGAGATCCTTTGCCTGGAGGCCTGGCAGCCTGCCCTTAGGAGTAGGGGCAGGAACGAAAGAAATAGCCCAAATAATGCACCCCCTGAAGACTACCCCTGCTGCCAAGAAGATAATGATCCCTGCAGACCGATACACCCGGGCTGGCAGGCGAGGCAGAGAGGTAAGGAGGAGTGAGGAAGAGCAACGGGCCTCAGGAACAGGAACGGAGCACAGGAATGCTCCAGGTAAAAGAGATATGGTTATAAGAGGTGAACAAAATTTGTTGCTAGGACCCTGCCCTGCTTGGCGAGCTATTTTTATCATTATAATCCTGAGCTTCCCGACTGCCTGGGGAAACCCCCATCAGCCTTACAAAGGGAACAAGATCCTAGTCAAACGGACCCTGATCACTGACTGGTCTCAGGCCTTTTTGCAATTTACCGGATCTATGGGAAATACCACAGGTTTGAGTTTACAAACTTTAGTTCTGCATGACGGTCTGCCGTATGCTAAACACGAATGGAAGAGGCAGAAAACTTGGGAGCTTCAAGGAGTAGTGGGAGAACAAATTAATATTGGATGTCGAGTGGTTAATGGATCAGACTATACTAACACAATCTCAATCAGTGTTTCCATGGGTCAGGAGGATAAACAAATAAATTTTGAATACCCAGCACGAGACTGCTGGCAAAACTTCACATTAACTCACACGGCAGAGGTAGTCTGTCTCTGGACAAAAGATACACAAGGCCTTTCCTTTAAATTCACAATAAATATTAAAACACAATCTACCACTACTAAACCACACATTATCACCATTTCACCTACACCACCGGTCACACTCACACCAAAAATTTTCAAAATAGGACCTTATATAATCAAAAAAATTGGTCAACAACAAATATTATTTAATCCAGCATGGTCTCTAAAACAGGTCGAACTGCTAATGCAGACTAATGTTTCAGAAATCCAGCCAGCTTGTTCTCTGTTTTTGCAAACATCCTTTGAAGGCTGGACTACTTGGCTCAGGAAACGCAGCTCTTTTAAAACAAGGAAACTTAGAGATGTGACTGGTGTTCTAGGCACAGGACTGGGAATTCTGAATAGCATCGATTCGGAGGTACTAATGAACAAACTGGCTGCTACGGCCAGAGATCTGTCCAAATTACAGCAACCACTGAGGTCATCTCTACTGGCTTTGGGGAGACACCAGTGGACGTTGTCAAACATTTTGCCAAATTGGGAAAGAGTAAATGTGAACGATCACAAATTGGTAATTGATGCACTTGGTGCCACACAAAATAATGTCTCCTTAGCCCTCAGCTGTATCCGGGCACAATTATGGATGCAGTCAGTCTCTGCTGCAATTATAAGAGAGGGCGAGGAAGGCACTTTCCCCACAGAAATTCAGAAAATAATTTGGGATAATGCCACTGAGTTTGAAAGGGAATTCCAATCCTCGTGGAAACTGGTGAATTTTACCTATAACCCTATTTCTAATACAGTCACTGCCTTTGTCTTGACCATACAAAATGCCTCTGTACATCTAGTTTTTCCTGTCATTGCATTAGGAATAAACCATGACGGAGCTGTCCTCTATCCTACAGAACATAGAGGATGGGTCCGTCAGCTTGGTGACAAATGGCAAACTGTTGACTTGGAATCTTGTATTGTACGAGAACAGTTGGGATTCATCTGCGAGGGCGCTGTAATTATAGCTCAAGATATCTGTTTGGACACAGAGCAAAACATTTGCCATTTTGAGATTCGCCCTAATGAAGTTTCTAAAACAGTTCTTATATACATAGGCAATGGGTGCACGTGTTTCAGAACTCTCTGTGATTTTGTGCTAGTAGATGATGTTATGGTGGATACAAAGAATCACTCAAACTTCTGTGCTTGTAACTTCACCAAGATTACAGGGTGTGACACCACTTATGAAGCTACAGTTACCTCTCACCAACTATTACAATCCAACTACACGCTGATTCACAAGTTAATGCCCACCCCGATTGGGATGAACTTCACCCTAGTGAGACAACTATTGTTTCACCAGGATCTGATAAAAATTCTTGAGAAAATCAGGAAAAGCGGACAGAAGACCCTAGTAACTGTTCAACATGATGTAGAGAAAATACACCAGGTAGTAGAAAGAGTGAAGCAAGATAGCAATTATAGGTGGTGGGACACCCTGTTCGAATGGTCACCTACTGCCACAGGTGTCTTAAACAGTATGTGCCATCCCACTGTCGTTCTTTTAATTCTGATTGTACTAGGATTTATTTTCTCAGCAGTTCAATTTGTTGTGAATTGGAATATGATGAAAAGACTAAAGAAATTAGCAGGTATAATTAATGCACAGAGCTTAACTGATGAAATAGATCAGTTAGCGCTTGCTAGGAAGGAGCTAAAAAGGTTTAATGAACAAAATTGGTAAAAAGAGAAATGGGGGATTGTAATAAGTAACAATATATTTGTTCATTAATAGCTAGATGATGATTTAAATTAAAAAAACAATAGCTAAAATAGCTTTTGTAGAATATCTATAGGGCTGTATGGGAAACTTATAAGTAGTGTTAAAGTTACAACCCCCCCCCCCCTTGGTAATTGGATACAGCCACATCTGGAAATAATTTCTAACCTTGTAGAATTGCTTGCTCTGCAAAAATTCTACCCTATAGATGTAGGAGACTTTCTGAAACACATATGGTAACAATTATTAACCTTGCAAGAATGTTGAGCTTAAAAGACTAGACTTATAGGTATGCCTTATAAGGAAAGCGGCCAAAGAGAAAGACTTGGGGTCTTCATCCCACGAACACCAGAAGGCAGAAAAAAGACCCCTAGCAACAGGAGGAGCACGCACAGAAAACAGACCACGTCATCCAAGAATCTGAAAAAAGGACAATAAAAAGCGAACTCAAAATGGGGGAGGTGCGGGCCTAAGGGAGCGAAGTCTCCTGGCAGCCCAGCGCTGAATCTTGCTTATTCTTGCTTGCATAATAAAGATTATGGTACAATTCTTAAATTCAGTCGATTCGTCTATCACAGCTGACAGAGTCAGAATACAAGCTCTGACACCCTCTTGGTCAGGGTACTGGTAGCAGTCCAGTTGGATTAGTGGCTGCACTCCTCCTGGAGTGGCACATGTGATCCTGTAGAAGGGTATAGTCTTCCTCTGAAGTTCCAGTGGAAAAGGCGGCCATTCCTCTGGGAATCCAGTGGAAAGGCTGCTTGTTCTGTCCCAAACTCCAGATTACATGCAGGTGGGGATGCTTGGTTCCTCCCCTCTGGGCACAGCATCTCACAATGGGCTCTTATCATTCCATGAGTCATGGGGTGGGTCCATGAGACAGAAAGGGCTCCCAGAGGGAATTACCTCTGAGTCATGGGGAAAGGCATTGATGGGCCCATTAACAGGAGATAAGGAAAAGAACAATGCCCCTCCTGGTTTCAACAGCTCTTGAAGATGGAAATAGAATACATCCTTATATTGTAACCAAGGACAATAAGGAGCATTGTCAATGATCATGCAGCCAACCAAGAGCTGGAGCTGAATCCAGAATTGCTTGCTCCAGCTATGTAGGAAATCATTACCCTGGCAAGCACAGCTCCATGGGAACAAAGATCTCTCATCTCTGGGCTGAATTGTAGCATTGTGTGTCCTGGATGAGTTTTCTTGTAAAGTTGTTAATTTTTTTATAAGTAGGGTTTTGGTTTGGCCCTCGGTTCCCCCCATGTTCTCCCTCCTAATGGTTTGTTCCTCCTGCCAGTTACCTATCAATGTAACCAACCCCCTTTCATTTCAAGAAATTTCTATGTCAGTCTTCCCTTACTTAACATATGATTTGTTCCCTGAGCCTTGTCCCTCCCCTGGGCCATTCCTATTGGTTCAGGTGTGTCCCTCGCTCCTCCCCTGAGCTTTGTTCATTGGTCCCTTGGGGCTCCTCATGTCACGCCCTTCCCCTTTATAAGTGCCTCCCCACCGGTTTTTCCCTGACACCGTTACTGGCCCCGCCTGGGTCCATAAAGTGGTCTCTGGCATCCATTCTTGTGTCCACTCCCTCCTTCCTTCGCCTCAGTACTTTGCAGTCCTGCTCACGCCTGCGTCACCACGCTGCAGACGGAGCCACTACTCAGGGGTTCTGGCAGAGATCCTGGGAGAGGTGAGATTCGTGGTCTGCGCCGGTCACTCTGGGAGCAGCTAGCTGGCACCCGTCAGCTCCAGTGGCTGCGGGACAAGACTGCAGTGAATGGCGCCCAGACTGCAGTTTAGATTTGAGGGACTCTTGTCACTTGTCATTGGCCTCACAGTCCACTCATCCTTCTGCAAATAACTTGCAAACAACACAGCTGGACTGCTGTCCTGGGTAAATATACATACAGATGACTTTTCCAAAGCAGTACATCATTTCCCAGGGAAAGACACAACTTCGTCTTGCCTATGAAACTGTGATTGAAAACACCTGAGAGCCAGATCTGTGTGAGATTGCAAAGGAGCAAAGCTTTGCTATTTGGGCACAATTCTCTTGGTTTCTTTGCTCAGGCCTTTGGTGAGCACAGAACACATCTAGGTAGAAACTGTTGACTAGACAGGATCCTTTGTATCCATTGTCCCCCAAACATGTCAATGTGTGACAAGTTACAAAGACAAGTTGAAACAGTAGCACAAATGGCGCAAAGAAAACATGGCAAAAGAGGAAGAGGAGAGGCCCAATGACAAAAGGATGTAGTGAGACACTGGCACATCAAGTGAGCTGCACTCCCACAACCTCTAGGCCAGCAGGTCCTGGTGTCACAACCTCTTTTTTGGTTTCTTTAGTTTTTAAAATTTTTTTTATTTTTTGTAAATCAGCAAAACTAAATATATGCAGTTAAAATGATGTCATCAAAACTTAAAGATACAATCAAAAAACATTTATTTAAAACTACATTGAAATATCATATGTACATAAATAACATTTATAAAAGTACAAAAATAATTGCATCTAAATAATATATGTACAGTTGTAATTACGAAGCTTAAAACATAAATCCTGTTAGTGAAAAACTCTTCAGTCAGTCGGTGGCCTCTTCCTGATCTTCAAGGAAAGAGTTCTTCTGGACTGGAGGCAAGAGCTTGGTTGATAACAGGAACATCGGAAGGTACCAGACAAAACCACTTGGCAAGACTGTATCCACTCAGGCCGGCAAAGTGGAGGCACAGAATGGATCAGAGCCTGCAACGCAAACCTAAAGCATCTGCAGCTCCATATTTCAGGGGACAGACTTCCTGGAAACAAGAATTCTTAACTGCTGCACAGGGAAACATGTTCCTGCTGACAGACTTTTGAATCAGGCCAGGAGAAAACTCTGACCCATTCCCCAGAGGAATTCTACAGCCTGGCCTCTGGGCTGCCCTGGGACAGCAGGGAGCCCAGAGCTCTGTGCTCTCCAGCAATGGCTCAGCTGCACATGCACCCTGCTGCTCCTCTCCCTGCCCCACAGCTCAGCAGCCCTACAGCTCCAGGGGCACTGGCAGCAGCACAGCTCCTTGCAGGGGCACATGCAGGGCACAGCTGTTCCCTGCCAATGGGCACAGCCTCTCTGCGCTGCCACAGGACCCTCCCACCAGACAGTGGCCCAGCTCCCTGCTTACCTTTTTCTGAGGCTGATCCATGCTTGGTCTTCACCTTGCCCTCAGTCTGGAGCTCCGTCAGGCCCCCCATGCCATGACTAGGAAGGGCGATGGAGACAATGGGGGCAGATGCACACCCTTCCTTAGCATTTTGTCATTTTTGGCACTGCTGAAAAGTCCCATCCGGAGGTGTCCAACTCAGCACTTGGTCAGCTTTCTGGAGAACATGAAACCTTCACCTCCAGCCCAAAAGGCTGGAGAGGTTTTCCTGCACGTGTGGAGGCTTGCTCTCAGCACACGTAATCAGCTGGGTGCCCATCACCTCGCAGAGGGCACAGGCCAGCTTGGTGACCACAGCGCAGACGTTGGCGCTTCGCACCGGCAGCGCCTTGTTCTCCAGGCAGGACCAGAGCACGGGCAGGGCGTAGCGCTGCACCACTTCAGGGCTCTTGGCATGAACCCATTCCACAAGCACTGCCGGGACAGACACACAGCTCCTTACCCACCAGCCTCAATGCAAACAAGGATCTACCTCTGCTTTTGCTTCTTGGGAGCCTCTCTGGCCAAGATCAGTGAAATAGCACACAGAGCCCCACGACCCAGAAACGGGCAATGCAGCTGATCATCCTTGAAACAGAACCCCCAGCCCCTCAGGACTAATTTCTCCAACCAGAGCCTTGTAGCTGTGGCAGAGTCTTTGTACCATTACTAAATTATTTCACAATTTATGTCTGCATGAACAATGAATGAAACATCAAACTGCCTTCTATTTCCACAAACAAGTTGTCTAACCCACACGGAAGCTTTGGAAATGCACCCCAGAGAGGCAATTGAGAGATTTCTAATAAAAGGGATGATTCCTTTGTGTAACTTTGACGTCAAGGGCCAAAAGTCTCATCTGGCTCTTCCTTTTGCTCCGTAGCACACAGCGAAGGGCAGTATTAGAACACACTTCGAAACTCCAGCCCACCAGAGATGGGTGCTGCTTGACAGCTGGATGAGAAACATCAGTGCCTAGCTGGTGTCTTTGGCAGAATGCTTTTGTGCCTTCCAACCAAGAGCCCTTTCAGTCCTCAGGGTGTCTTAGAGAATTACCCAGACCCCATTGCCCTGGCATTTGGGCACCTCCACACTTTAATGCCATTTCCCCTCTCAATGCTAATGGCATTTTTTCTTACAATGTGCACTGAAATAGGGGCATAGAGAGAGAAAAAGGCTACACAGGGGACTGAAATTTAGCCAGAACACACAAGTGTTGTCTCTCATTGTTTCTGGAATCTGCTCTCTGCTCATTTTCTGAACTGAATTATATCAAACACAGACAAAAATTTACTACCAACAGGCTCCTTGCATGGCAGATTTGGCTGAGAGATCAAAACCTGAAATGCTTGTGAGACCAGTCTTATTTTCTGATCAGGCAAAATGTTATGTAGTAGCTATTTATTATTCTGTGGTGGAAGAGACTTCATGTTCTCTATGCTGTTAATCCACCAGCAGTCATCAACATTGAAAGAGCTCCTGAAAGTACCCCAAACCAATTCTGCTAAGCAGGAAAAGGGTTATGGTACCCATTTAAAAATGAGACTTCATTTGAGTTTAAATGCAATTAAAGACATTGGTCACTGTGGAAGTTGAGAAGAGCCCCAGTGAGAGCTGAGCCCCGAGGCCGAGCGCTGCCCCCATCTCAGATGCTGCACAGCTCTGCAGCAGCCAGGGAAAGCCTGCCAAATCCACCTGCCTTGGCCATTGCCAGGAGGGACAAGCTCAGCACCTCCTGATGTGGAGGAGCTACTCTGCTCTCTGCTCACAGGCATTGCCTGTCAGTACTCCCTCAGAGACCTCTTGGCTTACAAAGGGAGGCCATACCTGTGATGCACTCTGTGACTTCCAGCAGAGCTTCACCACTCAGTTTGCTCCATTGGTGGCTGAGCTCTTTCATCAGTGACACTTCATCTACAAGTGAAACACACGTTTCTGCTCACTCTTCTGAGGGCACAGGAGAAAGGACAGTGGGGAAGGAAAGGGCAGGGGCAACCCCATTTGATACAATAAAGTCAATTTCTGCTCATTTTTGAATCCTTTTCTTCTTTCCTTCCAGCCTACTTGGCAGGGTTTAAAATTCCAAAAGAAAAGCTCTCCTTTCACATGTGTAAATCCAAAGTTGTCTGCTGGACCAGGAGCTATGCTAAAACATTTCACACCAGGGACCTCAAGAGTTCAGTCACATGGAAGCAGTGGAAAGGTTTTGCATCCCAGAGCAAAAAGGAAGAAGCCCATACTTGGGACACAGAAAGGCACTGAGTCAGGCAGTTTGTGACTTCACAGAGCAGCTGAGGTGGAGAAAGTGGAAACTGCCCCTCAAGACCTGACTCTTCCACACTCCATTTTTCAGGCGTATTCCCCCAGTGCGGCATTTTCAGAGCTGACATAAATCTGTGTGGCAGAGGAATTTACAGCAGCCCTTGCCCAGGCAGGTATTTGCTATTGCCATCTTGCCTCATCCAAAACAATGTGTGGAACAAGGCATCACTGACAGCTGGACTTAGACCCATTTGTTCTAAAGAAATGAACTTGGTGAATCATCAGTTCCCCCTTGGAAAAAGAAGACAAAGAAGAAAGGTGGGAAATAGGAAGCTAATGCCTCTAATGCAGAGCCTTCCAGGTGGCTGCTCTGCAGAAGCTCTGATGGGCCGGTGTGCCTTCATGCCAACAGCAAAGCTGTTCACTTGGAAAGTCAAAGTTTGCTTGGGGCCCAAGCAAACTCCAAACCCCCTTTGCCTCTGAATTGTAGCAAAGCTGGAGTCCAGGACTTGCTCTTCAGACCAGCGGCACAGAGCCAAGGCAGCCTGGGACTGTTGGGAAATGCTGCTGCACATTCCAGCCTGTTGGGGATGGTGCATAAGGACTGCACCTGCACAGCTTCTGGTGGGTGTCAGCTGGAGCCTTCCACAGACAACAACAGCTCCCAAGGCACTCAGCGCTCTCTTGTGTGGGACAGACAGGGACACAGGTGAGGAGAGTCCATGCCAGGGCTCAGCCTTACCTAAATGAACAACAGATTGGTCCAGTGCGGTCACAGCTGCGGCACGAACCCCGAGATCCTTTGAGTTCAGGTTCTTTATTATCCCTTCAACCAAACGGACCATCACTGGGTTCAGGGCATCTTCCAGGACTCCAGTCATTTCTGCCAGAACCTCCAGCGCCTGCTGCTTCACCTTCTTATGGGTGTCATTGATTCTCAGGAGAAAATGATCAAAAATCTGTGAAGAGAACAAACGACATGAAAGCTGGATTAAAATGACCTTGTCTGAAAAGGGGATGTAGAAATGAGCCCTCAGCAATATAAAAGATGAAAGTGATCCCTTCTGTCAGGTCAGCCCTTGCTTGCACAATTTCACTGTTTTCCTGTGGGCCACTCACTGGAATGGTTGTGCAACCTGATGCTGCTTGAAAGATTTTCATCTGTTTTTGAGAGTTTTGGCTGGGGCCGGAATAGTTCCTATGGTGTTTCTCTCCACCTATAAATCATTAAATCAATTCCATTTATTAATTCAAAAGGCTGCCTTCTCTTTCAAAGTATGGAAGCAGATATTTACCATGCCCATTTTCCTATACAGTTGCCTCAAGTACTGAGGGCAGTTATAATTTTGCCAAAATTGTAGCGGGAGGAGATCTAATTTGTTTTTTGTCTGTCTCAAAACCTGCTTCTGGAGAAGGACAGGGCTCTGGTCAACTCTTCCAGGATCCAGACCAATTCTTTAACTAAGAGGTAGATTTCTGAAATGTAAAGTGCTCTACAGCTCTCATTAGAGCAGGTTCAGTCCCTTGACAGGCACAGTATCAGGCACCATTTTCTGGTAAAAGGGAAAAAGCAGCTACTGGGAGAAGAAAGGATGGATCGGTCCTTAGCTGTTTTCCTCTTTTTCCAAAGAGAAAAAAAGGCCCCCCAAAAAGAAGGGTGAGCACCATCTTTACCAAGAGGAATAGGGATGAGGATGGAAATGAGAGCCAGAGTTGTGCCTGTGCAAGACAAAATGGAGTTTACAGAAGTGTCCTTTTTAAAACACTTTGTTTAAACCAACCCAGCCTGATAATTCTCTTCCCCATGAAAACCTATTTCTCGTCTAGAGAATAATTGCCATGCTTTCAATGGCTGGATTCCCTTCACTTAACCCAACTGGGAGTAGGAGACAGCAGCAGTTACACCAGCAGAAAATCTCTGCCATCATCTGATGAACATCAGCAATAGGCACCTGCCAGACAAATACAGCTGGACTGAAAGAACTTGTCCTGAAGCCCAGACTTCAATTGCATTTGTCTGGGTAAGAGGGACCAGCCTGTCCCAAACAGCCCGGATGCAGTAGTGCCAAGACACACTGAATTAACCTTACTTCCCCAGGCTTGGGAAAGGAGCTAAAGGAAAGGAACCATGAAGATACCCTACATACTTGGACAATGTTACTGGAGATCAGCTGGGGGCTGGTTTTGCACAGCTCTAGGAGGAGTGCCACTCCTTCCATCCGTGTCTGAAACCCCTTGGCTTCCAGGAGATGGTAAAGCTTCTGCAGTGACTCCCTTCCTTCCACACTTGCAGGTAACGTGACCTGGGCTTTTGGACGGTGGAGGAGGCGTCCACCAGGAGCAGACTTCACCCTGGAAAACAAAATCAAATTAGGACCTGTTGCTGGTAATACCTTCAGTTAATTGTGAGCAAAACATCCTGAGGAGCTTTCCTAATGATGTGATTTCAAGCTAGAAAATCATGAAGCTCTGAGGAACAACATGGACCTCGTGACAATCATCATGGCAGACAATCTGCAAGTGAAATTCTCACCACTGCTCACTCAGGAAAACCAAGGATGAGATGTATCTGATCTATCTTCAAATGCCTTCCAAGGCACACATTGCTTTGTGGGGAAAGGGAGACACTACTTCCATGTTTAAATGCCTCCTCATATGGCAGGTGTGTGTTTTTATAATAAGGAAAGTCATCACTCTGAGGAAGTGTCTCTACACCAGGCAGGACAATCTGGAAAAGTAGCTCAGATGCATCTGAACAGATGAACAGGGGCATATCTGAAGGATCCAGAAAATCAGGAACAGAGATAAGAACAGAAGCCAGACATGCCAGAACTACACTCACATTTCATTTGCTTCCCTAGAGACTAGATGCACAGCTTAACAAATCCTCTGGGAATAATCCTCTGGGATCAACCTGTCTCTTCCATGAGTATGGGAAGATGCTAGCCATGCTACTGAGGCATGTGGTCACCTTCCTGCCACCACTGAGCATGACAGAGCTAAATAAATCCCCTCTGGTAAAAGAGGAGAACAGGTACAAGCAGCTCTGCCACTGGCATGAAGAGACAGCAAGGACCAAATTCCTGTCTTCAATGCTGATTGCAGCACAGGGGGAAATAAACCAAACACATCAAGCAAACCATATGAAGGACAGGAATACCAAGACAGTAAGTCCACATTGAGACACCTGTTGACCAAAATGGCTCAGGAATTAACTTGCTCCTTACTACTCAATCTTGGTACTGTTTGAGGGTAAGAAAACCAGGAATCAGCCAGGCCAAACCACATGGATGGGAACTGCTTGTTTGGGGAATGGCATCCTGCTTCTAAACTGAGACTTCTCATTAAAACACCCATCCACAAAGGACTCCACTTGGATGAAAAAAAAACCCTGGTTGAATTTACTTGTCTCGAGTCAGGCAGCAGAGACTTGGCCCTCTCCTATCCTCCACAGCACTGCCCTTGCCACTGCACTGGATCGTCTGAGCTGCAGGCAATGGGTGTCTTTGTGTCACCCAAATTCTGTGGAAAGCCCTCCAGAGAAGTTGTGTTCAACACAATGCAGAAGTTGACATTTTTTGTCCTAGAGCATTTGTAAGGAAGGGAAACAATCTCTGGCACTGGTCATCTCCAGCAGAAAGATTTGTGCCTGAGGAAGAGGCATGTAGAGCTTGTCATGTGCTTTGTCACATCTGACAAAAGTGCTCAGTACCATTTGCTAGAGGGCAATGGGGACTGGGGCTCCTTTGAGCCATCATTCCTCTTCTTCACGGGCTCCTTGACAGAGGGGCGTTCACCCTGCTGGTTTTCCATCTCCTACAAAGACATAAAGAAACCCCATGAATCTTTAGAATATAAAATAGGAAATGCCCTCTTTAAAACACGAGTTAGAACCAGGATCACTGCTACCAAGGCTTAGAGAAACATTTCCTAACTTACAGAAATAAACAGACCAGAGGTTCAGTGATGCCAACTCTTTGATTTCAATAGGCCAAGGCAGGTTATGGGTGCTACCACACTGAGCAGCAGTCTAAAGTCCCAAATTCATTAGTCTTGAGCATAAATGGGAATAATGCAAACTGACAGGCAGTGAGTGGTCTTAGAGGAAGAAGTTGGACTCTTGGAGGTTGGCTCAATGTGTTGGAAGTTGATTTGGTTCAACACTTACTCTCCGTGCTCCTGCACCAAGGCACACTCCCTTGTGTAATGTTGATAAAAAGAATAAAATCCCCCCCAAACAAACACATGATTTTCCACTGGATGCTGCTGAATTCACCAAGCTTCTTCCAGCTCCACAGGGCTTGGCAGCAGGGCAGTATTCCCAAAAGACAGACAGCAACTGTAGTAACTAGGATTGACTTGGACATCTTTGGTATATTTGGAAATTTTCTTGGCACTACTACTTCCAGTCTCTTTTGCAAAGACTCTGTTATGTTCAGAAGCACTATTCTCACTTAACTGCTTTACTGGGGGCAGAGTAGGGAGAGTGTGGTGGGGGCGTACACGTGAGTGTAAACCCATTTTCCCTTCTTTCCATTTGCTCTTTGTGACCAATATTCAAAGTATTCAAAACCCCACTTTTCCCCTAATAATAGCAGTTCCTCTGTGGTCTGCAGATGAACAGGCTGAGAGGATTAACAGCTCATTCCCAGGAGCAAAATGATTCAGCAGAAGTGGAATAGGATAAAGACACATTGGGTATGTTTGGTCTCATATTAGCAGTGGCAATACTTGCACAAAGGAGATATTTCTCCTGTCAAGCACTTACCTTCTTCTTAATTCTGGTCAGAATATCTTCCAGGTCATGCGGGGAAAGGGATTGCTCCAAAAGCTTTTTAAATTTTTGATTATTCAGCAACATCTTCACCATCTCCTGTCCATAATGCCTAAGGAACGAAGGAAGGAAACAACAGAAAATGAAGAAAGGAAGAGTGTTAACAGAAGAGGCTGATGCCTTAAACTTATCAGGTGCAATGCTTGCATGAGAAGGCACTACCTACTCAGCAAAGAGGGAGATTTACCTCATTTGACACTGCACAGTGCTGTAGCTGAACACAAGGGGCAGGAGGAGAATGTGGGGCAAGACAAAAATACCATTTCTCTCTGAAACTGCAGGTGTGCTTCTGTGGGATCAAAGGATTCCAGGCAACAAGCAAAACACATCTGCTTTGTTGTCAGAGCTTGTTAGCAGTGTCCTGCTGCCATTGCACAGGAATTTACCTTTCTCACCTCATGACTGCTTTTGATTATTCTCTACTATATGTATGCACAGGGTCAGCTAGGTTCACTGGTGTTCTTGGCAGCCATTAATGGGAATTTAATCCTCCAAGTAAGGGGATTTTGGTGGTTTGGGGTGATTTTTCCCACTAGGTCACCAAAGATTTCTTCAAGAAGAAATTTGGAGGTCACTGAGCCACACATAACAGCATTCTAGAAATCTGCAGATGAGGTTTGGAAAGACTGAATATGTTGCCTAAAGACCTCTGAAATATTTCTAGGGAAGTCTTAATGTGAAATAGATGTTTGGGATCTTCCAGTGATGAACATTAGCCAACACTTTGGCTTTCCTTGTGCACCTAAGGCCAGTCAAAACTGTTGGACTGGCTAATGTGAGCTCTTTTGAGCTCAGTGAAGACTCCTTCAAGTCACAGGAAGTTGGCAATGCTCCTTCTTGCTGGCCAGCCTCAGGTTACCTGGTACAGTCATTTCCCCAGGCAGCAGTCACAGCACCAAGCCTGACAGAGCTCAAGAAGCGTTTGGACAATGCTCTCAGGCACATGGAGTGACTCTTGGGCTGTCCTGCACATGGCCAGGAGCTGGACTGGATGACCTGCATGGGTCCCTTCAAACTCAGCATATTCCATGATTCTATGCCCCTTAGCCACACAGTGAGGTCACTCATTATTTCCTTGAGTTTCCACTCTTTCATGGTTTTACCTTTAAAGCCAAACACAAAACGGTTTTCCACGTTTTGGAGGTGAGATGAAGATCATTACCTTGTGTCCTTGTGACGGTCCTGAGCCAGTCTCCCTGCCACGTGTGGGAGCCTCTCAGCCCTGGGGGTGCCTGCGAGCTTGGTGACTCCCATTTTCTCCATCAAGGACAGGAGGAGTTGGGCCGCGCACTTCCGCACCTGGACGTAGCGGCTCCTGGGAAGGAGAGAGCAAACCCTGGGCCACAGGGACAAGGAGCAGCAGCAGCAGCACAGGCCTTGGCCAGAGTATGCTCCCTGTCCTTGCTGGGGGAAGGAGCCTGGGCTCTCCCTGCACCTTCCAACACCTGCAGAAGGTTCTGTCCTCAGAGAAACACTAAGTTAGCATTGTACAGAAGGACTGCCTGCACGGAAGAGGGAAGAATTCAGTCTCCCTGCACTAGCTGATACTCCATTTCTTTCCCAAAATTTACTCAGAGAAAGATTAAAGTAGTAGATCACATATGAATTATTTAGAAATTAAGGATAATTCATGCTGACCCCTCAGAGGGCACCCACTACACAGAGCTGCAGCAGGATGAGGCTCTTTCCACCCATTCATCCCCAAATCTGCAGACCTCTGGAAAAAGACAAATGCAGGGCAAACACGCTGTGGGGAGTGATGTTGTAGATTATCCACCAATGCAGCTTGTTTCTTTTGTAAAGCTTGACAAGGGATACATCTGAGTGTTTTACCCTGTTCCAAAGCTGAGGAAAAGGTGCAGGC
Organism: Zonotrichia albicollis; assembly: GCF_047830755.1. Lineage (NCBI taxonomy): Eukaryota > Metazoa > Chordata > Aves > Passeriformes > Passerellidae > Zonotrichia > Zonotrichia albicollis. Next base: position 109,912 of record NW_027428335.1, on the reverse strand, counting down.
ATTTGAGCCAGACTGTCCTGATCTAGAGACTGTCTCTTGGGAGCTATCAGGCCCAGCACCAACACTTAGGGCAGCATTTGCTTCAGCTGTCCCATGGCCCTCGGCCTGTGAAGGTGCCTGGGAAGTGAATCATCATCTCAAGGCTAACATGAAACATCATTTTGAATAGGAAGCAGAGCTCTAAGGCCAGGACACTCACACAAGACTCCTTTTGGCAGCAGCTGCACCTGCTGGGCAGGCTGTGCCACACCCAGCACATTCTCCCCCATGTGCTCCACACCCCTGCAAGGACCCTCCTTATTTCTCAGGTTAATGACATCACGAGGATACGTGGTTTTCCCCAGGGCCTCTGTGGTTAGAGCTGTGAAATCTCCAACAGTGCTCACAGCTGCAATTGCAATTGTCCCTCTTCCCACAAAAGCACATAGATGTATCCTGAGCCTTTGCAGGCACTTTCACTTCCCCACTGTTCCCCACATCTAGGAAACTCTGACAGACTGGGAGAACTCCAGGAAGCAGCAGCAAGCTGAGTCAGAGGAGCTTTAGTTTGGATATCAGGAAAAAGCTTTTCACCAACAGGGTGCTTGGGCCCTGCAACAGGCTCCCCAGGGCAGTGCTCACAGCACCAAGCCTGACACAGTTGAAGAAGCATTTGGACAACAATCTCAGGCGCACGCTGTGACCCTTGGGTTGTTCTGTGCAAGGCCAGGAGCTGGACTGGATGGTCCTGATGGGACCCATCCAACTCCCCATATTCTACAGTGACTCTGTGGCCTAATGGGCTGCAGGAGGGCAGAAATAGGTGACAAGAGGAAAGAAATGAGATTGATGGGAAAATCAAGCCACAGTCCACAGAAGATGCAGGATACAGAACCCTTCCCTCCCACCATTCTCATTCTCTCTCACGGATCCCTTCCCCTACCCACACACTGGAAGGTGAAGAAGATCACTAAAAGAAGAAGAACCTACTTGACCCCCCTGTCCATGAGAACAGTCATTGCTCGGGCAGGAGTCACGTTCTCTACCATCATCCCCAGGCTCTGACAGGCTGCCTTCTGAATAAACTCTGGGGAGTTCCACACCATGGGGAGAAGGACCGCAGCAACCTCATCTGCCTCCGAGTCCATGTCCTTCTTCAAGATGGCAAAGAGCTCTCCCAGAGTGACGATTGCTAAGCAGGACACCTTGGACCGGAGGTTGGTCACCTGGGGAAGTCATGAGGGGAAACGTAAGAACCACCTTGAAAAGAAAACCGGTTTCCTTAGACAAAACTCCCAGGAAATGACAGCATGTCCCACTGTCTATAGAGGAATATGAAAGCACAGGAAGAGCAGAAGAGCCCAAACACAGAAAGACACTTACTGTGGCCCAAACTTCTGGCCTCACTCCTGCTTACTGCAGGCATAAAAAAATATCTTTCACTAAAGTCTTCTACTTAACGTTTCTACAATGTCAACTGCTTTGATTTTAGGCCCTTTGTTTTGAAAAACAAAGAAGCAAAATAAAGTAAGGGATGCTTTCAAACCATAAAGGCACAAGTCTTAAAGATAAACCAGGCACGTGCTGCTCTTCAAAAAAGCAACACCTGCAGCTGAAGCTCTCAGACAGGAAACAGAAAACACAGGCTCAGAGCTACAGACTCATTTGCAGGGTTCAATTACAGCTTGGGCAGACACTGGGACTCTGGCATAGACTGTCATTAGTGTCTCCATTTCTGCCTTGCATTATAATGGCACCACACTCAAAGACAAGTGCCAGCTACCCAACCTGCCAGTAAATACAGCTGCACGTACACACAGATCCTACAGATAGCTGACAGACATTACAAGTAGAAGGTCTAAAACCAGAAATGAAGGCACTCCCTGAGCACACATGGAGATGAACAAGCACATATCTACTCTACCAGCCGTGCATGAAGTATGGGGGACAATTCAGAACAATGTTCTCACCTCGCTGGTAGCTGCCAAGCAAATCTCACTAAGTCGGCAGAGCAGGACTTCTGGATGGGACTCAGCCAGGCGTGGGATGTTGAAGAGTCCCTTCTTCTTCAGTTCCCTGAAAGACAAGTACCAAAAAGATTGATTTTTCTCTCTACCCAAGAACTAGGCAGCACCCTCTGAAATGACCAGGCTGGCAGCTCAGTCAAACCATGGGAGGTGCTTTTCAAGGAGCACTTAATGAAATCATGGAATCCATTGCCACAGGATGCTGTGGCTGTCAAAAGCATACACAAATGCAAGAGGCGAAGAGAGGGCTTTCAGAGTGTTCATGTGTGGCCTTTCTGAAAATCTCTGCTATTAAGTCCCTCTGCCACCGCTTTCTAGAAGCTGTGAGGCTGGGCCATGCTGCTGTTTCTTGTCACCTCCCAGTACCTGTCCCATTGGGCTGTTCCTGGGACAGTATTTTCCTTCTTTGTCAGCCCCAGCAGGCAGTTCAGCCCTGAGAGTCTGCACTGCCACTCTGGAGCTGAGTTCCCACTCTACCATCTAGGCATGTGTGTCACCCACTCCACTCCACCTCACACATTCCACAAAAAAGCACCAGGATATCATCCCAGAAGATTAGGATTCCCTCCCTGGGCAAGAACTGTTGAAACTCTGGCTTTTCCCACAAAACAAGCCCCACAACAGCAACATTTTATTTAAAAGGTGCAAACACCTCCACCTCTCAGCACTTGCTTTGTGCAGGCCCTCAGGCTCAGGAAGGTATGTGAGGCATCAGGGCTGGTGACTGATCCCACGGGCACCCCTGAGTGTCATCAGGACCCCCCACACCTGCAGAAGCTCTCTGCACCTCACAGGGCACCAAAGAGAAAGGGCAAAGCAAAGGAGATGCATTTTTATCCCTGTGAGAATGAAGCATCCACCAGTGAGGGGATACTAAACCAGACATCAAAAGGTCAACCAATATCACCTCACATTTGTAGGGTTATCACCTCTGGGCCTCCTTCAGTCTGTGTCGAATTTTGGGACACATTGTGAGTATTGACAAAACATCTCAGGCCCGTATGAAGCAGTGAGAAGGAAAAGTTGAATTCCAAAAGTGCAAGATTCCTAGAGGATTTTATTTCTTTTTCCTTCTTTTCTGCCATGAGCCCTTCAGGAATAATGGCAGGCCGAGGGACTTGAAAGCACAACTCAGTCCATTTCTCAAAAAGAGGAGCTCCCTGGAGCTGCTTCTGGGACTCACATGCACGAGTCCCTGCCATTGCTGTCAGCACTGGGAGCAGAGAGGAATCTTAGTCCCACTGGGCCAGGGGCCCAAGGCACCCAAATGTCTACACTCAAATCTGCTGTCATACTGCTTCTGCCTTCAGCCAGCAAATCATCTCGTACCACAGCTTTCTCTCTTCCCTCAACATTTCCTTTGCAGCTCCAAGGAGCAGCAGCCACAGCCAGGAAACAGCACGGACCTGCTGCAGCTGCAGCACTGCTGCAGAGCAAGGCCAAGGAAAGGCTGCTCTCCAATCTTTATGCTCTCCCTGCTCTGCAGGCCTTTCAACCAGTGCCCTTTGGCCCTCTGGGCTCTCGCGGCTCCGAGGCACGAGCAAGACACAAAAGCTTCTGACCGACCTTAACGCTCAGAGGGACACAGAGGGAACGGGGCCTTTCTTACCAGTCGTCGCTGTCCAGCATGGAGAGCGCCTCCTGCAAGGACTGCTGTGGGTCTGAAAATGCTCCGTCCTTCTGCCCACGCCCACGGAGCGGCTCCTCTCGGCGCTTGGCACCAGTGGCCATCTGCGGGGTCACTGTAAGGAGAGGGTCGGCCATGGGCGCTGCAGCCCCGGGCACGGCACCCGCCATGGCGCGGCCTGCAGCCCCATCTCCCAGCCAGGGCTCCGTGTGGCACACGCTGCCACTGCCTCAGAGATTCCCTGCTGCCTGCATCCTGGGGCTCCTTGCTTGCTCCCAGCCTCCCCCAGCTGGGCACAGCTCCAGGCTGAAGCTGACAATTGCCCCCACAGTGCCAGCTCCCAAGTGCCACAGGTGCCACAGCCAGCGGCAGCTTCCTGAGGCCGCAGAGCTCCCACTCCCTGCCAGACAGTGCCCACAGGAGGGAACCCCTCAGGGGCCTCTCTTGTCTCAGCACCCTGATTTCCCCCAGCCCTAAGGACAGGGGCACTCTGCAGCTCCCTGAGGAAAGACCTGCAGCTGCCTTGTTATCACAAGGCCTGGCACCAAGCCAGGCCTGAACAGCCTGAAGAGCCCAGCCCTACTGGGCCGGACTCAATCCCCATGGGGCAACAACCAGGGAACAGCCATACATGACCCTTCACACCTCACAGCACCTCTGTTTCCATTGACTTCAAATATTCTAGACTATCAACTTTTGGAGTAACTCAAAAGTAGATTTGCTGTTCATTCTCAGGACAGACTATGGACCCAAGATCCTGGCTGTCCTGGCTGAAGCAGGAGGCAGCTTGTGCTCCTTGTGCAAGGACCAGCCCATGTGGGATAAAGCTGCCACAGAGCAGACTGAAACCTGCTGCATGACAAAGGCCTCAGCCCCTGCATGCTGGACGGCCTCTGTGTCTGAGAGACAAGGGCAGAGATGGACATTGCTCTTGACAGACATTCTTATCTGCCCTTATCATGCCGATTTCAGTAAACATCTTCTTTCTGGTTCCTAAAAGAACTCCCAGGTTCTAATACCTGGATGCATTTAGACCAACATTTTCTTCTCTTTGCTGGAATATTTCAGGGGACATTCAAAGACAAGCCTAGGGTTGCAGGAGTGATACCCAGACGTAAATTGTGTTCTTGACACTGGATAATTCATTTTCCCCAAGCATTTTCCTTCCCAGCTGTATGAGATTGGGCCACTTTGGGGCCAGCCCAACTAGAGGTTGATTTTCTTAATGCAAGTAGAACAATGGAGCTCATTCTGGAATACTCTCCAATAGAGCTGCTAAAATTCTGAGAACAAATCATTCTATACAACAACTTCACAGAGGATAAAATCAGGCAGGAAAGTAGAAAAATAACAAAGCTGTAAATCCAGATTTTTTTTTTCCACTGCAGAATGGCCAGCTTAATAATAAAGGAGAGTAAGATCTGGGTTTTGAGGAAGGAGGATAATTCTGGATAGAAGGCAAGGTCTTTGAAGGTAAGAGCATCTGGGAAGGTGGCAGGGAAACTACAGATCCCAGGGTAACCTCCTTCGGACCATGGCAGTCATTCAGGTCTGCAAAATGGACACACAATACATAACAAAAACTATGATGCAAACCTAGCTGAAGCTGAAGCTCCATATTTCATGGGACAGACTTCCTGGAAACTTCTCAACAGCTGCACAGGGAAACATGCACCTGCTGGCAGACACTTGAGGCAGGCCAGGGGAAAACCCTGAGCCACTTCCCCAGAGCTGCCACAGGCACAGCCTGGCCTCTGGGCTGCCCTGGGACAGCAGGGAGCCCAGAGCCCTGTGCTCTCCAGCAATGTCTCAGCTGCACATGCACCCTGCTGCTCCTCTCCCTGCCCCACAGCTCAGCAGCCCTACAGCTCCAGGGGCACTGGCAGCAGCACAGCTCCTTGCGGGGGGCACATGCAGGGCACAGCTGTTCCCTGCCAATGTGCACAGCCTCTCTGCGCTGCCACAAGAGCCTTCCTCCCACCAGAGAGCAGCTCAGATCCAACCTTAACCTTTTCTGAGGCTGAGCCATGCTCCTGGGCCAAGGCCCCCTGAGGCAGCCAGGAGCCCAGACCTCCATTCCCAAGGCCGGGTTCTGGCACAGGAATATCCAAACCAAAGAGGTCCATGAGTTCCCTTGGGAACAGAGGCATCCCAGGTCCTATCTTACACTGAGAGCTCTTTTCCTCCTTTCTCTGGGTTTTTGCTGTAGGTTCAGAAGAAGCTGTCAACCAGGTTATAGGAGAAGAAGTGAGTTAATTGAACTCACACCTTTATAATCAGCCCTTCTAATGGGTGGGGAATTCAGGTGTTTTTTAGTTACTGAAAAGATTTCTTGGTGTTTTATTTTTCTTGAAACTAGCATCAGTTTAGTTTCTCTGAACAATATGGAGCTGCTAAACCAAGAGAGAAGGGTTCTGCTACTTCAAGTGCTGCCCGTTGCCTCCCAACTACTACAGGATCCCTTTCCTTCCAAACACTTGGGAATTCACAGTGCTCTCTAGAATCTGACACTGGCAAGGAAGTCATTGATGTCAAAAGGAGTTTTCAAAGCCTTTGTTTCTGTATTTCCCACTCAATTCTAGGTGGGGTTCTGCAGTTTTGGGGATTTTTTATATTACTCTTTACAACAAAGGAAGGTCTGGGACACAAACAATGGCACCACGTGTTAGAGCCAAAAGCAGCTTTGCTTTCTCCATGAGATGTGCCCAGTATTCTGTGAGCCTGTATTTGTAGGGAACAAAGTGCTCATCCCAAAGTTCCACTTGTGCTCCACTTACTTCTTCCAGGGGTTTGTTCTCTGCTTTCTTACAGCACAGACATCCAAACCCAAATAAACACGACCTATCTCAAAACAATTCTGATCTTCGCTAATACTGACAATTCAAAATGTCCTTAATGGAAATAGCTGATGGCCAGTCATTCTGAAATACTCCCCAACTGGAGCTGTTAGAACTAGGAGAACTAATTCTTTACATGGCTTCACAGAGGATAAAATCATGTGGCAGCCAAGCCCTATGAGAAGAAAACCTCTCTTAAAACTGGATTCTTCCACCCTGCAGAATGCTCAGGTCAGTAGCAAAAGCAAGACAGGAAAGGATTTAATGAGATAAGTAATTTGTAGTCCAGAATTAATCTAGAAAAAATGTCACCTTACTTGCTGAGTAATACTTCTCCCTACCTGCAATAAGCATTCCACCTGCAGATCAGCAATGAAGGAGTCATTCCAAGGGGGCCATACCCAGGATTTGGCAGAAATAACGCTAAGTCAAGGAACCAGGGAATCTGATCCCTTTCTCTGCATCAACAGAATTATTTCTCCAAGTCTCATCTCTCCTATCATTACACGCCCAGAGATGCCAAAGAAACACCAACAGTGTCAATGAGATTCTCAACAGCATTGCCTGACCCAGATGCACCAGAAACTGCATTTTGTCTGGCACAATTCCACTTGTCAGGGATCAGGCAAGGCAGGGACAGGCACAAGGCATCTCCTGCCCCAGCCTCAGCCTGCAACACTGACACAGGCACAGACAGCCAGGGAAGAGATTTGTCACTGTGAACGTGCCAGAGGTGGCTTTGGGACTGTGCTGTCGAAGGATGACAAACTCACACCCCACCTTGACTGCATCCATTTGGAAGTCTCCTTCTCCTTCATTGGAAAAGTCTAAAGGACTTTGTATCATAGGAGGTTTCCCTATTCCTCCCGGTGCAAAACCAGGCAATGTCCATGAATCTCCTTCTCATCTCATAGGATTCAGCTCAGAAACAGCCCCAAGGAAAGCTTTTTCCTTCAAGGGCAAGTCAAAGGAGTGGGAACATTCCTCAATACCTGCTAAATGCCTTCCTTTTTGAGTCTCATTTTGACATGAGAAAGGATGCCGGGAGATAAAAGTAATGTGCAGAATGGAGAGGAATGTTTCCTTTTCCTGCACAACGTTTCCAGGATCCCAAGGTACCACTCCAGCTCCTGCCGCTGAACTCTTCACACTGACTGAAGGGATTTTCACTGCAACACCAGAGAACTCTCCCAAAGGACTCTGTGAGAGTCCACTGTGCTCATAAAGGAATGGAAACTTCCAAAACATTGTGTTTTAACCAAGCTTTCCAATTTTCACCTCAGAGTCAATACTAGAAAGGTCATTTTAGGACAGACATGCCCTGTACCTACCTGCATCTTCAAAGAACTTCTTTTCACTTCTGCTGCTGGATCCTGGCCTGGAGAAGATGGATGACAAAAGAAAATGTGAAGAGGTAGAAACAGAAGGGTGGGAATAGGCGTACCATGAAAGGAAGCAAACCTACTTAGCATGGACACTTCCATGAAGGACAGGATGCAACACATAAACCCAAAATTGCACAGAGCGGGCCAAGATCAGGCTATAATAAAAGCCGAGTCCAGCAGGGGACCCAGCCTGAGATGCTTTCAAGCCCTGCCTCCTCTTCCCCAACACCATCTCTGCTCTTGGGGCATTGCTGTTGGGTTTGACATGGGATGGGCAATGTGCTGAATACACAGAGGTTTGTGTGAATTCATGGAACAGCTGACTGTGCAAAATCACCACAGGAGATGGAAGAGGGGTGAACAGCGCACTGGAGCAGCAGACACCTTGGCTTACCTCATCTCCTGGGACTCCTGCAAATCCAGCTGGGGAGAGCTTGGCAGAGATCCCACAGCATTGTCAAGAGGGAGACTACCTGCCTTGCATATTGGGGGGATCAAAGGTAGTCTCAGTGCCCCCTTTTTCAATTCTCCACCACTGGGATATGGCAAGGAGGTCTGGAAGGAATAAAACACAGTGCTCAGATCAAGCATCCAGCCTTGCCCACATTCATGCCTCAAGACATTTAGATATACCCTCAACTGGAACCTGGCAGGAATAAACAGGTCAAACGGATGGAGCAAATTGGCAGAGGATGGGCAATGCAAAGGGAACTGAAAAGGGAGAGACCATATCCCACATTTGACACCTCTCCCCTCCTGCTCCCTCCTCTGCAAGTGTGCTGACATTCCCACCTGGCATGCACATCCTTGACATCAAGATGTTCTGGGGTGCCACTGCCTCCCCTGGATTTTGGGATGGCATGGCTGTGGCTTTAGATCACTGTTCTCTCCCTGCCCCAAAGGTGTCTCACAGCCACTGCTGATCTCCAGCCATGGTCCCACACAGCCATTCTGCAGGATGCCAAAACCTGCTTTTCTCAAGGCCCTCATTTCTTCTGCTGCTGCCTTTCCCTCCTACAGTTCCCCAGCAGCCTCTGAGCCCAGATGCTGCTGAGATCTCGGCATGCTGGCTGCTCTCAAGCTCCCACACATCCATCAGCTCAGGCTCACTGGCATTTAGCAAGTTGAGCAGAGCTCCCTGCCCTGCTGCTCTCTGCAAGCTCTCTGCCTGCCCAAGCTGCTCCAGGGCCCCCATGCCATGGCCAGGAATGGGGCTGGAGGCACTGGGGCAGATGCACACCCATCCTTAGTATCCCATCATTTCTGGCCCAGTTCAAGACCCAAATCAGGACCTGTTCAAAGTTCACTGAAAGGGTCAGTTCCTGTCAGGGATACACTGGGCCCTTTCTCTGCAAGGCTGAAATCAAGTACCAAAGCCTTCGATTGCACATTCTCTCTACCAAAGCTGTTGTTCATCTGCCTCCTCCTGCACCCCACAGCAAACCCAAAACAACTGCAGCTCCTGGCCCTGCTGCAAAGGCCATCGTGTGCCTGGGCTCTGGGCTGCTCTCCCCATGGCCACCTCCCATCCCTTCCCTCTGCACAAAGCCATGCCAGAGCACACAGCTGCCCAGGAGCTGATGGAGTCTGGAAACAGCAACAGAGACAACTGTGCAGAGGGCATGGCTGTACAACTCACAAGCTGAGACAACCTGACTTGGCAGCTTCCAGCAAACGCCTTATTCCATCCAAAGCTGTCACAGCTGACACAAAAGACCACCAAAACATAGAGGTGCTTCACAGATACCCATAGGTTACTAACTGGTGAAGGATTGCTTTTCGAGATTGCACAACTTGAGGTGCTTTGATTGCTTGTTGGTGTTTTCTTAGCCATAAGACACAGAAGGAACCACAACAGAGCCCAGAAACCAAAGACCTCTCCTCTTATTGATACATGCTGATGAGGACATGAAGTCTGCTCTTCACACCCATTGCAAAGACAACCTGAAGCAGTGTCCAGCTGAGCTTTTCTTTGGCTCAGCTGTTTCCCTGGGCTCACAGAACAGGAAAAGCTCTCCAAGCTCTGCCTACAGCACATAAACTGAAAATCTACCATACAGGACTTAGTCCTTGGTCTCCTTACCTTATGTCCTTTTCCCTCTGAACTCTGCTCCTGGCTGCTTCTTCTGATATCATTGTAGCCAGTGCTAGTTTTCCCTTTCTCTTTCTCTCCATCATACATAGCGCTTGCCTTGTTGGGAAAAGAGCTCTTTGGGATGGGAGGCAAGGGCTTGAAGGGAAGGAGGGAAGAGGGACGTGTCTGTGGAAGACTCTTGGAAATACTGGAGTCAGTCAGGCCTGCAAAGTGAAGATACAAAATGTAACAGAGCCCACTAAGTAAATCTAAAACATCTGAAGCTCCATATTTCATGGGACAGACTTCCTGGAAACTTCTAAACAGCTGCACAGGGAAACATGCTGCTGCTGGCAGAGACTTGAATCAGGCCAGGGGCAAAACCCTGAGCCACTTCCCCAGAGCTGCCACAGGCACAGCCTGGCCTCTGGGCTGCCCTGGGACAGCAGGGAGCCCAGAGCCCTGTGCTCTCCAGCAAGGGCTCAGCTGCACAGGCACCCTGCTGCTCCTCTCCCTGTCCCACAGAAAAAAACTGGCCATCCAATTGTAAATTGCTGCTTTTGCTCTGCTGAATTGTTCCATGTGGTTCTTTCCCTGCTTTCTTTCCCACAGACACAACCAAACCCAAAAAATTCAAAAATATTTACTGGAAATTGGAGAGTGCACGCCATTAAGAAATACTCTGCAACTGAGATCTTAACATTCAGACTAAATTCTTTATATGGTTTCAGAAAGGATAAAATCATGTGGCATCCAAGCTGTGAGAGAGGAACCCCTGTCTTCAAAATGAATTTCTTTCCCTCTGTAGAGTATCCTGATCAGTAGCAAAGGCAAGACAAGAAAGGATTAATGAGATAAGTAATGCCTAGCCCAACAAAACTGACAACTCCTTTGTGGAGCAACACAAATGTCTAGCTCCATTCAGAACTCCAGTTACATACCAGCAATGAAGGAATCATTCCAAAGGGGCCATACCCAGGATTTAGCAGAACTAACGCTAAGTCAAGGAACCAGGGGATCTGGTCGGTTTTTCTGCAACACCAGAATTATTTCTTCAAGTCTCATCTCTCCTATCATTACACGCCCAGAGATGCCAAAGGAACAACAACAGTGTCAATGAGGCTTTCAACTTGAAAGCATTGCCTGACCCAGATGCACCAGAAACTGCATTTTGTCTGGCACAATTCCACTTGTCAGGGATCAGGCAAGGCAGGGACAGGCACAAGGCACAAGGCATCTCCTGCCCCAGCCTCAGCCTGCAACACTGACACAGGCACAGACAGCCAGGGAAGAGATTTGTCACTGTGAACCTGCCAGAGGTGGCTTTGGGCCTGTGCTGTCAGAGGATGACAAACTCACACCCTGCCTTGGCTACATCCACTTGGAAGTCTCCTTCTCCTTCATTAGAAATGTCAAAATTACTTTCTATCATAGGAAGTTTCCCTATTCCTCCCAGAGCAAAAGCAGGCAATGTCCATGAATCTCCTTCACATCTCATAGGATTCAGCTCAGAAACAGCCCCAAGGAAAGCTTTTCTCCTTCAAGGGCAGGTGAAAGGAGTGGGAACATTCCTCAATTCCTGCTAAATGCCTTCCTTTTCTAGTCTCATTTTGACACACAAATGCTACAGGGAGATAAAAGGCATGTGCAGGATGGAGAGGAATGTTTTCTTTTCAGCGCTGCATTTCCAGGACCCCAAGGTACCACTCCAGCTCCTGCCACTCAACACTTCACAATGGAGGAATTTTCCCTGCAACACCAGAGAACACTCGCAGTGACTGGGCTCTGGGAGAGTCCACTGAGCCTGTCAAGGAATTGAAATGAATTTAAGGAAATTGTTGAAAGAATGGGTTTTAACCAAACTTGCCAAATGTCACCTCTAAGTCAAGATTGCAATAGTCAATTTAGAACAGACATGCGCTGTACCTACCGGAATGTTCAGACGACTTCCCTTGGCTTCTGCTGCTGGATCTTGGCCTGGAGAAAACGGAGTAAAAAGGACATATGAGGAGGTAGAAAGAGAAGAGAGGGAATGGGTGTACCATGAAAGGAAGCAAACCTTCTTAGCATGGACACTTCTATGAAGGAGGGGATGCAACACATAAACCCAAAAGGATGCAAAGCTGATTAATTGTCCTCCTTAAGCTTTCATTTGCTGCAGTCACCCAGAGCAGGCCAAGCTCAGGCTGTTATAAAAGACAAATCCAGCAGGGGACCCATCCTGAGAATGCTTTCAAGCCCTGCCTCCTCTTCCCCAACACCACCTCTGGGCTTGGGGCTTTCCTGATGGGTTTGACGTTGGATGGGCAAAATACTGAATACACAGAGGCCTGCCTGAATACATGGAACAGCTGACTGTGCAAAGTCACCACAGGAGATGGGAAAAGTGAGGGTGAGCAGCACACTGGAGCAGCAGACACCTTGGCTTACCTCATCTCCTGGGACTCCTGCAAATCCAGCTGGGGAGAGCTTGGCAGAGACCCCACAGCATTGTCAAGAGGGAGACTGCCTGCCTTACATATTGGGGGGATCAAAGGTAGTCTCAGTGACCCCTTCTTCATTTCCCCACCACTGGGATATGGCAAGGAGGTCTGGAAGGAATAAAACACAGTGCTGAGATCAAGCATCCAGCCTAGCGCACATTCATGCCTCAAGATTTAGATATACCCTCAACTGGAGCCTGGCAGGAATAAACAGATCAAACTGATGGAGCAGATTGGCAGAGGATGGGCAATGCAAAGGGAACAGTAGAGAGAGTGACCGTGTCCCACATTTGACACCTCTCTCCTACCCCATTCTCTCCTCTGCATGGGTGCCTACATTTCCATCAGGCATCTACATGTTGTGGATAAACTGAAAATCTACCATACATGACTGAGCTTGGTGTCCTTACCTTATGTCCTTTTCCCTCTGAATTCTGCTCCTGCCTGCTTCTTCCAATATCATTGTCACCTCTGCTATCTTTCCCCTTCCCTCCATCAAACATCTTGCTTGGCTTGATGGGAGAAGAGCTCTCTGGGATGGGAGGCAAGGACTTGTATGGAAGCAGTGAGGAGGGAAGTGTCGGTGGAAGACTCTTGGAAATACTGGAGTCCGTCAGGCCTGCAAAGTGGAGATACAAAACGTAACAGAGCCCACTAAGTAAATCTAAAGCAACTGAAGCTCTGTATTTCATGGGACAGACTTCCTGGACACTTCTAAGCAGCTGCACAGGGAAACATTCTCCTGCTGGCAGACAATTGAGGCAGGCCAGGGGCAAACCCTGAGCCACTTCCCCAGAGCTCCCACAGGCACAGCCTGGCCTCTGGGCTGCCCTAGGACAGCAGGGAGCCCAGAGCCCTGTGCTCTCCAGCAATGGCTCAGCTGCACATGCACCCTGCTGCTCCTCTCCCTGCCCCACAGCTCAGCAGCCCTACAGCTCCAGGGGCACTGGCAGCAGCACAGCTCCTTGCGGGGGGCACATGCAGGGCAGAGCTGTTCCCTGCCAATGGGCACAGCCGCTCTGCGCTGCCACAAGAGCCTTCCACCCACCAGAGAGCAGCTCAGATCCAACCTCACCTCTGTGTGAGGCTGAGCCATGCTCACAAGTCAAGAAGTGAGTTGGGTGAACTCCCACCAATACAATCAATCCGTCTCATGAATAAGGCATCCAAGAGGTTTTTGTACTATTCAGTACATTGCTGTGGTTTGATTTTTCATGAAACCAGCCTCACTACAATTCCTCTGAACAGCATGGGGCTGGCAAGCCAAGAGAGAAAGCTTCTACAGCTGTGCTTATGTGTTGCTACTTGCTCATCTACTACTTTGAAATCCCTTTCAATCTAAACTGTTGGCAAACCCCAGTGGTGTCCAGAATTTGACAATTACACATAGGAATTAATTGCTTTCCCAAGCTACTGTTCGTGGCCTTTGTTTTTGTAACTCCCACTCAGTTCTGGGTCAGGTTTTGTTTGTTGCTTTTATTTCTCTTGACAACAGAGGAAGTGCTGACACATGAACAATGGCTCCTCATGTTGGAAGAAGCTTTGCAATCCACATTACATATCCCCCAAAATACAAGGAGTCTGTATCACAGGGAAAAAAAACTGGCCATCCAATTGCAAACTGCCACTTTTGCTCTGCTTCACTCTTCCATGGGGTTTTTCCCTGCTTTCTTTCCCACAGACACAACTAAACCCAACATAAAATATGACCTGCCTCAAAACATTTCTGATCTTGGCTAAAACTGACAATTCAAAATGTCTTTAATGGAAATCGCAGAGGGGAAGTCATTGTGAAATACTCTCCAGCTGAGCTGTTAACATTCAGAGAGTTAATTCTTTACATGGTTTCAGAAAGGATAAAATCATGTGGCATCCAAGCTGTTAGAGAGGAACACCGATGTAAAAACAGATTTCTTTCCCTCTGTAAAAGGTCCCGGTCAGTAATATAGATGGAAAGGTAAGGATCAATGAGATAGGTCCTTCCGAGTCCAGAATTAAGCCAGCAAAACTGACAACTCCTTTGTAGAGCAACACCAATCTCTAGCTGCATTCAGCATTCCAGCTGCAGATCAGCAATGAAGGAATCATTCCAAAGGGGCCATACCCAGGATTTAGCAGAACTAACGCTAAGTCAAGGAACCAGGGGATCTGGTCGGTTTTTCTGCAACACCAGAATTATTTCTTCAAGTCTCATCTCTCCTATCATTACACGCCCAGAGATGCCAAAGGAACAACAACAGTGTCAATGAGGCTTTCAACTTGAAAGCATTGCCTGACCCAGATGCACCAGAAACTGCATTTTGTCTGGCACAATTCCACTTGTCAGGGATCAGGCAAGGCAGGGACAGGCACAAGGCACAAGGCATCTCCTGCCCCAGCCTCAGCCTGCAACACTGACACAGGCACAGACAGCCAGGGAAGAGATTTGTCACTGTGAACCTGCCAGAGGTGGCTTTGGGCCTGTGCTGTCAGAGGATGACAAACTCACACCCTGCCTTGGCTACATCCACTTGGAAGTCTCCTTCTCTTTCATTAGAAATGTCAAAATTACTTTCTATCCTAGGAAGTTTCCCTATTCCTCCCAGAGCAAAAGCAGGCAATGTCCATGAATCTCCTTCACATCTCATAGGATTCAGCTCAGAAACAGCCCCAAGGAAAGCTTTTCTCCTTCAAGGGCAGGTGAAAGGAGTGGGAACATTCCTCAATTCCTGCTAAATGCCTTCCTTTTCTAGTCTCATTTTGACACACAAATGCTACAGGGAGATAAAAGGCATGTGCAGGATGGAGAGGAATGTTTTCTTTTCAGCGCTGCATTTCCAGGACCCCAAGGTACCACTCCAGCTCCTGCCACTCAACACTTCACAATGGAGGAATTTTCCCTGCAACACCAGAGAACACTCGCAGTGACTGGGCTCTGGGAGAGTCCACTGAGCCTGTCAAGGTATTGAAATGAATTTTAAGGAAATTGTTGAAAGAATGGGTTTTAACCAAACTTGCCAAATGTCACCTCTAAGTCAAGATTGCAATGGTCAATTTAGAACCGACATGCGCTGTACCTACCGGAATGTTCAGACGACTTCCCTTGGCTTCTGCTGCTGGATCTTGGCCTGGAGAAAACGGAGTAAAAAGGACATATGAGGAGGTAGAAAGAGAAGAGAGGGAATGGGTGTACCATGAAAGGAAGCAGACCTTCTCAGCATGGACACTTCTATGAAGGAGGGGATGCAACACATAAACCCAAAAGGATGCAAAGCTGATTAATTGTCCTCCTTAAGCTTTCATTTGCTGCAGTCACCCAGAGCAGGCCAAGCTCAGGCTCTAATAAAAGCCAAGTCCAGCAGGGGACCCATCCTGAGAATGCTTTCAAGCCCTGCCTCCTCTTCCCCACCACCCCCTCTGGGCTTGGGGCATTGCTGTTGGGTTTGACATCGTGCTGGATAATCATAGATGGGCAAAATATTGAATACACCCAGGTTTGCCTGAATACATGGAACAGCTGACTGTGCAAAATCACCACAGGAGATGGGAAAAGTGAGGGTGAACAGCACACTGGAGCAGCAGACACCTTGGCTTACCTCATCTCCTGGGACTCCTGGAAATCCACCTGGGGAGAGCTTGGCAGAGACCCCACAGCATTGTCAAGAGGGAAACTTCCTGCCTTACATATTGGGGGGATCAAGGATTTTCCGAATGCCCCCTTCTTCATTTCCCCACCACTGGGATATGGCAAGGAGGTCTGGAAGGAATAAAACACAGTGCTCAGATCAAGCATCCTGCCTCGCCCACATTCATGCCTCAAGACATAGATATACCCTCAACTGGGACCGTGCAGGAATAAACAATTCAAATTGATGGAGCAGATTGGCAGAGGATGGGCAATGGAAAGAGAACTGTTGAGGGAGAAACCATGTCCCACATTTCCAAGCTTTCTCATTTCCCGGGAAATATGGCTACATCGCCAACTGCCATTCACATGTTTGACATCAAGATGTTATGGGTTGCCACTGCCTTTTGGATGGCATGGCAGTGGCTTTAGATCCCTGTTCTCTCCCTGCCCCTAAGGTGGCTCACAGCCACTGCTGATCTCCAGCCATGGCCCCACAAAGCCATTCTGCAGGATGCCAAAACCTGCTTTTCTCAAGGCCCTCATTTCTTCTGCTGCTGCCCTTCCCTCCTACAGTTCCCCAGCAGCCTCTGAGCCCAGATGCTGCTGAGCTCTCGGCATGCTCCCTGCTCTCCAGCTCCCACACATCCATCAGCTCAGGCTCACTGGCATTTAGCAAGTTGAGCAGAGCTCCCTGCCCTGCTGCTCTCTGCAAGCTCTCTGCCTGCCCAAGCTGCTCCAGGGCCCCCATGCCATGGCCAGGAATGGGGCTGGAGGCACTGGGGTAGATGCACACCCATCCTAGGTATCCCATCATTTCTGGCCAAGCTGAAGAGCCAAATCAGGACCTGTTCTAACTTGACTGAAAGGGTCGGTTCCTATCAGAGCAAAAATCTCAGAGCTTTGCCAACAACACACAAACTGAAAATTTACCACACTGGACTTTGCTTGGTCTCCTTACCTTACATCCATTTCCCTCTGAAGTGAGCCCTTTCCTTCTAATCTCTTCCTCACAGCCAGTGCCAGGTTTCCCAGTCTCCTGCTCTCTACTCCATATCTTGCTTGCCATGGGAGAAAGAGAGCTCTTGGGGAAGGGAAGCAAAGGCTTGGGGGGAAGGAGCATAGATGGACTTGCCAGGGAAAACTTCTTAGCAAGAGGATAGCCAGTCAGGCCTGCAAAGTGGAGGCACAAAATGTATCAGAGCCTGCAATGCAAACCTAAAGCTCTGTATTTCATGGGACAGATTCCTTGGAAACTTCTAAACTGCTGAACAGGGAAAAATGCTCTGAATGGTACCAACTTGAATCAGGCCAGTGCAAAACACTGAGCCGCTTCCCCAGAGCTGCCACAGGCACAGCCTGGCCTCTGGGCTGCCCTGGGACAGCAGGGAGCCCAGAGCCCTGTGCTCTCCAGCAAGGGCTCAGCTGCACATGCACCCTCCTGCTCCTCTCCCTGCCCCACAGCTCAGCAGCCCTAAAGCTCCCTTCAATCTTCACCTTTTCCTTCAGTTGTCTTTCCTTGTCTAGTAGAATCCATCTTCAAACCCGTGCTTCTGCCAGGCAGAAGTGTCAGGGTTTGAATCTGGAATGGCTCTCGGAGTTGGCAGCGACGGGAGCTCGGTACCCAGCTTCAGAACAAGGCCGGGTGACTCCAATCGCCAGCGCTCGGCACACAGAGGCAGAGCCAGACGCGTCTGCTGCCGCTGGGGCCGTGTCCAGCACAACCTGCACCAGCCCAGCCTGGGGCTGCCCCTTTGTGACACGCTGCCCATGCTTCTCTCGTTTCCATGGCTGCAAAACCCCACCCCAACTCCATCCCCTTCCATTCCCTTCCCTAGGCCAGCCAGCCCTAAGCCCAACCTGGCCAGGCCTGAGGCTTTCACACTGCCTAGGATGTAGACCCTCTCCAAAGTTACTTTACAAGGCCTTTCATTCCGTAATTCCCACTCAATTGCGGGTTGCAGCTTGTTGGTGTGGGATTTTGTTTCATTCTCTTCACATCACACAAAGTGGTGAGACCCAAACAATGGCACTGGGCAGTGGAAGTAAAAGAAGCTTGGCACTCCCCAGTAGATGTCCCCAGAATTCAGATGGCCAAAAGCTGTAGGCTCTCTGAGCATGCAAACATTCCTCTTTTGCTGTGCTGAATTGTTCTAGGGGTTTATTCTCTACTTTCTTTTCAGCACAGACACCCAAACCAAAATAAACACAACCAATCTCAAAACAATTTTGATCTTGGCTAATACTGTCAATTCAAAATGTCCTTAATGGAAAGAGCTGATGGCCAGCCATTCTGAAATACTCCCCAACACAGCTTTTGGAACTAGGAGAGCTAATTCTTTACATGGCTTCTCAAAGGATTAAATCATGTGGCAGCCAAGCACCGTGAGAGGAAATCCTGTCTAAAAATGGGATTTCTTGCCCTCTGTAAAATGTCCCAGTCAGTAATAAAAGTTAGAAAGCCATGGATTAATGACAGAAGTCATTCCTAGTCCAGAATTATTCCAGAAAATAATTTAACTTCTTCAATGAGCAGTACTTCTCCCTAGCTGCATTCAGCATTCCAGTTGCATACCAGCAATGAAGGAATCATTCCAAAGGGGCCATACCCAGGATTTGAATAAACTAACCCTAAGCCAAGGAACCAGGAGATCTGATCCCTTCCTCAGCATCAGCAGAATTATTTCTCCAAGTCCCATCTCTCCTTTCATTACACGCCCAGAGATGCCAAAGGAACAACAACAGTGTCAATGAGGCTTTCAACAGCATTGCCTGTCCCAGATGCACCAGAAACTGCATTTTGTCTGGCACAATTCCACTTGTCAGGGATCAGGCAAGGCAGGGACAGGCACAAGGCACAAGGCATCTCCTGCCCCAGCCTCAGCCTGCAACACTGACACAGGCACAGACAGCCAGGGAAGAGATTTGTCACTGTGAACCTGCCAGAGGTGGCTTTGGGCCTGTGCTGTCAGAGGATGACAAACTCACACCCTGCCTTGGCTGCATCCGTTTGGAAGTCTCCTTCTCCTTCATTGGAAATGTCAAAAGGACTTTCTATCATAGGAGGTTTCCCTATTCCTCCCAGAGCAAAAGCAGGCAATGTCCATGAATCTCCTTCACATCTCATAGGGTTCAGATCAGAAACAGCCCCAAGGAAAGCTTTTCTATTACTAGAGCAGCCGGAAGGATTCGGAACATTCCTCAAATCCTGCTAAATGCCTTCATTTTCTCTACTAATTCTGACCTTATAAAGGCTGCAGGTAGATAAAAGGCATGTGCACGATGGAGAGGAAATGTTTTCTTTTCCTGCACAGCATTTCCAGGACCCCAAGTTACCACTCCAGCTCCTGCCAGTCAACACTTCACAATAGAGCAATTTTCACTGCTCCACAAGAGAACGCACCCAGGGACTGGCCTCTGGGAGAATCCACTAAGCCCATCAAGGAATTGAAACAAATTCAAAGAAATTTTTAAACAATGAGTTTCAGCTGAGTATTCCAAATGTAACCTCTGAGATCAGATAGCAATGGCTGTTTTAGGAAAGACATGCCCTGCACATACTTGGATGTTCACAGGATTTCTCTTGTCTTCTGCTGCTGGATCTTGGCCTGGAGGAAATGGAGGACAAAGAACATATGAGGAGGTAGAAAGAGAAGGGAGGGAATGGGTGTACCATGAAAGGAAGCAAACCTTCTCAGCATGGACACTTCTATGAAGTAGGGGATGCAACACATAAACCCAAAAGGATGCAAAGCTGATTAATTGTCCTTAAGCTTTCAGTTGCTGCAGTCACACAGAGCTGGTCAAGCTCTGGTTGAAACACATCAGTCATTCTTCAACTTGCACCAGAACTCCCCAATTCTGCTGCCTCTGCTTTTGAAGCCCAGTGGCTCCTGCAGCCTCTCTGAAGCAGCAAGAGCTGCTGGGCTCAGATACTAGTTTGGATGGAGGGCTACTTTTGTACTTCTCACAAAGTTTGACTTGGCCTGCTCGTGCCTCACCCTGGTGACAGCCTCCTGCTACACGTGGGCAGAGCACTGCTGTCTCCTGAGAATGATTTTACACCTCCTGGCTCTTTCCAGAACACAATGGCTTTTTCCAACTCAGCCGCTAGGGAGGAATATTCACATTGCACTTTCAAAGCCCTGCCAAGGATTTTCAATTGGAATGATACTTCTGTGCCTCCCTCTTTATGGTTATCACTTGGATAAGCTTCACAGCTTCATTTTATCACACATATCCAAGCCAATATCTTTCCATCAGGTACAGTCTCTTAACTCTTCTCTATCACCTTGCTCTCTTTGATCTTAAGCCAGATCTAAACATTAAACATCAATCAGATTATACATCTCCATCCCAAAACTTATCAGGGATCTCATTTCACAGGGGAGGCCAAGGCACAGAGAAATTCCACCTGATGATTACAGAAGCAGCACCTGAATTTGCAGACACCTCTCCAGGAGCCAACATTTGCCCATGCATATTCTCCTGGCTGGAAAATTTAACAGTCAAGGATCTCAGCATCCAAAGTTCTGCAGGATCCAGGCCCATGCAAAACAGTTCCCAAATGACCCCACAAAAATTACAGAGGTAATCAAGAGCCAAATCCAGCAGAGGACCCTTCTGGAGGTGCTTTGAAGCCCTGCCTTCTCTTCCCCAACACCACCTCTGCTCTTGGGGCGTTGCTGTTGGGTTTGACATTGGATGAGCAAAATGCTGAATACACAGAGGCTTGCCGGAATGGGAGACTGTGCAAAATGTCCATAGGAGATGGGAAAAGTGAGGTGAACATCACACTGGAGCAGCACACCCCTTGACTTACCTCATCTCCCAGGACTCCTGCAAATCCACCTGGGGAGAGCTTTGGACAGATCCCGCAGCACTGCCAACATTGAGACTTCCTGCCATGCATATTGGGGGGATCAAAGGCAGTCCCAATGATGCCTTCTTCATTTCCCCACCACTGGGATATGGCAAGGAAGCCTGGAAAAAGTAGAACACAGTGCTCAGATCAGGCATCCAGCCTTGCCCCAGTCCTCCCTCAGGACATTTACATTTTCCCTCAACTGGGACTTGCCAGGAATAAACAAGTCAAACTGATGGAGCAGATTGGCCCAGCACGAGGAATGCAAAGGGACGTGGTGAGGGACAGATCATGTCCCACATTTGACACCTCTTCCCTCCTGCCCTCTCCTCTCCAATGCACCTACATTCCCATTAACATCATGATGTTCTGGGGTGCCACTGCCTCCCCTGGCCTTTTGGATGGCATGGCAGTGGCTTTAGATCACTGTTCTCTCCCTGCCCCTAAGGTGGCTCACAGCCACTGCTGATCTCCACCCATGGCCCTACAAAGCCATTCTGCAGGATGCCAAAACCTGCTTTTCTCAAGGCCCTCATTTCTTCTGCTGCTGCCCTTCCCTCCTACAGTTCCCCAGCAGCCTCTGAGCCCAGATGCTGCTGAGCTCTCGGCATGCTCCCTGCTCTCCAGCTCCCACACATCCATCAGCTCAGGCTCACTGGCATTTAGCAAGTTGAGCAGAGCTCCCTGCCCTGCTGCTCTCTGCAAGCTCTCTGCCTGCCCAAGCTGCTCCAGGGCCCCCATGCCATGGCCAGGAATGGGGCTGGAGGCACTGGGGTAGATGCACACCCATCCTTAGTATCCCAGCATTTCTGGGATATCCCAGCTAAAGAGCCAAATCAGGACCTGTTCTAACTTGACTGTTAGAAGGGTCTGTTCCTGTCAGGGCAAAAAGTCTCAGAGCTCTGCCAACAGCACATAAACTGAAAATTTACCACACTGGACTTTACTGGCTCTCCTTACCTTACATTCTTTTTCCTCTGAAGTGATTGCCTTTTTCATTCTACTCTCCTCATCCAAGCCGCTGCCAGGTTTCCCACTCTCCTGCTCTCCGTAGCACATCTTGCTTGCCTTGGTAGCAGGAAAGCTCTTCTGGATGGGAGGCAACAGCTTGGAGGGAAGGAGCATGGATGGACTGGCCAGAGAAAACCTCTTGGCAAGAGGGTAGCCAGTCAGGCCTACAAAGTGGAGACACAAAATGTATCAGAGCCTGCAATGCAAATCTAAAGCATTGGAAGCTCCGTATTTCATGGGACAGATTCCTTGGAAGCTTCTAAACAGCTGCACAGAGAAACATGGTCATTGCCAGCAGACCCTTTAATCAGGCCGAGAGAAAACCCTGAGCCACTTCCCCAGAGCTACCACAGGAACAGCCTGGCCTCTGGGCTGCCCTGGGACAGCAGGGAGGACACAGGAGCCTCACCTCTGTGTGAGGCTGAGCCATGCTCACAAGGCAAGAAGTGAGTTCAGTGAACTCCCACTTTTTCATCAACATCTCTAATGGGTGAGACAGTCAAGGGTTTTCTTCATTTTTGAGACAATTTCTTTGGTTTTATTTTTCCCAGAACTAGCCTGTGTTTAATTCCTCTGAACTGTATTCAGTTAGCAAGTTTGAAAGGAAAGATGGAAGGCTGCAATGGTAAGAGGGGAAAAAAAGATTCTTTCTTGAGGTTGGCCTTGTCTGAATCCACAAGAGAAACCCACACAGCTGTGACTGCTAGCTCTGAAAACCACAAAGATCTCTCTGCAAGCAGGCAGGCCTTATTGATGTTTCTGTAACACCCTAATACCATCCTCAATGTTGGACCCAATCAGCAAGCAGAGGAAGAACACAACATTTATCTATAGTGAGACCAGACATTGATGGGAGAGAAAGCAACAGGATTTGAATCTCATGACCATGTCCAATTTGGGGTCAGCTGTGGCCACAGTCCCTGTCCTGGCAGACAGAAGGAGTCATTTGGCCTCTGTCAAAAAGGAGAAAACAGCATAAACTAATGAGACAATGTTGTGATGCCATGGGTGTCCTTGCAGGATCATCTGTAGCTGTCAGGCACCTACTCTGACACAGAGCCACCACTGACACCATGGACAAGTTTTCCCTGAAATCAGGGGGACTTTCTTTCCATTTACTCCAGCCTTTTAGTTCCCTTCTATCCACACCTTTTCCTTCAGTGGTCTTTCCTTTTCTGGTGAAATCCATCTTCAAACCCGTGCTTCTGCCAGGCAGAAGTGTCAGGGTTTGAATCTGGAATGGCTCTCAGAGTTGGCAGCGACGGGAGCTCGGTACCCAGCCTCAGAACAAGGCCGGGTGACTCCAATCGCCAGCGCTCGGCACACAGAGGCAGAGCCAGACGCGTCTGCTGCCGCTGGGGCCGTGTCCAGCACAACCTGCACCAGCCCAGCCTGGGGCTGCCCCTTTGTGACACGCTGCCCATGCTTCTCTCGTTTCCATGGCTGCAAAACCCCACCCCAACTCCATCCCCTTCCATTCCATTCCCTTCCCTAGGGCAGCCAGCCCTAAGCCCAACCTGGCCAGGCCTGAGGCTTTCACACTGCCTAGGATGTAGACCCTCTCCAAAGCTTCTTTTCAAGGTCTTTTATTTTGTAATTCCCACTCAGTTCTGGGTTGCAGCTTGTTGGTGTTGGATTTTGTTTCATTGTCTTCACATCACACAAAGTGGTGAGACACAAACAATGGCACTGGGCAGTGGAAGTAGAAGCAGCTTTGCACTCCCCGGTGGATGGCCCCAAAACTCAGTAGGCCAAGAGCTGTATGTTCCTTTTTGCTCCACTTCATTGTTCCAGGGCTTTATCCTCTTCTTTCTTTATTGCAGAGACACCCATAAACATGATCTGCCTCAAAACATTTCTGATCCTGGCAGTTCCTGACAATTCCAAATTTTCTTAATGGAAATAGCACGGGGCAGGTCATTCTAAATCTCTCCTCAACAGAGCAGATCAAACTAACCATCCTTGATTTGGATGAACTAAGCCTGAGCCATGGGACCTGTGGGTCTGATCCCTATTTCTGCATCTGCAAAATTAATTCTTCAAGTCTCATCTCTCCTATCTATTCAAAGTCTGCATTACATGCCCCCAGTGTCAGTGGGCTGATATAATCAGCTTTTGTACACATTCTGCCCCCTGAGCCCAGCAGCATTGCTGGGACCCTGCAGCACCCCTGCAGGCCAACGTGCTCCAGGCACAGCTGCAGGAGGGAGATTGCAACAAGTCCTGGCTGAAGGAGTCTCCAGGCTGCTGCAGCCCTTCCCCTGCGGCGGGATCATCCCTCGCTGCCATGGGGGGAGCCATGGGGCTGACGGGCTCTGTCCAGATGAGCGTCTCCTCCACGTGCTGCTGCTGCTGCTGCTGATCCAGCTGCTGCTGCCTTCCCCCACAGCTGGATCAGGAGCCTGCCTGGGAAAATAACACTGCCAGTGCCTGTGCCAGCCACTGATCCCTGCCAGGAGCCTTGCACACTGGGCATCCTGCCCACCAAACTGCTCCACTCAGGTGATGTCAGAATGTTACAGACATCTTTGTGTGAAAATCCTTTTCTTTAGGATTTTTCCTTCTGAGAAGCTAAGAGGCCTCAGAGACAAAATGTAAACAATGATTATCTGCCGCTGTGGAATGCAACAGGTGGGTTCGTGATTGGTCTCATGTGGATGCTTTGATTTAGTGACCACTCAC
Organism: Zonotrichia albicollis; assembly: GCF_047830755.1. Taxonomy (NCBI): domain Eukaryota; kingdom Metazoa; phylum Chordata; class Aves; order Passeriformes; family Passerellidae; genus Zonotrichia; species Zonotrichia albicollis. The sequence goes on along the minus strand of NW_027428335.1, from coordinate 85,339 downwards.
AGCAGAACTGGCTCTCTCTCTGTCCGAGCCACAGATCTTTGTTATTCATTCTTTCCTTTTCTATTCTTAGCTTAGCTACCTTCTGAGAGAAAACCTTTCCTTCTATTTCTTCTTAGTATAGTTATAAAGTAATATATATATATATAATAAAATAATAAATCAAGCCTTCTGAACATGGAGTCAACATTCTTGTCTCTTCCCTCATCCAAGAACCCCTGTGAAAACTGTCACATCAGAACACATCAAAATACATTCAAACAATGTGTTTTCCACATTCTGGCAAAGTCATGGCCACATGTTGGAGGCAGACTGCTGTTGGCAGAATGGGGGAAGCCCCAGCAGCTGCTCTCCCCATGGCTGGATGGCCACAGCAGCAGAGCAAGTCTCCCACCGTGCCCACTGCTGTGGGACCCAGTGCTTTGGGCTTGTTCCCACTGAACTCAGACTGCTGCTACAGCAGCAGCATCACTTCACACATTTGATAACAAAGAGTTGGAATGGCACACAGGACTTGCCCCAAGAGCTACAAATTTTTTTTAAAAAGAGCAGGGGACGGGGGAGTTGGAATACTCAGTTCGTTTTTAATACAAGCATACCTGGATTTAAGCAGGGACACTGGGCTAATCATACTGGGGCAAGTATGCTTACTGCCTTGTAAGCCTTGTCTCTACCAATTCCCAGCAGTCCACAAGCAATTTTCACTACAAAGGGGTAGATAAGATTTTACAACACCTCCATGAGCAAGTCTGAGCCAGAAGTCAAAGCACAAGACAAATACTCCCAAATCTGCCCCCACTGGGGAAAGGAAAGAGAAAAGTAGATTAAACAAGTACCCTTACAGCTGAAGTGCCTGCATTTATCCCATGGTCCAACAAAAGCCCCTCAATTCAAACACACAGCTTAAGATCAAGGAATAGAAGTGTTTTGAGGCCATTTAACACCTGATTCCTATTACTTTCAAGGAGAAGTGAATGTTAAATCCCTTAAAAACACACATGCAGGTCTATTTGGGACTGCATCCTTCAAAAGCACAAATGGAGGTTTAGAATTGCAGACTGTTTCCATTGGAAAAGACCATTTAGGTCATCGAGTCCTTCCAATAACCTGAGACCCTTGACACTGCCAAGGCCACCACTGAAGCATCACCCAGGACAGGATTGGCCTTCTTGGCCACCTGGGCACACCTGGCTCACGTTCAGCCACTGCCAACCAGCACCCCCAGGTCCTCCTCTGCTGGGCGCCTTTCCAGCCACTCTGCCCCCAGCCCGTGGCCTTCCATGGGGCTGCTGTGGCCCAAGGGCAGGATGGGGCACTGCACCTTGTTGAACCTCATGCAAGTGGCCTCAGCCCATGATCCAGCCTGTCCAGACCTCTCTGCAGAGACTTCCTGCCCTCCGGCAGATCAACACTCCCACCCAGCTTGGCATTGTCTGTAAGCTGCCTGAGGTGCCCTTGATTCTCCCCTCCACATCATTGACAAAGATGTGAATCACACCTAGCCCCAGTGCTGAAACCTGGGGAACACCCCTTGTGACCAGGTGCCAGCTGGATTTAATTCCACTGAATTCCACCACTCCCTGGGCCCAGCCATCCTGACAGTTTTTACCCAGGGAAGAGTGCATTCAGTTCTCAGTCTTTTTCTCAACCTCTGTTCCATGTTTCCCCCCATGTCCAGGAGAAGACAGAGCTTCTCCTTAGACCTCCATTCATTGCTGATGTATTTACAGAAACATTTTTACTCTCTTTGCAATTTTCTTGGAAGAAATTCTCAACAGTGAGGCAGGTGAGGCACTGGGAACAAGTTGTCCAGAGGAGCTGTGGATGCCTAAGGAAGGGTGTTAGGTGAACATGACTCAGCCTCACACAGAGGTGAGGTTGGATCTGAGCTACTCTCTGTTCGGTGAAAGGGTCTTGTGGCAGCGCAGAGAGGCTGTGCAGGGAACAGCTGTGCCCTGCATGTGCCCCCCGCAAGGAGCTGTGCTGCTGCCAGTGCCCCTGGAGCTGTAGGGCTGCTGAGCTGTGGGGCAGGGAGAGGAGCAGCAGGGTGCATGTGCAGCTGAGCCATTGCTGGAGAGCACAGGGCTCTGGGCTCCCTGCTGTCCCAGGGCAGCCCAGAGGCCAGGCTGTGCCTGCGGCAGCTCTGGGGAAGTGGCTCAGGGTTTTCCCCTGGCCTGCCTCAAGTGTCTGCCAGCAGGAGTATGTTTCTCTGTGCAGCTGTTTCCAAGGAATATGTCCCATGAAATATGGAGCTTCAGATGCTTTAGGCTTGCATTCAAGCCTCTGTCACATTTTGTGTCTCCCCTTTGCAGATCTGACTGCCTGCAGTCTTACCAAGAAGTTTTCTCTGGACACTTGCAATGTTCTCCTTCCCTCCCATCCAGAACAGCTCTCTATCCCCTAAGCTCAGGAAGAAGCTGCTGGCTGTCCATAGAGTGTTTGAAGACTTGAATTTTTGTTTCGGTTTCATAGTTAGAGATGTATATATGGTCTGATAGTTTTGAATAAATGTGTTATGATTATATCCTTAAATTTTGATGACATTTTTTATGGTATATATTTTATTTTGATGATTTGAAAACCTAAAAAATATATCAATTTACATAAACCAAAGAGAATGTGAGATCAGGGCCTGCTAGCCTAGAGGTTATGGAGTGCAGCTCATTCAATGTGCCGGTGCCTCACCATGTCCTTTCCTTACCGGGCTTCTCCCTTTCCTCTTTTGCCATGTTTTCTTTGTGACATTTGTGCTGCTATTTTAACTTGTCATTGTAACAGGGCCACTTATTGACATGTTTGGGGCACAATGGATGCAAAGTCCTGTACAGACAAAAGTTTTCTACCTAGATGTGTTCTGTGCTCACCAAAGGCCTGAGCAAAGAAACAAAGACAAGTGTGCCCAAATGGCCAAGCTTTGCTCCTTTGCAATCTCACACAGATCTGGCTCTCAGGTGTCTTCAGTCACAATTCCATAGGTAAGAGGAGGTTGTGTATTTAACTGGGAAATAGTGAACTGCTTTGGAAAAGCCATCTGTATATATATGTACCCAGGACAGCAGTCCAGCTGTGTTGTTTGCAAGTTGTTTGTAGAAGGATGAGTGGACTCTGAGGCCAATAACAAGTGACAAGGGTGCCTCAAATCTATTTACACTCCAGCCTGGGTACCATTCATCCCAGAGCCATGGCACAATGCTTTAGTGTATCCTACACACACTCTGCCTGCAAGAAAAGCTTGGCTTGGCTTATTAGAGTGAAAGAAATAGAATAGAATGGACAGTGAAACTCATCCCTTTGGAATGACTCTCCTGCTTTCCAGTGTCAACTCTGCCCCTCATGCTCCCAAGGCTTGTTACAAACAACTATCTAAAATTGCTTAAAAATTCCCCGGCAAGGTTCAGTAAAAACCAGATTGAATATTAAGCAGTAGCTGAACATGGCTGAGCCTTACACAGAGGTGAGGTTGGATCTGAGCTACCCTCTAAAAAAATCATTGGCAACATTCACACTATTGCTTACAGGTCGTTTAAGGTACAACAAGGAAAAAAATACCAATAGCAACAAACAAATTTCTGTCAATCAAACAAGAAACATTCTGAGAAGTGTTTGTGTGCATGTGTGTGTGTGTGTGTGTTTAGGTGCTCTTCACAAAAGTACAGAAAGGACAAGGCTAAAAAGGAATATAGCCTAAAAGCTTAACAGCACTCCAGCTTAACTGTGGTGGTTAGACTGGAGCCTCCAGGAGTGGGGCTGTTGGCCCAGGATCCATTGCTGAGCAGTGATCCTGCCAGTGCAGCAAACTTGAGAGCTCGCTGCCCCTGAGAGGCCCCACTCAGAGGGAGGTTGCTGCTGGCAGCCACTGTGCTCCAGGAGAGCTCCAAGGGCCTCCATTGGAGCGCTCTTTATGGGCCACAAGAGAGTGGGCCTCAGCCATAAAATGCTTCCTCGTGGCCGCACTGGGGGCCAGCAGCCTGTCTAGCAAAGTGGGAGGAGAAGGATGCCGTGCCATTCAGGCAAGAAAAGTGGTTTGCAAGGCTGTTCCCTGACACCCCAGGAGCTCGTTAGGTGGCACAGGTTCCTGGGAGCGCTCCGTGTCCCTGATAAGCTCAGCAGGAGCTGAGCCCAGGGGCTGTTCAGCAAGGCCCAGGCCTGACAAGCGTTTCCCAGATCACCCTGGGGCCGCACGAGGCCGGGCCCATTCACCACCACAATCTGAAGCACCAAGTTTTGATGGAGGGTAAAAAGCCAAGGCCCAGTGGAAGTGGGCCCTGTCCTCAGGCCTGTGGGAGAATCACAATGCAGATCCTTGTGCTGCTTATTCCATCTCTCCCCTCTTTACTAAGTTCTTGGTGGCAAGGTCACTTAGGTTAGACACACAGCTAATAAACAGTGCTCCTGCAGCTTTCTGCTCAAAAAATTAAACTGAGATTACACATCCCAGATCATGTTCTGTTCCGGTTTAACTGACTGATTTGAGGAATTTCTGGAGCAGCAAATTTGCTTCCTCAAATGTTTACTGTGTGTGACATGGAGCACAGAAGAAAGATTTAATGTCAAAGCCACTGCCCAGGCAGTGCTCTTTTGACAAGTTCTGCCCTGAGCTTTCCTTAGGAAGATCTGAAATGTTCAATGTCACCAGCACAAGCTCCTGCAATGGCTGCTGGCCAGCAGAGCAGGGCTGTCAGCTGTGAAACAAGTGTTGCCACAAGCAGCAACAAGCAACAAGCTCTCCCACGGCAGCAAATCATGAGCTGGGAAGGATCTGATCTAAAGGCCAAAGCTCCTTAGCTCCTTCCAAGAGGGCTGGAACACTTCCTCATTCCAATGAGCTGCGGTGCTGGACACCACAGCTCTGTGTGAGCACTGGACACAAGTTGCTCCCACTGAGTGCTGGGATGGTTCCTGCAGGAGCTCTGGGCTCCTGTGAGTGCCAGACACAATGAGGAGAGAAGGAGCCCAGGGCACTGACACACCTTTGCCTTGGGCATAGCCCGGCCTGGAACAAACACCCTGAAAGGTTTCCCCTTTGGCCCATGTCTTGAAAGGTCAGGTCAGCTGTTTGATGACTCAGGTTGGTTTGGTGTCAAGGAATTTCCCTCAGAAATACTGGGTTTGTCTCCCTCTGTGCCTTCCCCTCAGCAGCTTTGGGGATGCTCCTGTGTGAAGCCATCTGTCTCACACAGTTGGAGACAACTTAAAACCAACACTCTGTAATAAGTCGTCTCCTCTAATGTGTTCCAACAATCCACTTCCAGCAATAGGAAATTAATACTAATAGATGAAAGCGGAAGGAAACCAACAGCTTATTAACAAACAGAATGCCTACAAAGCAAGAACAAAGGCAGTGACTTCTAGATATCAAACTGCCAGACCTCACCGTCTTCCACTGGAACAAAGACCCAAAATGCCAGAGGAAAATCCCCCCAGGACTCGCGTTCCAAGATGGCGCCGGGTTCTCCCTCAGGAAGAACAGGAGCCATCACGGAGTAGTTCCGGCAGCAATGAATGTTCAGGGGCTTGTCCAGCACTGACTTTCTCCCAATGGCAGAGCTCTGGGGAGCAGCCACGGCAGGTGAAGCAGCTGGACTGGAGCCCCTCGGTTCTTTTCTCCCCGCTGTGGCTCAGCTCACACACTCTCGGGCTGGGAGCGGAGCCGCTTCGCTTCTGCCGGCACCGTGTCCCTGGGCTTGGACAAACAGATTTCAGCCAGGAGAGCCCTGCACACTGTTCCTCGTATCTCTCATAACAGCCTCAAACAACTACAAACACTCTGCCTACAGCAGCTTTCACAAAGAGCTGCAGAAATCCAGGATAGCCTAAAGTGAGCGGCAAAAGGCTTTTGCCTTGCTCTTGCCACCAGAATTCTTGATGATCTGATGCAATTTGATTCACATATAACATGGTTTCTGAGTTTTTCCATTGAAATATTTCATGATGAGTGACAAGCCTTGGGAGCAAGAGGTACAGGACCGATGTGCGAAACCATGAGCATATCCTCCAAAGTGACCAGTTTAATTGTCCATTTTATTACTCTTGTATTTATTGCACAACTCATAGGCAAATCCAAGCTTTGCTTGGAGGCAAAACAGGCATGGGATACACTAGAGTCCCTTGTAGGGTCACCAGGGCTGGCAGTGACAAAGCAGGCTGTCTGCTTCATTGTGAACCACTACAGAGCTACATCCCAACGTGTTTTTAGGAAGCACTGAATTATTAAGCCCCCTGTTTCTGCATGAGATACAAAAAAGGAGATCCCAAATGATTTTCATGCAAGCATGCAGTAAAGAACTGATCTTGCTCTCCTAATTGAAGCTTTGGCTTGGGCAATTGCACTCTTCCCATTCATCTTTTGACACAGACACTCCAGGTTTGCCCCCACACCCCTGCAAGGCTGGCAGTCACTGTTTCCCATTTACTGTTCTTCCCTAGAGCCAGTACAGTGGCTTCTTTGAAACTAAAAGCCCTGAGATCTGGTTGTCTTGAAGGAGCATGAAATGCTATTCAAGTGTTCACATTGGTAATACCCAGGTCTGCACTCCCCAGAGCTCTGAAGCAGCAGCAGGAGGACCATGCATCATTGCTGTTTGTGGATGTTCATGTTTCTGGTGGGCAAGAGCAATGGCTTTGAGGAGGGACAAGAATGCCCCTCTTCCAACAGTGGCTGAGAAAGGAGATGTGAAGTTTCACTGCCTTTTCTAGGATATTTTTGAAAGATCTAAGAGAATATTGCAGCATAGAGCTGGTCCCTAATTTTGTCTCCAGAGAAATCCCCAAAAGAGACATTCAATCTCCTGCTGATGGCAGCCCCATAAGCTCATGGACCAGTTTTCCCTGAAACATGCCACCCTGTCTGGACTTTACTAGGCCAGGACTAAACCCATAGCTAAGCAAACACGTGCAGCAACATGACACAGAGTTTTTCCATCAGAAAACCCAATTAACACATTCACATGCAGTTTATTCTGTAACATCAGAAGCTGGCAGCCATGAGGATTTTGCTGGCAAAAGGTTGCAGTATGCACTGGGACCAGAAGTGGTTTTCTTTAAGGCAAAGCAAATTGAAATGTGAAGTTTAAAAGCTTCAAACGACTGTGAAAGAAAACTGCAAAATAATTTCTGGATAAGTGTTCTGGTTTAAAAGCAAAACCAGTGAGAGACTCTAAGTCAGAAATACAATTTATTAGGAAAAGGGGAAAAAAAAAAAAAAACACAAAAATACCCCATCCAAAATACATGCAATAATGTAAAAGAAAAACCACTGACAGAGTCAGAATACAAGCTCTGACACCCTCTTGGTCAGGGTACTGGTAGCAGTCCAGTTGGATTAGTGGCTGCACTCCTCCTGGAGTGGCACATGTGATCCTGTAGAAGGGTATAGTCTTCCTCTGAAGTTCCAGTGGAAAAGGCGGCCATTCCTCTGGGAATCCAGTGGAAAGGCTGCTTGTTCTGTCCCAAACTCCAGATTATTTGCAGGTGGGGATGCTTGGTTCCTCCCCTCTGGGCACAGCATCTCACAATGGGCTCTTATCATTCCATGAGTCATGGGGTGGGTCCATGAGACAGAAAGGGCTCCCAGAGGGAATTATCTCTGAGTCATGGGGAAAGGCATTGATGGGCCCATTAACAGGAGATAAGGAAAAGAACAATGCCCCTCCTGGTTTCAACAGCTCTTGAAGATGGAAATAGAATACATCCTTATATTGTAACCAAGGATAATAGGGAGCATTGTCAATGATCATGCAGCCAACCAAGAGCTGGAGCTGAATCCAGAATTGCTTGTTCCAGCTACACAGGAATTCATTACCCTGGCAAGCACAGCTCCATGGGAACAAAGATCTCTCATCTCTGGGCTGAATTGTAGCATTGTGTGTCCTGGATGAGTTTTCTTGTAAAGTTGTTAATTTTTTTATAAGTAGGTGTCATGGTTTGAGCCTGGCACAGAGCCAGTGCCCCTATGAAAATTCCCTCACCCTGGTGTCTGCTGTGAGATGTGACCAGGAATAAACAAAACAGGCTCCAGCTTAAACATAAAGAACACTTTATTACCTAAACTACAGGAAAATAGGGAAAAACTATAAGGAAAAGAAAAAAAAATTGAAAACCTTACAAAAAAACCACTTTCCTCCTCCCCACTACCTGAATTTCCCAATCCGATACATTCTCCCAAATCACCAACTGCCCAGCCTGGCACCACACTTTAGTATACTCAAACTTCAGTTCATGAAGAGGAGAGGAGTCCTTCTTGTTCCATAGGCTTCCCCTGGAAACACACTGAAACCTCGTGTGCTTCCCTGTCACTTCGGCACCGCCCGGAAAAAAGTCCTTTTGCCGCTTGTGACATCTTCCTTCCATGCCCAGTGCTCTCACCACCGTGCATGGATCAGAGCTGCTTTTAGGGTTGTCTTTTAAGGATGCCTTGTCTCACTCCAAAAAGGCACAGTCTCTGCTTTGGGACATCTGTCCCCCCCATATTTTTCCAACCCCCTGGGGCCGCGGGGTCCTCACGATGAACCCTCCTGGTTCTGAGGCACTGCCTCCCCCTAAGTGCAGTCTCTGTGTCACAGGAACAAACTGAGTCCATGGCCACAAGAAAAGTCCAGCCACAAGGCCACTCCAAGCATCTCTCTCTTCACTCAGCCAGTCTTCTCTACGTCCTTCAGGCCAGGTCCTTGTCTCATCTCATCTCCTATCTCCCTTCTTATTCAGCTTCGAGGAGGATTAGCATTTTTGCAAGGCCCCAATCATGAAAGAAAGGGGTTAAAACTTTCAGTCTCTGTCTGTCCTGGAGCTGCGGCACTCCCACACACGCTGCCGCTCCGGCCGGGCACTCTTCCCCCCCCCTCCTTCTCCTCCTGGGCCGGCTGCTATCACATTCGGTGTCGCCCGCTCTCCTCTCTCCTTCCTGGGGGGGGGATGGCTGCCCGAGGGCTGACTCCCTGGGCTCTTCCACCCTTCCATCCTCGAGGGCCTTCTCACCCCCCATCTCTGTCCAGGCCCCAGGCCTACCGCATGGCAGCCCCTCCCCCGCCCAGCAGCAGCGGCTGGACAGGGGAGGGTGATCTGACCTCTTCGCCTCGACGTCCCAAGAGGACCTCCCAGGGCCAGAGCCCTGCTTTTTAACCCCTGTGTATTCTCGGAGGTGTGTCCAAACCCCACTGGCTACACCAGGTGCCAGTCTCAAACTCAGAACATTCATTGGTTTGACCACAGCTTCCCAGAATTCCCACTTCTTCCTGGTCAAACCACCACAGTAGGGTTTTGGTTTGACCCTCGGTTCCCCCCATGTTCTCCCTCCTAATGGTTTGTTCCTCCTGCCAGTTACCTGTCTATCAATGTAACCAACCCCCTTTCATTTCAAGAAATTTCTATGTCAATCTTCCCTTACTTAACATATGATTTGTCCCCTGAGCCTTGTCCCTCCCCTACGCCATTCCTATTGGTTCAGGTGTGTCCCTCGCTCCTCCCCTGAGCTTCGTTCATTGGTCCCTCGTGGCTCCTCGTGTCACGCCTGTAATAAGTAACAATATATTTGTTCATTAATAGCTAGATGATAATTTAAATTGAAAACAATAGCTAAATAGCTTTTGTAGAATATCTATAGGGCTGTATGGGAAACGTTTAAGTAGTGCTTGGGCCACAAATCCCCCCTTGGTAACCAGATACAGCTACATCTAGTAATAATTACTAACCTTGTAACCTTTTGTTTGCTCTGCAAAAATTCCAACCTATAGATGTAGGAGACTTTCTGAAACACATATGGTAACAATTATTAACCTTGCAAGAACGTTGAGCTTAAAAGATTAGACTTATAGGTATGCCTTATAAGGAAAGTGGCCAAAGAGGAAGACTTGGGGCCTTCATCCCACGACCACTAGAAGGCAGAAAAAAGACCCCTAGCAACAGGAGGAGCACGCGCAGAAAACAGACCACGTCACCCAGGAATTCGGAGAAAAAGGACAATAAAAAGCGAACTTAAAAGGGGGAGACGCGTGCCTAAGAGAGCGAAGTCTCCTGGCCGCCCAGCACTGAATCTTGCTTATTCTTGCTTGCATAATAATAAAGATTATTGCACAATTCTTAAATTCGGTCGGTTCGTTTATCACAATTTGGTGCCGTGACTCAAATCCTGAGACAGGGTTGGTTTGAGAATTCGGGGGGGGGGTGCCCCCACCCCTTTGGTGGCCCTCATCTTCTCAACCGACCCCCCCTCTGGACTGACGAACCTAAATTCGAGAATAAGCAAGGAAACACCAGTGACCCTGTAAGCTTTGTGCACGAAGATCCGAGCGAAGACGCAGGACGCGTGAGAATACGGGTGAACCGCTTGGTTGGGTTGGAATCCCAGGGCAAAGTGAATGAGACGTCCAACTGAGGACGAAGCAAGAGGGACCCTCCAGTAGTGCGGTTCTCGTAACCCGCGAGGGAGCGAGCCACGACCGAGGGGGGTGTGTGTGTGTGTGCGTGGAGGTGCCTTGGAAGATGGGGCAGAAGGAGAGCAAGCCTTCTGACCCCCTGGGGGAGGGCCCCCGGTTACCCCCAATACCTAAGGATAGTCCGTTAGGATTAATGATTAACTATTGGGATGATTTTCCCTCCAGAAAAGGGAAGGATAAAGCAAAAATGATAAATTATTGCATGGTAGTATGGGGGGTAAGAAACTGGATTCAGGAAATACATACTGGCCCGTTTTCGGATCCTCTGAGGACTGGGTCTGTCAAGCCTTGAATATCTATGTGAATTCCAAAGAGCCAGAAAACCTGGAGGAGAGTGCTTATGCTAAATTGTGGTTGGTAGGAAGTAATGAGCAAATAACTAGATTGCTCCCCCTTAAGGGAAGCCAAGGGGAAGAAGATAGAAAGAAAAAGTCCCGAGTGGAGGAAGAGATTTCTATTTATCCTCCCCCATATGTACCACCACCAGCCCCAGCCCCTCCTGTATCCCTTCCAAACATTCCTCCAGCATCAGCCCCTGACAAACAGCAGGTCACAGACTCCTCGGATTACAGGAGACATACTCGGAGCCAAATGAAAACAGTAATTGAGGAAGGAGAGAACAGTGGATTGTTCCCTCTTAGGGAAATAGCATTAGGAGGACCTCAGGCTGGGATGGGGTTTGTCACTGTCCCCTTAAACTCAGGAGATGTCCGTGAGTTTAAGAAAGAGATGGGAAAATTATTAGAAGACCCTACAGGAGTAGCAGAAAGGGTGGATCAGTTCCTGGGACCAAATAAATATACCTGGGTAGAGATACAGTCCATTCTAGGCATACTATTTACAACAGAGGAGAGAGGGATGATTAGAAGGGCAGGAATGAGAATTTGGGATGCCCAGCATGTTCAGGGTCCTGTGGCTGATGTCAAATGGCCCTTGCAAAATCCCAATTGGAATAATCAGGACCCCAACCATCGTGGTCATATGCAGGACTTAAGAACTATTATAATCCAGGGCATACGAGAGGCTGTGCCCCGGGGACAAAATATAAGCAAGGCATTCAGAGAGTGCCAAGGAAAGGATGAGACCCCCACTGAATGGTTGGAAAGATTAAGGAAGAGTTTTCAGTTATACTCAGGGGTGGATCCAGAGACGCCTATGGGGCAAGCACTCCTGAAAACACAGTTTGTAGCTAAATCGTGGGAAGACGTTCGAAAGAAATTAGAAAAGTTAGATGATTGGCAGGACAGAGGACTTGATGAATTGCTTAGGGAGGCTCGAAAAGTATATGTTAGACGGGAGGAAGAAGCACATAAAAGGCAAGTTCGGATGATGGTGGCAGCAGTAAGGGAGGGGCAGCGAAACAACCCTCCGCCACGGGAAAGAAATGACATGAGGAGGGGTTCCCGGGATTTAGGAGGGCCCCCAGTGGGGGGGGAGAGAAGGAACGGGGTGCTACTACTGTGGTGGGAAAGGACACATGAAGAGGGAATGTCGAAAGAGGCTTAGGGATGAGAAAATGTTCAAAGAGGATTAGGGGGGGGTCAAGGGCTCTATTTATTGGGGACTCAAATGTCATCAGAGCCCTTGGTAAAACTTAAAGTGGGTCCCCAGCAAACCCCCATAACCTTCCTTGTAGACACGGGGGCCGAGAGATCAACAGTTCAGTCTTTGCCCCCGGGATGTAAGATTTAGCCTTTAACAGTACAGGTTATTGGGGCAAAAGGGGAACCCTTCAAGGTTCCTGCAATTAAAGATGTCTTAATAGAATCAGAGAAAAAAATAGGGATAGGATCCTTGCTACTAGTTCCTGAAGCCGATTACAATTTATTAGGTAGGGATTTAATGGTGGAATTAGGAATAAATAGAAATATTGAAGAAAAACAGTTGAAAGTCTGACTGTGCCCCCTACGGGCCACTGACGAGGAGAAGATAAACCCGGAGGTTTGGTATACCCCTGACACAGCAGGGAGACTGAATATAGAGCCTTTCACAGTTATTATCCAAAACCCGGAAATCCCAGTGAGGATAAAACAATATCCCATGTCAGACGATGGGCAAAGGGGACTAAAACCAGAAATAGAACGGTTAATACAACAAGGGCTCTTGGAACCTTGTATGTCTCCCTTCAACACCCCATCTTACCTGTAAAAGAACCAGATGGGAAATACCGACTAATACATGATTTAAGGGAAATAAATAAGAGAACTATTGCCCGGTTCCCTGTAGTAGCTAATCCCCATACATTGCTCAGTCAATTGAAACCTGATGACCAATGGTATAGTGTTATAGATTTAAAAGACGCCTTTTGGGCATGCCCCTTGAAGCAAGAATGTAGGGACTATTTTGCATTTGAATGGGAAGATCCCGATACCCACCAAAAGCAACAACTAAGGTGGACCGTGCTCCCACAGGGATATACCGAGTCCCCGAATTTATTTAGGCATGCATTAGAACAGATAATGAAAACCTATACCCCAAACCCAGGAATAACCCTTGTTCAATATGTAGATGATCTGTTAATAGCTGGAAAGAGTGAGGAAGCAGTTAGGGAAGAAAGCATTAAGCTTTTAAACTTTTTGAGCATTCAGGGGCTGAAGGTGTCCAAAAATAAACTGCAATTCGTAGAAGAAGAAGTGAAGTACCTGGGACACCGACTCAGTAAAGGAACTAAAACAGTAGATCCAGAGAGGGTTAAGGGAATCCTCTCCCTTCCCCCCCCAAGAAATAAGAGACAAATTAGACAGCTATTGGGTCTCATAGGATACTGCAGACAATGGATTGAAAACTTTAGTGGCAAAATAAAATTCTTGTATGAAAAACTAACTACTGAAGGTTTGATTAAATGGACTGAAAAGGATGATGAATCATTAGAACAACTAAAAGAGGAATTGACTAATGCCCCGGTGCTAAGCCTCCCCGATGTTAGGAGACCTTTTTATTTGTTCGTTAATACTGAGGCAGGAGTAGCATTTGGGGTACTGGCTCAGGACTGGGCCAGCAGTCGAAAACCAGTGGCATACATTTCTAAATTACTGGATCCAGTAAGTAGGGGATGGCCAACATGCTTGCAGATTATAGTAGCCACAGCCCTTTTAGTGGAGGAAGCTCTCAAAATTACCTATGGAGGAGAACTGAAAGTTTTTACTCCCCATAATATACGGGCAGTATTGCAACAAAAGGCAGAAAATGGATAACAGACTCCAGACTTTTGAAATACGAGGGCATTTTACTGTCATCCCCTCGGTTGATACTTGAAACCACCTCTCTGCAAAACCCTGCTGAATTCCTGTTTGGGGATCCACAGGAGAATTTAACTCATGATTGCTTACATAGCATAGAGAAACAAACAAAAATTAGACCGGATCTCGAAGAGGAAGAACTGGAAGAAGGAGAAAAGTTATTTGTGGATGGTTCCTCTAGGGTTGTTGAGGGAAAGCGAATCTCGGGATATGCCATTGTGGGAGGTGAAAATTTAGAAATAATAGAATCCGGCCCTCTGAGTCTTAGTTGGTCAGCCCAGGCCTGTGAGCTTTATGCGGTATTGCGGGCTCTGAAATTCTTGGAAGCTAAGGATGGGACCATCTATACGGATTCAAAGTATGCCTTTGGAGTGATACATACTTTTGGAAAAATTTGGGAAGAAAGAGGGTTAATAAATTCCCAAAGAAAAGAATTAATACATCGGGAACTAATCACTCAGATATTACAAGCGTTAAGAGGCCCAAAGAGAATAGCAATAGTACATGTTAAAGGACATTAAAAGGGTCCCTCCCATCTGATCAGAGGAAACAATATAGCAGATAGAGAAGCAAAGAAAGCTGCCCTCAGAAAATTCCAGGAGCAGGGAACAAGGAGAATGCGAGATGGCGAAAGAGTTTGTGTCCTGAACTTCACAGCCCAGGAAAAGGAAAAATTAGACAGAATGGGAATAACAGAGAATGAGGGTATTCGAAAATTACCAGATGATAGGGAAGTGCTGCCAAAATCTGTAGCTCAGAGGATAGTGCAGCAGTTACATGAAAAGACTCACTGGGGAACCTAAGCCTTAGTAGATCAGTTTACTATTAAGTATATGTGTATAGGAATTTATGATATAGCAAAACAAGTAGTTAGGGGATGTATAACATGCCAGAGGGTTAATAGGCATCAAGCTCGAGAAAGGATTCCAGGAGGAAGGGAATTAGCACACCGACCTTTTTCACATGTACAAGTAGATTTCACCAAGCTACCAAAAGTAGGGAGGTACAAGTACTTATTGGTACTAGTAGATCATCTAACCCACTTCGTAGAAGCATATCCTACATCATGGGCTACTGCAAACGTAGTGATTAAAACCTTACTGGAAGAAATAATCCCTAGGTATGGATTAGTAGAAATATTAGACTCTGATAGAGGCCCCCATTTCGCAAATAAAGTACTAAAAGAGGTAACCACGGCCTTAGGTACTAAATGGAAATATCACACTCCTTGGCACCCTCAAAGCTCAGGGAGGGTAGAAAGGGCAAATGGAGAAATCAAGAAGCAACTCACTAAACTTATGGTGGAAACTAAAATGTCATGGGTCAGATGTTTACCCCTGGCACTGCTAAACATTAGAACCCAACCTAGGACGGATGTGGGAATTTCTCCCTTTGAAATGCTCTATGGAATGCCTTACGACTTAGAGCTACCAGGGAACCATCCCTGTATCCAAGATAGTCAAATTCAGAGTTACATACAACAGCTAATGAAACGAAGGGAGGAACTAAAACGAAAAGGGCTATTGGTACAAAGACCCCCTTTGGACATAGCAATGCATAAGCTTAAACCTGGAGATAGAGTCCTAATTAAAACTTGGAAAGAGACCTCCCTAACACCCCAATGGGAAGGTCCCTATGTTGTTCTGTTTACCACAGAGACAGCCGTCCGAACTGCTGAAAAAGGCTGGACACATGCCAGTCGAGTGAAAGGACCCATCACTGCAGACACCCCTTGGGAGGTGACCAGTCGCCCTGGAGATCTACGATTGACTCTTCGGAAAACATAAGAATGCATAGCAACTGGTAATATGAATGACTGAGAGGGAGAAACACCGACTGCAGCTACTGGTCAGAGACAATATTCAAAGGGTGGGAAAGGAACTGAAGTGTCCTCTTATTTGGCACACATGGGATGATCTGATATCAGTGGCTGAGGTCCTCTCTGAGATAAGGCGGCCACTGTCTAACAGACCTGGGTGCATTAAATGTGGTGATCCCATCTGTAGGGCATGGATAAAAATATTTTGCGGGGGATGTAGGCTCAAATGGTGGGTTTTCCAATCACAGTTAGGTGGGGGTATCTGGTATCATACTTGTGATTGGGGTTGGAGGAGGGAAAACCCTTACACGGCTCTAAGCAAATTTGCAACAGCCCCAGGACAAAGAGAAATCCCTTATAGGGAGGCAATAACATTAATTGAAAATATAGAGCAGAGGAGACATTGGGCCCTGGCCTGGGCAATACATCACCAATCATATAGGATCATCTGCCAAAATCAGAGTGTGATATTAGACCAGGTGTGTGTAGGGAAAAAGATTCATGTCCCCATAGAGTGGCAAGTTGAGCCCCGAAATTGGGATAGTACCGTACGCTGCTACTTCCGAATATATAAGAAATGAGCCCGTAAGGCTCGGAGGAAAAACCCAGACAGTGAGACTCAGGCCCTATAAAGCTCGCTAGGAACGACAGAGAATCTGCCATAAGATAAGAGAGATCCTTTGCCTGGAGGCCTGGCAGCCTGCCCTTAGGAGTGGGGGCAGGAACGAAAGAAATAGCCCAAATAATGCACCCCCTGAAGACTACCCCTGCTGCCAAGAAGATAATGATCCCTGCAGACCGATACACCCGGGCTGGCAGGCGAGGCAGAGAGGTAAGGAGGAGTGAGGAAGAGCAACGGGCCTCAGGAACAGGAACGGAGCACAGGAATGCTCCAGGTAAAAGAGATATGGTTATAAGAGGTGAACAAAATTTGTTGCTAGGACCCTGCCCTGCTTGGCGAGCTATTTTTATCATTATAATCCTGAGCTTCCCGACTGCCTGGGGAAACCCCCATCAGCCTTACAAAGGGAACAAGATCCTAGTCAAACGGACCCTGATCACTGACTGGTCTCAGGCCTTTTTGCAATTTACCGGATCTATGGGAAATACCACAGGTTTGAGTTTACAAACTTTAGTTCTGCATGACGGTCTGCCGTATGCTAAACACGAATGGAAGAGGCAGAAAACTTGGGAGCTTCAAGGAGTAGTGGGAGAACAAATTAATATTGGATGTCGAGTGGTTAATGGATCAGACTATACTAACACAATCTCAATCAGTGTTTCCATGGGTCAGGAGGATAAACAAATAAATTTTGAATACCCAGCACGAGACTGCTGGCAAAACTTCACATTAACTCACACGGCAGAGGTAGTCTGTCTCTGGACAAAAGATACACAAGGCCTTTCCTTTAAATTCACAATAAATATTAAAACACAATCTACCACTACTAAACCACGCATTATCACCATTTCACCTACACCACCGGTCACACTCACACCAAAAATTTTCAAAATAGGACCTTATATAATCAAAAAAATTGGTCAACAACAAATATTATTTAATCCAGCATGGTCTCTAAAACAGGTCGAACTGCTAATGCAGACTAATGTTTCAGAAATCCAGCCAGCTTGTTCTCTGTTTTTGCAAACATCCTTTGAAGGCTGGACTACTTGGCTCAGGAAACGCAGCTCTTTTAAAACAAGGAAACTTAGAGATGTGACTGGTGTTCTAGGCACAGGACTGGGAATTCTGAATAGCATCGATTCGGAGGTACTAATGAACAAACTGGCTGCTACGGCCAGAGATCTGTCCAAATTACAGCAACCACTGAGGTCATCTCTACTGGCTTTGGGGAGACACCAGTGGACGTTGTCAAACATTTTGCCAAATTGGGAAAGAGTAAATGTGAACGATCACAAATTGGTAATTGATGCACTTGGTGCCACACAAAATAATGTCTCCTTAGCCCTCAGCTGTATCCGGGCACAATTATGGATGCAGTCAGTCTCTGCTGCAATTATAAGAGAGGGCGAGGAAGGCACTTTCCCCACAGAAATTCGGAAAATAATTTGGGATAATGCCACTGAGTTTGAAAGGGAATTCCAATCCTCGTGGAAACTGGTGAATTTTACCTATAACCCTATTTCTAATACAGTCACTGCCTTTGTCTTGACCATACAAAATGCCTCTGTACATCTAGTTTTTCCTGTCATTGCATTAGGAATAAACCATGACGGAGCTGTCCTCTATCCTACAGAACATAGAGGATGGGTCCGTCAGCTTGGTGACAAATGGCAAACTGTTGACTTGGAATCTTGTATTGTACGAGAACAGTTGGGATTCATCTGCGAGGGCGCTGTAATTATAGCTCAAGATATCTGTTTGGACACAGAGCAAAACATTTGCCATTTTGAGATTCGCCCTAATGAAGTTTCTAAAACAGTTCTTATATACATAGGCAATGGGTGCACGTGTTTCAGAACTCTCTGTGATTTTGTGCTAGTAGATGATGTTATGGTGGATACAAAGAATCACTCAAACTTCTGTGCTTGTAACTTCACCAAGATTACAGGGTGTGACACCACTTATGAAGCTACAGTTACCTCTCACCAACTATTACAATCCAACTACACGCTGATTCACAAGTTAATGCCCACCCCGATTGGGATGAACTTCACCCTAGTGAGACAACTATTGTTTCACCAGGATCTGATAAAAATTCTTGAGAAAATCAGGAAAAGCGGACAGAAGACCCTAGTAACTGTTCAACATGATGTAGAGAAAATACACCAGGTAGTAGAAAGAGTGAAGCAAGATAGCAATTATAGGTGGTGGGACACCCTGTTCGAATGGTCACCTACTGCCACAGGTGTCTTAAACAGTATGTGCCATCCCACTGTCGTTCTTTTAATTCTGATTGTACTAGGATTTATTTTCTCAGCAGTTCAATTTGTTGTGAATTGGAATATGATGAAAAGACTAAAGAAATTAGCAGGTATAATTAATGCACAGAGCTTAACTGATGAAATAGATCAGTTAGCGCTTGCTAGGAAGGAGCTAAAAAGGTTTAATGAACAAAATTGGTAAAAAGAGAAATGGGGGATTGTAATAAGTAACAATATATTTGTTCATTAATAGCTAGATGATGATTTAAATTAAAAAAACAATAGCTAAAATAGCTTTTGTAGAATATCTATAGGGCTGTATGGGAAACTTATAAGTAGTGTTAAAGTTACAACCCCCCCCCCTTGGTAATTGGATACAGCCACATCTGGAAATAATTTCTAACCTTGTAGAATTGCTTGCTCTGCAAAAATTCTACCCTATAGATGTAGGAGACTTTCTGAAACACATATGGTAACAATTATTAACCTTGCAAGAATGTTGAGCTTAAAAGACTAGACTTATAGGTATGCCTTATAAGGAAAGCGGCCAAAGAGGAAGACTTGGGGTCTTCATCCCACGAACACCAGAAGGCAGAAAAAAGACCCCTAGCAACAGGAGGAGCACGCACAGAAAACAGACCACGTCATCCAAGAATCTGAAAAAAGGACAATAAAAAGCGAACTCAAAATGGGGGAGGTGCGGGCCTAAGGGAGCGAAGTCTCCTGGCAGCCCAGCGCTGAATCTTGCTTATTCTTGCTTGCATAATAAAGATTATGGTACAATTCTTAAATTCAGTCGATTCGTCTATCACAGCTGACAGAGTCAGAATACAAGCTCTGACACCCTCTTGGTCAGGGTACTGGTAGCAGTCCAGTTGGATTAGTGGCTGCACTCCTCCTGGAGTGGCACATGTGATCCTGTAGAAGGGTATAGTCTTCCTCTGAAGTTCCAGTGGAAAAGGCGGCCATTCCTCTGGGAATCCAGTGGAAAGGCTGCTTGTTCTGTCCCAAACTCCAGATTACATGCAGGTGGGGATGCTTGGTTCCTCCCCTCTGGGCACAGCATCTCACAATGGGCTCTTATCATTCCATGAGTCATGGGGTGGGTCCATGAGACAGAAAGGGCTCCCAGAGGGAATTATCTCTGAGTCATGGGGAAAGGCATTGATGGGCCCATTAACAGGAGATAAGGAAAAGAACAATGCCCCTCCTGGTTTCAACAGCTCTTGAAGATGGAAATAGAATACATCCTTATATTGTAACCAAGGACAATAAGGAGCATTGTCAATGATCATGCAGCCAACCAAGAGCTGGAGCTGAATCCAGAATTGCTTGCTCCAGCTATGTAGGAAATCATTACCCTGGCAAGCACAGCTCCATGGGAACAAAGATCTCTCATCTCTGGGCTGAATTGTAGCATTGTGTGTCCTGGATGAGTTTTCTTGTAAAGTTGTTAATTTTTTTATAAGTAGGGTTTTGGTTTGGCCCTCGGTTCCCCCCATGTTCTCCCTCCTAATGGTTTGTTCCTCCTGCCAGTTACCTATCAATGTAACCAACCCCCTTTCATTTCGAGAAATTTCTATGTCAGTCTTCCCTTACTTAACATATGATTTGTTCCCTGAGCCTTGTCCCTCCCCTGGGCCATTCCTATTGGTTCAGGTGTGTCCCTCGCTCCTCCCCTGAGCTTTGTTCATTGGTCCCTTGGGGCTCCTCATGTCACACCCTTCCCCTTTATAAGTGCCTCCCCACCGGTTTTTCCCTGACACCGTTACTGGCCCCGCCTGGGTCCATAAAGTGGTCTCTGGCATCCATTCTTGTGTCCACTCCCTCCTTCCTTCGCCTCAGTACTTTGCAGTCCTGCTCACGCCTGCGTCACCACGCTGCAGACGGAGCCACTACTCAGGGGTTCTGGCAGAGATCCTGGGAGAGGCGAGATTCGTGGTCTGCGCCGGTCACTCCGGGAGCAGCTAGCTGGCACCCGTCAGCTCCAGTGGCTGCGGGACAAGACTGCAGTGAATGGCGCCCAGACTGCAGTTTAGATTTGAGGGACTCTTGTCACTTGTCATTGGCCTCACAGTCCACTCATCCTTCTGCAAATAACTTGCAAACAACACAGCTGGACTGCTGTCCTGGGTAAATATACATACAGATGACTTTTCCAAAGCAGTACATCATTTCCCAGGGAAAGACACAACTTCGTCTTGCCTATGAAACTGTGATTGAAAACACCTGAGAGCCAGATCTGTGTGAGATTGCAAAGGAGCAAAGCTTTGCTATTTGGGCACAATTCTCTTGGTTTCTTTGCTCAGGCCTTTGGTGAGCACAGAACACATCTAGGTAGAAACTGTTGACTAGACAGGATCCTTTGGATCCATTGTCCCCCAAACATGTCAATGTGTGACAAGTTACAAAGACAAGTTGAAACAGCAGCACAAATGGCGCAAAGAAAACATGGCAAAAGAGGAAGAGGAGAGGCCCAATGACAAAAGGATGTAGTGAGACACTGGCACATCAAGTGAGCTGCACTCCCACAACCTCTAGGCCAGCAGGTCCTGGTGTCACAACCTCTTTTTTGGTTTCTTTAATTTTTTTTTAATTTTTTATTTTTTGTAAATCACCAAAATTAAATATATGCAGTTAAAATGATGTCATCAAAACTTAAAGATACAATCAAAAAACATTTATTTAAAACTACATTGAAATATCATATGTACATAAATAACATTTATAAAAGTACAAAAATAATTGCATCTAAATAATATATGTACAGTTGTAATTACGAAGCTTAAAACATAAATCCTGTTAGTGAAAAACTCTTCAGTCAGTCGGTGGCCTCTTCCTGATCTTCAAGGAAAGAGTTCTTCTGGACTGGAGGCAAGAGCTTGGTTGATAACAGGAACATCGGAAGGTACCAGACAAAACCACTTGGCAAGACTGTATCCACTCAGGCCGGCAAAGTGGAGGCACAGAATGGATCAGAGCCTGCAACGCAAACCTAAAGCATCTGCAGCTCCATATTTCAGGGGACAGACTTCCTGGAAACAAGAATTCTTAACTGCTGCACAGGGAAACATGTTCCTGCTGACAGACTTTTGAATCAGGCCAGGAGAAAACTCTGACCCATTCCCCAGAGGAATTCTACAGCCTGGCCTCTGGGCTGCCCTGGGACAGCAGGGAGCCCAGAGCTCTGTGCTCTCCAGCAATGGCTCAGCTGCACATGCACCCTGCTGCTCCTCTCCCTGCCCCACAGCTCAGCAGCCCTACAGCTCCAGGGGCACTGGCAGCAGCACAGCTCCTTGCAGGGGCACATGCAGGGCACAGCTGTTCCCTGCCAATGGGCACAGCCTCTCTGCGCTGCCACAGGACCCTCCCACCAGACAGTGGCCCAGCTCCCTGCTTACCTTTTTCTGAGGCTGATCCATGCTTGGTCTTCACCTTGCCCTCAGTCTGGAGCTCCGTCAGGCCCCCCATGCCATGACTAGGAAGGGCGATGGAGACAATGGGGGCAGATGCACACCCTTCCTTAGCATTTTGTCATTTTTGGCACTGCTGAAAAGTCCCATCCGGAGGTGTCCAACTCAGCACTTGGTCAGCTTTCTGGAGAACATGAAACCTTCACCTCCAGCCCAAAAGGCTGGAGAGGTTTTCCTGCACGTGTGGAGGCTTGCTCTCAGCACACGTAATCAGCTGGGTGCCCATCACCTCGCAGAGGGCACAGGCCAGCTTGGTGACCACAGCGCAGACGTTGGCGCTTCGCACCGGCAGCGCCTTGTTCTCCAGGCAGGACCAGAGCACGGGCAGGGCGTAGCGCTGCACCACTTCAGGGCTCTTGGCATGAACCCATTCCACAAGCACTGCCGGGACAGACACACAGCTCCTTACCCACCAGCCTCAATGCAAACAAGGATCTACCTCTGCTTTTGCTTCTTGGGAGCCTCTCTGGCCAAGATCAGTGAAATAGCACACAGAGCCCCACGACCCAGAAACGGGCAATGCAGCTGATCATCCTTGAAACAGAACCCCCAGCCCCTCAGGACTAATTTCTCCAACCAGAGCCTTGTAGCTGTGGCAGAGTCTTTGTACCATTACTAAATTATTTCACAATTTATGTCTGCATGAACAATGAATGAAACATCAAACTGCCTTCTATTTCCACAAACAAGTTGTCTAACCCACACGGAAGCTTTGGAAATGCACCCCAGAGAGGCAATTGAGAGATTTCTAATAAAAGGGATGATTCCTTTGTGTAACTTTGACGTCAAGGGCCAAAAGTCTCATCTGGCTCTTCCTTTTGCTCCGTAGCACACAGCGAAGGGCAGTATTAGAACACACTTCGAAACTCCAGCCCACCAGAGATGGGTGCTGCTTGACAGCTGGATGAGAAACATCAGTGCCTAGCTGGTGTCTTTGGCAGAATGCTTTTGTGCCTTCCAACCAAGAGCCCTTTCAGTCCTCAGGGTGTCTTAGAGAATTACCCAGACCCCATTGCCCTGGCATTTGGGCACCTCCACACTTTAATGCCATTTCCCCTCTCAATGCTAATGGCATTTTTTCTTACAATGTGCACTGAAATAGGGGCATAGAGAGAGAAAAAGGCTACACAGGGGACTGAAATTTAGCCAGAACACACAAGTGTTGTCTCTCATTGTTTCTGGAATCTGCTCTCTGCTCATTTTCTGAACTGAATTATATCAAACACAGACAAAAATTTACTACCAACAGGCTCCTTGCATGGCAGATTTGGCTGAGAGATCAAAACCTGAAATGCTTGTGAGACCAGTCTTATTTTCTGATCAGGCAAAATGTTATGTAGTAGCTATTTATTATTCTGTGGTGGAAGAGACTTCATGTTCTCTATGCTGTTAATCCACCAGCAGTCATCAACATTGAAAGAGCTCCTGAAAGTACCCCAAACCAATTCTGCTAAGCAGGAAAAGGGTTATGGTACCCATTTAAAAATGAGACTTCATTTGAGTTTAAATGCAATTAAAGACATTGGTCACTGTGGAAGTTGAGAAGAGCCCCAGTGAGAGCTGAGCCCCGAGGCCGAGCGCTGCCCCCATCTCAGATGCTGCACAGCTCTGCAGCAGCCAGGGAAAGCCTGCCAAATCCACCTGCCTTGGCCATTGCCAGGAGGGACAAGCTCAGCACCTCCTGATGTGGAGGAGCTACTCTGCTCTCTGCTCACAGGCATTGCCTGTCAGTACTCCCTCAGAGACCTCTTGGCTTACAAAGGGAGGCCATACCTGTGATGCACTCTGTGACTTCCAGCAGAGCTTCACCACTCAGTTTGCTCCATTGGTGGCTGAGCTCTTTCATCAGTGACACTTCATCTACAAGTGAAACACACGTTTCTGCTCACTCTTCTGAGGGCACAGGAGAAAGGACAGTGGGGAAGGAAAGGGCAGGGGCAACCCCATTTGATACAATAAAGTCAATTTCTGCTCATTTTTGAATCCTTTTCTTCTTTCCTTCCAGCCTACTTGGCAGGGTTTAAAATTCCAAAAGAAAAGCTCTCCTTTCACATGTGTAAATCCAAAGTTGTCTGCTGGACCAGGAGCTATGCTAAAACATTTCACACCAGGGACCTCAAGAGTTCAGTCACATGGAAGCAGTGGAAAGGTTTTGCATCCCAGAGCAAAAAGGAAGAAGCCCATACTTGGGACACAGAAAGGCACTGAGTCAGGCAGTTTGTGACTTCACAGAGCAGCTGAGGTGGAGAAAGTGGAAACTGCCCCTCAAGACCTGACTCTTCCACACTCCATTTTTCAGGCGTATTCCCCCAGTGCGGCATTTTCAGAGCTGACATAAATCTGTGTGGCAGAGGAATTTACAGCAGCCCTTGCCCAGGCAGGTATTTGCTATTGCCATCTTGCCTCATCCAAAACAATGTGTGGAACAAGGCATCACTGACAGCTGGACTTAGACCCATTTGTTCTAAAGAAATGAACTTGGTGAATCATCAGTTCCCCCTTGGAAAAAGAAGACAAAGAAGAAAGGTGGGAAATAGGAAGCTAATGCCTCTAATGCAGAGCCTTCCAGGTGGCTGCTCTGCAGAAGCTCTGATGGGCCGGTGTGCCTTCATGCCAACAGCAAAGCTGTTCACTTGGAAAGTCAAAGTTTGCTTGGGGCCCAAGCAAACTCCAAACCCCCTTTGCCTCTGAATTGTAGCAAAGCTGGAGTCCAGGACTTGCTCTTCAGACCAGCGGCACAGAGCCAAGGCAGCCTGGGACTGTTGGGAAATGCTGCTGCACATTCCAGCCTGTTGGGGATGGTGCATAAGGACTGCACCTGCACGGCTTCTGGTGGGTGTCAGCTGGAGCCTTCCACAGACAACAACAGCTCCCAAGGCACTCAGCGCTCTCTTGTGTGGGACAGACAGGGACACAGGTGAGGAGAGTCCATGCCAGGGCTCAGCCTTACCTAAATGAACAACAGATTGGTCCAGTGCGGTCACAGCTGCGGCACGAACCCCGAGATCCTTTGAGTTCAGGTTCTTTATTATCCCTTCAACCAAACGGACCATCACTGGGTTCAGGGCATCTTCCAGGACTCCAGTCATTTCTGCCAGAACCTCCAGCGCCTGCTGCTTCACCTTCTTATGGGTGTCATTGATTCTCAGGAGAAAATGATCAAAAATCTGTGAAGAGAACAAACGACATGAAAGCTGGATTAAAATGACCTTGTCTGAAAAGGGGATGTAGAAATGAGCCCTCAGCAATATAAAAGATGAAAGTGATCCCTTCTGTCAGGTCAGCCCTTGCTTGCACAATTTCACTGTTTTCCTGTGGGCCACTCACTGGAATGGTTGTGCAACCTGATGCTGCTTGAAAGATTTTCATCTGTTTTTGAGAGTTTTGGCTGGGGCCGGAATAGTTCCTATGGTGTTTCTCTCCACCTATAAATCATTAAATCAATTCCATTTATTAATTCAAAAGGCTGCCTTCTCTTTCAAAGGATGGAAGCAGATATTTACCATGCCCATTTTCCTATACAGTTGCCTCAAGTACTGAGGGCAGTTATAATTTTGCCAAAATTGTAGCGGGAGGAGATCTAATTTGTTTTTTGTCTGTCTCAAAACCTGCTTCTGGAGAAGGACAGGGCTCTGGTCAACTCTTCCAGGATCCAGACCAATTCTTTAACTAAGAGGTAGATTTCTGAAATGTAAAGTGCTCTACAGCTCTCATTAGAGCAGGTTCAGTCCCTTGACAGGCACAGTATCAGGCACCATTTTCTGGTAAAAGGGAAAAAGCAGCTACTGGGAGAAGAAAGGATGGATCGGTCCTTAGCTGTTTTCCTCTTTTTCCAAAGAGAAAAAAAGGCCCCCCAAAAAGAAGGGTGAGCACCATCTTTACCAAGAGGAATAGGGATGAGGATGGAAATGAGAGCCAGAGTTGTGCCTGTGCAAGACAAAATGGAGTTTACAGAAGTGTCCTTTTTAAAACACTTTGTTTAAACCAACCCAGCCTGATAATTCTCTTCCCCATGAAAACCTATTTCTCGTCTAGAGAATAATTGCCATGCTTTCAATGGCTGGATTCCCTTCACTTAACCCAACTGGGAGTAGGAGACAGCAGCAGTTACACCAGCAGAAAATCTCTGCCATCATCTGATGAACATCAGCAATAGGCACCTGCCAGACAAATACAGCTGGACTGAAAGAACTTGTCCTGAAGCCCAGACTTCAATTGCATTTGTCTGGGTAAGAGGGACCAGCCTGTCCCAAACAGCCCGGATGCAGTAGTGCCAAGACACACTGAATTAACCTTACTTCCCCAGGCTTGGGAAAGGAGCTAAAGGAAAGGAACCATGAAGATACCCTACATACTTGGACAATGTTACTGGAGATCAGCTGGGGGCTGGTTTTGCACAGCTCTAGGAGGAGTGCCACTCCTTCCATCCGTGTCTGAAACCCCTTGGCTTCCAGGAGATGGTAAAGCTTCTGCAGTGACTCCCTTCCTTCCACACTTGCAGGTAACGTGACCTGGGCTTTTGGACGGTGGAGGAGGCGTCCACCAGGAGCAGACTTCACCCTGGAAAACAAAATCAAATTAGGACCTGTTGCTGGTAATACCTTCAGTTAATTGTGAGCAAAACATCCTGAGGAGCTTTCCTAATGATGTGATTTCAAGCTAGAAAATCATGAAGCTCTGAGGAACAACATGGACCTCGTGACAATCATCATGGCAGACAATCTGCAAGTGAAATTCTCACCACTGCTCACTCAGGAAAACCAAGGATGAGATGTATCTGATCTATCTTCAAATGCCTTCCAAGGCACACATTGCTTTGTGGGGAAAGGGAGACACTACTTCCATGTTTAAATGCCTCCTCATATGGCAGGTGTGTGTTTTTATAATAAGGAAAGTCATCACTCTGAGGAAGTGTCTCTACACCAGGCAGGACAATCTGGAAAAGTAGCTCAGATGCATCTGAACAGATGAACAGGGGCATATCTGAAGGATCCAGAAAATCAGGAACAGAGATAAGAACAGAAGCCAGACATGCCAGAACTACACTCACATTTCATTTGCTTCCCTAGAGACTAGATGCACAGCTTAACAAATCCTCTGGGAATAATCCTCTGGGATCAACCTGTCTCTTCCATGAGTATGGGAAGATGCTAGCCATGCTACTGAGGCATGTGGTCACCTTCCTGCCACCACTGAGCATGACAGAGCTAAATAAATCCCCTCTGGTAAAAGAGGAGAACAGGTACAAGCAGCTCTGCCACTGGCATGAAGAGACAGCAAGGACCAAATTCCTGTCTTCAATGCTGATTGCAGCACAGGGGGAAATAAACCAAACACATCAAGCAAACCATATGAAGGACAGGAATACCAAGACAGTAAGTCCACATTGAGACACCTGTTGACCAAAATGGCTCAGGAATTAACTTGCTCCTTACTACTCAATCTTGGTACTGTTTGAGGGTAAGAAAACCAGGAATCAGCCAGGCCAAACCACATGGATGGGAACTGCTTGTTTGGGGAATGGCATCCTGCTTCTAAACTGAGACTTCTCATTAAAACACCCATCCACAAAGGACTCCACTTGGATGAAAAAAAAACCCTGGTTGAATTTACTTGTCTCGAGTCAGGCAGCAGAGACTTGGCCCTCTCCTATCCTCCACAGCACTGCCCTTGCCACTGCACTGGATCGTCTGAGCTGCAGGCAATGGGTGTCTTTGTGTCACCCAAATTCTGTGGAAAGCCCTCCAGAGAAGTTGTGTTCAACACAATGCAGAAGTTGACATTTTTTGTCCTAGAGCATTTGTAAGGAAGGGAAACAATCTCTGGCACTGGTCATCTCCAGCAGAAAGATTTGTGCCTGAGGAAGAGGCATGTAGAGCTTGTCATGTGCTTTGTCACATCTGACAAAAGTGCTCAGTACCATTTGCTAGAGGGCAATGGGGACTGGGGCTCCTTTGAGCCATCATTCCTCTTCTTCACGGGCTCCTTGACAGAGGGGCGTTCACCCTGCTGGTTTTCCATCTCCTACAAAGACATAAAGAAACCCCATGAATCTTTAGAATATAAAATAGGAAATGCCCTCTTTAAAACACGAGTTAGAACCAGGATCACTGCTACCAAGGCTTAGAGAAACATTTCCTAACTTACAGAAATAAACAGACCAGAGGTTCAGTGATGCCAACTCTTTGATTTCAATAGGCCAAGGCAGGTTATGGGTGCTACCACACTGAGCAGCAGTCTAAAGTCCCAAATTCATTAGTCTTGAGCATAAATGGGAATAATGCAAACTGACAGGCAGTGAGTGGTCTTAGAGGAAGAAGTTGGACTCTTGGAGGTTGGCTCAATGTGTTGGAAGTTGATTTGGTTCAACACTTACTCTCCGTGCTCCTGCACCAAGGCACACTCCCTTGTGTAATGTTGATAAAAAGAATAAAATCCCCCCCAAACAAACACATGATTTTCCACTGGATGCTGCTGAATTCACCAAGCTTCTTCCAGCTCCACAGGGCTTGGCAGCAGGGCAGTATTCCCAAAAGACAGACAGCAACTGTAGTAACTAGGATTGACTTGGACATCTTTGGTATATTTGGAAATTTTCTTGGCACTACTACTTCCAGTCTCTTTTGCAAAGACTCTGTTATGTTCAGAAGCACTATTCTCACTTAACTGCTTTACTGGGGGCAGAGTAGGGAGAGTGTGGTGGGGGCGTACACGTGAGTGTAAACCCATTTTCCCTTCTTTCCATTTGCTCTTTGTGACCAATATTCAAAGTATTCAAAACCCCACTTTTCCCCTAATAATAGCAGTTCCTCTGTGGTCTGCAGATGAACAGGCTGAGAGGATTAACAGCTCATTCCCAGGAGCAAAATGATTCAGCAGAAGTGGAATAGGATAAAGACACATTGGGTATGTTTGGTCTCATATTAGCAGTGGCAATACTTGCACAAAGGAGATATTTCTCCTGTCAAGCACTTACCTTCTTCTTAATTCTGGTCAGAATATCTTCCAGGTCATGCGGGGAAAGGGATTGCTCCAAAAGCTTTTTAAATTTTTGATTATTCAGCAACATCTTCACCATCTCCTGTCCATAATGCCTAAGGAACGAAGGAAGGAAACAACAGAAAATGAAGAAAGGAAGAGTGTTAACAGAAGAGGCTGATGCCTTAAACTTATCAGGTGCAATGCTTGCATGAGAAGGCACTACCTACTCAGCAAAGAGGGAGATTTACCTCATTTGACACTGCACAGTGCTGTAGCTGAACACAAGGGGCAGGAGGAGAATGTGGGGCAAGACAAAAATACCATTTCTCTCTGAAACTGCAGGTGTGCTTCTGTGGGATCAAAGGATTCCAGGCAACAAGCAAAACACATCTGCTTTGTTGTCAGAGCTTGTTAGCAGTGTCCTGCTGCCATTGCACAGGAATTTACCTTTCTCACCTCATGACTGCTTTTGATTATTCTCTACTATATGTATGCACAGGGTCAGCTAGGTTCACTGGTGTTCTTGGCAGCCATTAATGGGAATTTAATCCTCCAAGTAAGGGGATTTTGGTGGTTTGGGGTGATTTTTCCCACTAGGTCACCAAAGATTTCTTCAAGAAGAAATTTGGAGGTCACTGAGCCACACATAACAGCATTCTAGAAATCTGCAGATGAGGTTTGGAAAGACTGAATATGTTGCCTAAAGACCTCTGAAATATTTCTAGGGAAGTCTTAATGTGAAATAGATGTTTGGGATCTTCCAGTGATGAACATTAGCCAACACTTTGGCTTTCCTTGTGCACCTAAGGCCAGTCAAAACTGTTGGACTGGCTAATGTGAGCTCTTTTGAGCTCAGTGAAGACTCCTTCAAGTCACAGGAAGTTGGCAATGCTCCTTCTTGCTGGCCAGCCTCAGGTTACCTGGTACAGTCATTTCCCCAGGCAGCAGTCACAGCACCAAGCCTGACAGAGCTCAAGAAGCGTTTGGACAATGCTCTCAGGCACATGGAGTGACTCTTGGGCTGTCCTGCACATGGCCAGGAGCTGGACTGGATGACCTGCATGGGTCCCTTCAAACTCAGCATATTCCATGATTCTATGCCCCTTAGCCACACAGTGAGGTCACTCATTATTTCCTTGAGTTTCCACTCTTTCATGGTTTTACCTTTAAAGCCAAACACAAAACGGTTTTCCACGTTTTGGAGGTGAGATGAAGATCATTACCTTGTGTCCTTGTGACGGTCCTGAGCCAGTCTCCCTGCCACGTGTGGGAGCCTCTCAGCCCTGGGGGTGCCTGCGAGCTTGGTGACTCCCATTTTCTCCATCAAGGACAGGAGGAGTTGGGCCGCGCACTTCCGCACCTGGACGTAGCGGCTCCTGGGAAGGAGAGAGCAAACCCTGGGCCACAGGGACAAGGAGCAGCAGCAGCAGCACAGGCCTTGGCCAGAGTATGCTCCCTGTCCTTGCTGGGGGAAGGAGCCTGGGCTCTCCCTGCACCTTCCAACACCTGCAGAAGGTTCTGTCCTCAGAGAAACACTAAGTTAGCATTGTACAGAAGGACTGCCTGCACGGAAGAGGGAAGAATTCAGTCTCCCTGCACTAGCTGATACTCCATTTCTTTCCCAAAATTTACTCAGAGAAAGATTAAAGTAGTAGATCACATATGAATTATTTAGAAATTAAGGATAATTCATGCTGACCCCTCAGAGGGCACCCACTACACAGAGCTGCAGCAGGATGAGGCTCTTTCCACCCATTCATCCCCAAATCTGCAGACCTCTGGAAAAAGACAAATGCAGGGCAAACACGCTGTGGGGAGTGATGTTGTAGATTATCCACCAATGCAGCTTGTTTCTTTTGTAAAGCTTGACAAGGGATACATCTGAGTGTTTTACCCTGTTCCAAAGCTGAGGAAAAGGTGCAGGCATTTGAGCCAGACTGTCCTGATCTAGAGACTGTCTCTTGGGAGCTATCAGGCCCAGCACCAACACTTAGGGCAGCATTTGCTTCAGCTGTCCCATGGCCCTCGGCCTGTGAAGGTGCCTGGGAAGTGAATCATCATCTCAAGGCTAACATGAAACATCATTTTGAATAGGAAGCAGAGCTCTAAGGCCAGGACACTCACACAAGACTCCTTTTGGCAGCAGCTGCACCTGCTGGGCAGGCTGTGCCACACCCAGCACATTCTCCCCCATGTGCTCCACACCCCTGCAAGGACCCTCCTTATTTCTCAGGTTAATGACATCACGAGGATACGTGGTTTTCCCCAGGGCCTCTGTGGTTAGAGCTGTGAAATCTCCAACAGTGCTCACAGCTGCAATTGCAATTGTCCCTCTTCCCACAAAAGCACATAGATGTATCCTGAGCCTTTGCAGGCACTTTCACTTCCCCACTGTTCCCCACATCTAGGAAACTCTGACAGACTGGGAGAACTCCAGGAAGCAGCAGCAAGCTGAGTCAGAGGAGCTTTAGTTTGGATATCAGGAAAAAGCTTTTCACCAACAGGGTGCTTGGGCCCTGCAACAGGCTCCCCAGGGCAGTGCTCACAGCACCAAGCCTGACACAGTTGAAGAAGCATTTGGACAACAATCTCAGGCGCACGCTGTGACCCTTGGGTTGTTCTGTGCAAGGCCAGGAGCTGGACTGGATGGTCCTGATGGGACCCATCCAACTCCCCATATTCTACAGTGACTCTGTGGCCTAATGGGCTGCAGGAGGGCAGAAATAGGTGACAAGAGGAAAGAAATGAGATTGATGGGAAAATCAAGCCACAGTCCACAGAAGATGCAGGATACAGAACCCTTCCCTCCCACCATTCTCATTCTCTCTCACGGATCCCTTCCCCTACCCACACACTGGAAGGTGAAGAAGATCACTAAAAGAAGAAGAACCTACTTGACCCCCCTGTCCATGAGAACAGTCATTGCTCGGGCAGGAGTCACGTTCTCTACCATCATCCCCAGGCTCTGACAGGCTGCCTTCTGAATAAACTCTGGGGAGTTCCACACCATGGGGAGAAGGACCGCAGCAACCTCATCTGCCTCCGAGTCCATGTCCTTCTTCAAGATGGCAAAGAGCTCTCCCAGAGTGACGATTGCTAAGCAGGACACCTTGGACCGGAGGTTGGTCACCTGGGGAAGTCATGAGGGGAAACGTAAGAACCACCTTGAAAAGAAAACCGGTTTCCTTAGACAAAACTCCCAGGAAATGACAGCATGTCCCACTGTCTATAGAGGAATATGAAAGCACAGGAAGAGCAGAAGAGCCCAAACACAGAAAGACACTTACTGTGGCCCAAACTTCTGGCCTCACTCCTGCTTACTGCAGGCATAAAAAAATATCTTTCACTAAAGTCTTCTACTTAACGTTTCTACAATGTCAACTGCTTTGATTTTAGGCCCTTTGTTTTGAAAAACAAAGAAGCAAAATAAAGTAAGGGATGCTTTCAAACCATAAAGGCACAAGTCTTAAAGATAAACCAGGCACGTGCTGCTCTTCAAAAAAGCAACACCTGCAGCTGAAGCTCTCAGACAGGAAACAGAAAACACAGGCTCAGAGCTACAGACTCATTTGCAGGGTTCAATTACAGCTTGGGCAGACACTGGGACTCTGGCATAGACTGTCATTAGTGTCTCCATTTCTGCCTTGCATTATAATGGCACCACACTCAAAGACAAGTGCCAGCTACCCAACCTGCCAGTAAATACAGCTGCACGTACACACAGATCCTACAGATAGCTGACAGACATTACAAGTAGAAGGTCTAAAACCAGAAATGAAGGCACTCCCTGAGCACACATGGAGATGAACAAGCACATATCTACTCTACCAGCCGTGCATGAAGTATGGGGGACAATTCAGAACAATGTTCTCACCTCGCTGGTAGCTGCCAAGCAAATCTCACTAAGTCGGCAGAGCAGGACTTCTGGATGGGACTCAGCCAGGCGTGGGATGTTGAAGAGTCCCTTCTTCTTCAGTTCCCTGAAAGACAAGTACCAAAAAGATTGATTTTTCTCTCTACCCAAGAACTAGGCAGCACCCTCTGAAATGACCAGGCTGGCAGCTCAGTCAAACCATGGGAGGTGCTTTTCAAGGAGCACTTAATGAAATCATGGAATCCATTGCCACAGGATGCTGTGGCTGTCAAAAGCATACACAAATGCAAGAGGCGAAGAGAGGGCTTTCAGAGTGTTCATGTGTGGCCTTTCTGAAAATCTCTGCTATTAAGTCCCTCTGCCACCGCTTTCTAGAAGCTGTGAGGCTGGGCCATGCTGCTGTTTCTTGTCACCTCCCAGTACCTGTCCCATTGGGCTGTTCCTGGGACAGTATTTTCCTTCTTTGTCAGCCCCAGCAGGCAGTTCAGCCCTGAGAGTCTGCACTGCCACTCTGGAGCTGAGTTCCCACTCTACCATCTAGGCATGTGTGTCACCCACTCCACTCCACCTCACACATTCCACAAAAAAGCACCAGGATATCATCCCAGAAGATTAGGATTCCCTCCCTGGGCAAGAACTGTTGAAACTCTGGCTTTTCCCACAAAACAAGCCCCACAACAGCAACATTTTATTTAAAAGGTGCAAACACCTCCACCTCTCAGCACTTGCTTTGTGCAGGCCCTCAGGCTCAGGAAGGTATGTGAGGCATCAGGGCTGGTGACTGATCCCACGGGCACCCCTGAGTGTCATCAGGACCCCCCACACCTGCAGAAGCTCTCTGCACCTCACAGGGCACCAAAGAGAAAGGGCAAAGCAAAGGAGATGCATTTTTATCCCTGTGAGAATGAAGCATCCACCAGTGAGGGGATACTAAACCAGACATCAAAAGGTCAACCAATATCACCTCACATTTGTAGGGTTATCACCTCTGGGCCTCCTTCAGTCTGTGTCGAATTTTGGGACACATTGTGAGTATTGACAAAACATCTCAGGCCCGTATGAAGCAGTGAGAAGGAAAAGTTGAATTCCAAAAGTGCAAGATTCCTAGAGGATTTTATTTCTTTTTCCTTCTTTTCTGCCATGAGCCCTTCAGGAATAATGGCAGGCCGAGGGACTTGAAAGCACAACTCAGTCCATTTCTCAAAAAGAGGAGCTCCCTGGAGCTGCTTCTGGGACTCACATGCACGAGTCCCTGCCATTGCTGTCAGCACTGGGAGCAGAGAGGAATCTTAGTCCCACTGGGCCAGGGGCCCAAGGCACCCAAATGTCTACACTCAAATCTGCTGTCATACTGCTTCTGCCTTCAGCCAGCAAATCATCTCGTACCACAGCTTTCTCTCTTCCCTCAACATTTCCTTTGCAGCTCCAAGGAGCAGCAGCCACAGCCAGGAAACAGCACGGACCTGCTGCAGCTGCAGCACTGCTGCAGAGCAAGGCCAAGGAAAGGCTGCTCTCCAATCTTTATGCTCTCCCTGCTCTGCAGGCCTTTCAACCAGTGCCCTTTGGCCCTCTGGGCTCTCGCGGCTCCGAGGCACGAGCAAGACACAAAAGCTTCTGACCGACCTTAACGCTCAGAGGGACACAGAGGGAACGGGGCCTTTCTTACCAGTCGTCGCTGTCCAGCATGGAGAGCGCCTCCTGCAAGGACTGCTGTGGGTCTGAAAATGCTCCGTCCTTCTGCCCACGCCCACGGAGCGGCTCCTCTCGGCGCTTGGCACCAGTGGCCATCTGCGGGGTCACTGTAAGGAGAGGGTCGGCCATGGGCGCTGCAGCCCCGGGCACGGCACCCGCCATGGCGCGGCCTGCAGCCCCATCTCCCAGCCAGGGCTCCGTGTGGCACACGCTGCCACTGCCTCAGAGATTCCCTGCTGCCTGCATCCTGGGGCTCCTTGCTTGCTCCCAGCCTCCCCCAGCTGGGCACAGCTCCAGGCTGAAGCTGACAATTGCCCCCACAGTGCCAGCTCCCAAGTGCCACAGGTGCCACAGCCAGCGGCAGCTTCCTGAGGCCGCAGAGCTCCCACTCCCTGCCAGACAGTGCCCACAGGAGGGAACCCCTCAGGGGCCTCTCTTGTCTCAGCACCCTGATTTCCCCCAGCCCTAAGGACAGGGGCACTCTGCAGCTCCCTGAGGAAAGACCTGCAGCTGCCTTGTTATCACAAGGCCTGGCACCAAGCCAGGCCTGAACAGCCTGAAGAGCCCAGCCCTACTGGGCTGGACTCAATCCCCATGGGGCAACAACCAGGGAACAGCCATACATGACCCTTCACACCTCACAGCACCTCTGTTTCCATTGACTTCAAATATTCTAGACTATCAACTTTTGGAGTAACTCAAAAGTAGATTTGCTGTTCATTCTCAGGACAGACTATGGACCCAAGATCCTGGCTGTCCTGGCTGAAGCAGGAGGCAGCTTGTGCTCCTTGTGCAAGGACCAGCCCATGTGGGATAAAGCTGCCACAGAGCAGACTGAAACCTGCTGCATGACAAAGGCCTCAGCCCCTGCATGCTGGACGGCCTCTGTGTCTGAGAGACAAGGGCAGAGATGGACATTGCTCTTGACAGACATTCTTATCTGCCCTTATCATGCCGATTTCAGTAAACATCTTCTTTCTGGTTCCTAAAAGAACTCCCAGGTTCTAATACCTGGATGCATTTAGACCAACATTTTCTTCTCTTTGCTGGAATATTTCAGGGGACATTCAAAGACAAGCCTAGGGTTGCAGGAGTGATACCCAGACGTAAATTGTGTTCTTGACACTGGATAATTCATTTTCCCCAAGCATTTTCCTTCCCAGCTGTATGAGATTGGGCCACTTTGGGGCCAGCCCAACTAGAGGTTGATTTTCTTAATGCAAGTAGAACAATGGAGCTCATTCTGGAATACTCTCCAATAGAGCTGCTAAAATTCTGAGAACAAATCATTCTATACAACAACTTCACAGAGGATAAAATCAGGCAGGAAAGTAGAAAAATAACAAAGCTGTAAATCCAGATTTTTTTTTTTCCACTGCAGAATGGCCAGCTTAATAATAAAGGAGAGTAAGATCTGGGTTTTGAGGAAGGAGGATAATTCTGGATAGAAGGCAAGGTCTTTGAAGGTAAGAGCATCTGGGAAGGTGGCAGGGAAACTACAGATCCCAGGGTAACCTCCTTCGGACCATGGCAGTCA
Organism: Zonotrichia albicollis; assembly: GCF_047830755.1. NCBI lineage: Eukaryota > Metazoa > Chordata > Aves > Passeriformes > Passerellidae > Zonotrichia > Zonotrichia albicollis. Next base: position 49,411 of record NW_027428335.1, on the reverse strand, counting down.
TTCAGGTCTGCAAAATGGACACACAATACATAACAAAAACTATGATGCAAACCTAGCTGAAGCTGAAGCTCCATATTTCATGGGACAGACTTCCTGGAAACTTCTCAACAGCTGCACAGGGAAACATGCACCTGCTGGCAGACACTTGAGGCAGGCCAGGGGAAAACCCTGAGCCACTTCCCCAGAGCTGCCACAGGCACAGCCTGGCCTCTGGGCTGCCCTGGGACAGCAGGGAGCCCAGAGCCCTGTGCTCTCCAGCAATGTCTCAGCTGCACATGCACCCTGCTGCTCCTCTCCCTGCCCCACAGCTCAGCAGCCCTACAGCTCCAGGGGCACTGGCAGCAGCACAGCTCCTTGCGGGGGGCACATGCAGGGCACAGCTGTTCCCTGCCAATGTGCACAGCCTCTCTGCGCTGCCACAAGAGCCTTCCTCCCACCAGAGAGCAGCTCAGATCCAACCTTAACCTTTTCTGAGGCTGAGCCATGCTCCTGGGCCAAGGCCCCCTGAGGCAGCCAGGAGCCCAGACCTCCATTCCCAAGGCCGGGTTCTGGCACAGGAATATCCAAACCAAAGAGGTCCATGAGTTCCCTTGGGAACAGAGGCATCCCAGGTCCTATCTTACACTGAGAGCTCTTTTCCTCCTTTCTCTGGGTTTTTGCTGTAGGTTCAGAAGAAGCTGTCAACCAGGTTATAGGAGAAGAAGTGAGTTAATTGAACTCACACCTTTATAATCAGCCCTTCTAATGGGTGGGGAATTCAGGTGTTTTTTAGTTACTGAAAAGATTGCTTGGTGTTTTATTTTTCTTGAAACTAGCATCAGTTTAGTTTCTCTGAACAATATGGAGCTGCTAAACCAAGAGAGAAGGGTTCTGCTACTTCAAGTGCTGCCCGTTGCCTCCCAACTACTACAGGATCCCTTTCCTTCCAAACACTTGGGAATTCACAGTGCTCTCTAGAATCTGACACTGGCAAGGAAGTCATTGATGTCAAAAGGAGTTTTCAAAGCCTTTGTTTCTGTATTTCCCACTCAATTCTAGGTGGGGTTCTGCAGTTTTGGGGATTTTTTATATTACTCTTTACAACAAAGGAAGGTCTGGGACACAAACAATGGCACCACGTGTTAGAGCCAAAAGCAGCTTTGCTTTCTCCATGAGATGTGCCCAGTATTCTGTGAGCCTGTATTTGTAGGGAACAAAGTGCTCATCCCAAAGTTCCACTTGTGCTCCACTTACTTCTTCCAGGGGTTTGTTCTCTGCTTTCTTACAGCACAGACATCCAAACCCAAATAAACACGACCTATCTCAAAACAATTCTGATCTTCGCTAATACTGACAATTCAAAATGTCCTTAATGGAAATAGCTGATGGCCAGTCATTCTGAAATACTCCCCAACTGGAGCTGTTAGAACTAGGAGAACTAATTCTTTACATGGCTTCACAGAGGATAAAATCATGTGGCAGCCAAGCCCTATGAGAAGAAAACCTCTCTTAAAACTGGATTCTTCCACCCTGCAGAATGCTCAGGTCAGTAGCAAAAGCAAGACAGGAAAGGATTTAATGAGATAAGTAATTTGTAGTCCAGAATTAATCTAGAAAAAATGTCACCTTACTTGCTGAGTAATACTTCTCCCTACCTGCAATAAGCATTCCACCTGCAGATCAGCAATGAAGGAGTCATTCCAAGGGGGCCATACCCAGGATTTGGCAGAAATAACGCTAAGTCAAGGAACCAGGGAATCTGATCCCTTTCTCTGCATCAACAGAATTATTTCTCCAAGTCTCATCTCTCCTATCATTACACGCCCAGAGATGCCAAAGAAACACCAACAGTGTCAATGAGATTCTCAACAGCATTGCCTGACCCAGATGCACCAGAAACTGCATTTTGTCTGGCACAATTCCACTTGTCAGGGATCAGGCAAGGCAGGGACAGGCACAAGGCATCTCCTGCCCCAGCCTCAGCCTGCAACACTGACACAGGCACAGACAGCCAGGGAAGAGATTTGTCACTGTGAACGTGCCAGAGGTGGCTTTGGGACTGTGCTGTCGAAGGATGACAAACTCACACCCCACCTTGGCTGCATCCATTTGGAAGTCTCCTTCTCCTTCATTGGAAAAGTCTAAAGGACTTTGTATCATAGGAGGTTTCCCTATTCCTCCCGGTGCAAAACCAGGCAATGTCCATGAATCTCCTTCTCATCTCATAGGATTCAGCTCAGAAACAGCCCCAAGGAAAGCTTTTTCCTTCAAGGGCAAGTCAAAGGAGTGGGAACATTCCTCAATACCTGCTAAATGCCTTCCTTTTTGAGTCTCATTTTGACATGAGAAAGGATGCCGGGAGATAAAAGTAATGTGCAGAATGGAGAGGAATGTTTCCTTTTCCTGCACAACGTTTCCAGGATCCCAAGGTACCACTCCAGCTCCTGCCGCTGAACTCTTCACACTGACTGAAGGGATTTTCACTGCAACACCAGAGAACTCTCCCAAAGGACTCTGTGAGAGTCCACTGTGCTCATAAAGGAATGGAAACTTCCAAAACATTGTGTTTTAACCAAGCTTTCCAATTTTCACCTCAGAGTCAATACTAGAAAGGTCATTTTAGGACAGACATGCCCTGTACCTACCTGCATCTTCAAAGAACTTCTTTTCACTTCTGCTGCTGGATCCTGGCCTGGAGAAGATGGATGACAAAAGAAAATGTGAAGAGGTAGAAACAGAAGGGTGGGAATAGGCGTACCATGAAAGGAAGCAAACCTACTTAGCATGGACACTTCCATGAAGGACAGGATGCAACACATAAACCCAAAATTGCACAGAGCGGGCCAAGATCAGGCTATAATAAAAGCCGAGTCCAGCAGGGGACCCAGCCTGAGATGCTTTCAAGCCCTGCCTCCTCTTCCCCAACACCATCTCTGCTCTTGGGGCATTGCTGTTGGGTTTGACATGGGATGGGCAATGTGCTGAATACACAGAGGTTTGTGTGAATTCATGGAACAGCTGACTGTGCAAAATCACCACAGGAGATGGAAGAGGGGTGAACAGCGCACTGGAGCAGCAGACACCTTGGCTTACCTCATCTCCTGGGACTCCTGCAAATCCAGCTGGGGAGAGCTTGGCAGAGATCCCACAGCATTGTCAAGAGGGAGACTACCTGCCTTGCATATTGGGGGGATCAAAGGTAGTCTCAGTGCCCCCTTTTTCAATTCTCCACCACTGGGATATGGCAAGGAGGTCTGGAAGGAATAAAACACAGTGCTCAGATCAAGCATCCAGCCTTGCCCACATTCATGCCTCAAGACATTTAGATATACCCTCAACTGGAACCTGGCAGGAATAAACAGGTCAAACGGATGGAGCAAATTGGCAGAGGATGGGCAATGCAAAGGGAACTGAAAAGGGAGAGACCATATCCCACATTTGACACCTCTCCCCTCCTGCTCCCTCCTCTGCAAGTGTGCTGACATTCCCACCTGGCATGCACATCCTTGACATCAAGATGTTCTGGGGTGCCACTGCCTCCCCTGGATTTTGGGATGGCATGGCTGTGGCTTTAGATCACTGTTCTCTCCCTGCCCCAAAGGTGTCTCACAGCCACTGCTGATCTCCAGCCATGGTCCCACACAGCCATTCTGCAGGATGCCAAAACCTGCTTTTCTCAAGGCCCTCATTTCTTCTGCTGCTGCCTTTCCCTCCTACAGTTCCCCAGCAGCCTCTGAGCCCAGATGCTGCTGAGATCTCGGCATGCTGGCTGCTCTCAAGCTCCCACACATCCATCAGCTCAGGCTCACTGGCATTTAGCAAGTTGAGCAGAGCTCCCTGCCCTGCTGCTCTCTGCAAGCTCTCTGCCTGCCCAAGCTGCTCCAGGGCCCCCATGCCATGGCCAGGAATGGGGCTGGAGGCACTGGGGCAGATGCACACCCATCCTTAGTATCCCATCATTTCTGGCCCAGTTCAAGACCCAAATCAGGACCTGTTCAAAGTTCACTGAAAGGGTCAGTTCCTGTCAGGGATACACTGGGCCCTTTCTCTGCAAGGCTGAAATCAAGTACCAAAGCCTTCGATTGCACATTCTCTCTACCAAAGCTGTTGTTCATCTGCCTCCTCCTGCACCCCACAGCAAACCCAAAACAACTGCAGCTCCTGGCCCTGCTGCAAAGGCCATCGTGTGCCTGGGCTCTGGGCTGCTCTCCCCATGGCCACCTCCCATCCCTTCCCTCTGCACAAAGCCATGCCAGAGCACACAGCTGCCCAGGAGCTGATGGAGTCTGGAAACAGCAACAGAGACAACTGTGCAGAGGGCATGGCTGTACAACTCACAAGCTGAGACAACCTGACTTGGCAGCTTCCAGCAAACGCCTTATTCCATCCAAAGCTGTCACAGCTGACACAAAAGACCACCAAAACATAGAGGTGCTTCACAGATACCCATAGGTTACTAACTGGTGAAGGATTGCTTTTCGAGATTGCACAACTTGAGGTGCTTTGATTGCTTGTTGGTGTTTTCTTAGCCATAAGACACAGAAGGAACCACAACAGAGCCCAGAAACCAAAGACCTCTCCTCTTATTGATACATGCTGATGAGGACATGAAGTCTGCTCTTCACACCCATTGCAAAGACAACCTGAAGCAGTGTCCAGCTGAGCTTTTCTTTGGCTCAGCTGTTTCCCTGGGCTCACAGAACAGGAAAAGCTCTCCAAGCTCTGCCTACAGCACATAAACTGAAAATCTACCATACAGGACTTAGTCCTTGGTCTCCTTACCTTATGTCCTTTTCCCTCTGAACTCTGCTCCTGGCTGCTTCTTCTGATATCATTGTAGCCAGTGCTAGTTTTCCCTTTCTCTTTCTCTCCATCATACATAGCGCTTGCCTTGTTGGGAAAAGAGCTCTTTGGGATGGGAGGCAAGGGCTTGAAGGGAAGGAGGGAAGAGGGACGTGTCTGTGGAAGACTCTTGGAAATACTGGAGTCAGTCAGGCCTGCAAAGTGAAGATACAAAATGTAACAGAGCCCACTAAGTAAATCTAAAACATCTGAAGCTCCATATTTCATGGGACAGACTTCCTGGAAACTTCTAAACAGCTGCACAGGGAAACATGCTGCTGCTGGCAGAGACTTGAATCAGGCCAGGGGCAAAACCCTGAGCCACTTCCCCAGAGCTCCCACAGGCACAGCCTGGCCTCTGGGCTGCCCTGGGACAGCAGGGAGCCCAGAGCCCTGTGCTCTCCAGCAAGGGCTCAGCTGCACAGGCACCCTGCTGCTCCTCTCCCTGTCCCACAGAAAAAAACTGGCCATCCAATTGTAAATTGCTGCTTTTGCTCTGCTGAATTGTTCCATGTGGTTCTTTCCCTGCTTTCTTTCCCACAGACACAACCAAACCCAAAAAATTCAAAAATATTTACTGGAAATTGGAGAGTGCACGCCATTAAGAAATACTCTGCAACTGAGATCTTAACATTCAGACTAAATTCTTTATATGGTTTCAGAAAGGATAAAATCATGTGGCATCCAAGCTGTGAGAGAGGAACCCCTGTCTTCAAAATGAATTTCTTTCCCTCTGTAGAGTATCCTGATCAGTAGCAAAGGCAAGACAAGAAAGGATTAATGAGATAAGTAATGCCTAGCCCAACAAAACTGACAACTCCTTTGTGGAGCAACACAAATGTCTAGCTCCATTCAGAACTCCAGTTACATACCAGCAATGAAGGAATCATTCCAAAGGGGCCATACCCAGGATTTAGCAGAACTAACGCTAAGTCAAGGAACCAGGGGATCTGGTCGGTTTTTCTGCAACACCAGAATTATTTCTTCAAGTCTCATCTCTCCTATCATTACACGCCCAGAGATGCCAAAGGAACAACAACAGTGTCAATGAGGCTTTCAACTTGAAAGCATTGCCTGACCCAGATGCACCAGAAACTGCATTTTGTCTGGCACAATTCCACTTGTCAGGGATCAGGCAAGGCAGGGACAGGCACAAGGCACAAGGCATCTCCTGCCCCAGCCTCAGCCTGCAACACTGACACAGGCACAGACAGCCAGGGAAGAGATTTGTCACTGTGAACCTGCCAGAGGTGGCTTTGGGCCTGTGCTGTCAGAGGATGACAAACTCACACCCTGCCTTGGCTACATCCACTTGGAAGTCTCCTTCTCCTTCATTAGAAATGTCAAAATTACTTTCTATCATAGGAAGTTTCCCTATTCCTCCCAGAGCAAAAGCAGGCAATGTCCATGAATCTCCTTCACATCTCATAGGATTCAGCTCAGAAACAGCCCCAAGGAAAGCTTTTCTCCTTCAAGAGCAGGTGAAAGGAGTGGGAACATTCCTCAATTCCTGCTAAATGCCTTCCTTTTCTAGTCTCATTTTGACACACAAATGCTACAGGGAGATAAAAGGCATGTGCAGGATGGAGAGGAATGTTTTCTTTTCAGCGCTGCATTTCCAGGACCCCAAGGTACCACTCCAGCTCCTGCCACTCAACACTTCACAATGGAGGAATTTTCCCTGCAACACCAGAGAACACTCGCAGTGACTGGGCTCTGGGAGAGTCCACTGAGCCTGTCAAGGAATTGAAATGAATTTAAGGAAATTGTTGAAAGAATGGGTTTTAACCAAACTTGCCAAATGTCACCTCTAAGTCAAGATTGCAATAGTCAATTTAGAACAGACATGCGCTGTACCTACCGGAATGTTCAGACGACTTCCCTTGGCTTCTGCTGCTGGATCTTGGCCTGGAGAAAACGGAGTAAAAAGGACATATGAGGAGGTAGAAAGAGAAGAGAGGGAATGGGTGTACCATGAAAGGAAGCAAACCTTCTTAGCATGGACACTTCTATGAAGGAGGGGATGCAACACATAAACCCAAAAGGATGCAAAGCTGATTAATTGTCCTCCTTAAGCTTTCATTTGCTGCAGTCACCCAGAGCAGGCCAAGCTCAGGCTGTTATAAAAGACAAATCCAGCAGGGGACCCATCCTGAGAATGCTTTCAAGCCCTGCCTCCTCTTCCCCAACACCACCTCTGGGCTTGGGGCTTTCCTGATGGGTTTGACGTTGGATGGGCAAAATACTGAATACACAGAGGCCTGCCTGAATACATGGAACAGCTGACTGTGCAAAGTCACCACAGGAGATGGGAAAAGTGAGGGTGAGCAGCACACTGGAGCAGCAGACACCTTGGCTTACCTCATCTCCTGGGACTCCTGCAAATCCAGCTGGGGAGAGCTTGGCAGAGACCCCACAGCATTGTCAAGAGGGAGACTGCCTGCCTTACATATTGGGGGGATCAAAGGTAGTCTCAGTGACCCCTTCTTCATTTCCCCACCACTGGGATATGGCAAGGAGGTCTGGAAGGAATAAAACACAGTGCTGAGATCAAGCATCCAGCCTAGCGCACATTCATGCCTCAAGATTTAGATATACCCTCAACTGGAGCCTGGCAGGAATAAACAGATCAAACTGATGGAGCAGATTGGCAGAGGATGGGCAATGCAAAGGGAACAGTAGAGAGAGTGACCGTGTCCCACATTTGACACCTCTCTCCTACCCCATTCTCTCCTCTGCATGGGTGCCTACATTTCCATCAGGCATCTACATGTTGTGGATAAACTGAAAATCTACCATACATGACTGAGCTTGGTGTCCTTACCTTATGTCCTTTTCCCTCTGAATTCTGCTCCTGCCTGCTTCTTCCAATATCATTGTCACCTCTGCTATCTTTCCCCTTCCCTCCATCAAACATCTTGCTTGGCTTGATGGGAGAAGAGCTCTCTGGGATGGGAGGCAAGGACTTGTATGGAAGCAGTGAGGAGGGAAGTGTCGGTGGAAGACTCTTGGAAATACTGGAGTCCGTCAGGCCTGCAAAGTGGAGATACAAAACGTAACAGAGCCCACTAAGTAAATCTAAAGCAACTGAAGCTCTGTATTTCATGGGACAGACTTCCTGGACACTTCTAAGCAGCTGCACAGGGAAACATTCTCCTGCTGGCAGACAATTGAGGCAGGCCAGGGGCAAACCCTGAGCCACTTCCCCAGAGCTCCCACAGGCACAGCCTGGCCTCTGGGCTGCCCTAGGACAGCAGGGAGCCCAGAGCCCTGTGCTCTCCAGCAATGGCTCAGCTGCACATGCACCCTGCCGCTCCTCTCCCTGCCCCACAGCTCAGCAGCCCTACAGCTCCAGGGGCACTGGCAGCAGCACAGCTCCTTGCGGGGGGCACATGCAGGGCAGAGCTGTTCCCTGCCAATGGGCACAGCCGCTCTGCGCTGCCACAAGAGCCTTCCACCCACCAGAGAGCAGCTCAGATCCAACCTCACCTCTGTGTGAGGCTGAGCCATGCTCACAAGTCAAGAAGTGAGTTGGGTGAACTCCCACCAATACAATCAATCCGTCTCATGAATAAGGCATCCAAGAGGTTTTTGTACTATTCAGTACATTGCTGTGGTTTGATTTTTCATGAAACCAGCCTCACTACAATTCCTCTGAACAGCATGGGGCTGGCAAGCCAAGAGAGAAAGCTTCTACAGCTGTGCTTATGTGTTGCTACTTGCTCATCTACTACTTTGAAATCCCTTTCAATCTAAACTGTTGGCAAACCCCAGTGGTGTCCAGAATTTGACAATTACACATAGGAATTAATTGCTTTCCCAAGCTACTGTTCGTGGCCTTTGTTTTTGTAACTCCCACTCAGTTCTGGGTCAGGTTTTGTTTGTTGCTTTTATTTCTCTTGACAACAGAGGAAGTGCTGACACATGAACAATGGCTCCTCATGTTGGAAGAAGCTTTGCAATCCACATTACATATCCCCCAAAATACAAGGAGTCTGTATCACAGGGAAAAAAAACTGGCCATCCAATTGCAAACTGCCACTTTTGCTCTGCTTCACTCTTCCATGGGGTTTTTCCCTGCTTTCTTTCCCACAGACACAACTAAACCCAACATAAAATATGACCTGCCTCAAAACATTTCTGATCTTGGCTAAAACTGACAATTCAAAATGTCTTTAATGGAAATCGCAGAGGGGAAGTCATTGTGAAATACTCTCCAGCTGAGCTGTTAACATTCAGAGAGTTAATTCTTTACATGGTTTCAGAAAGGATAAAATCATGTGGCATCCAAGCTGTTAGAGAGGAACACCGATGTAAAAACAGATTTCTTTCCCTCTGTAAAAGGTCCCGGTCAGTAATATAGATGGAAAGGTAAGGATCAATGAGATAGGTCCTTCCGAGTCCAGAATTAAGCCAGCAAAACTGACAACTCCTTTGTAGAGCAACACCAATCTCTAGCTGCATTCAGCATTCCAGCTGCAGATCAGCAATGAAGGAATCATTCCAAAGGGGCCATACCCAGGATTTAGCAGAACTAACGCTAAGTCAAGGAACCAGGGGATCTGGTCGGTTTTTCTGCAACACCAGAATTATTTCTTCAAGTCTCATCTCTCCTATCATTACACGCCCAGAGATGCCAAAGGAACAACAACAGTGTCAATGAGGCTTTCAACTTGAAAGCATTGCCTGACCCAGATGCACCAGAAACTGCATTTTGTCTGGCACAATTCCACTTGTCAGGGATCAGGCAAGGCAGGGACAGGCACAAGGCACAAGGCATCTCCTGCCCCAGCCTCAGCCTGCAACACTGACACAGGCACAGACAGCCAGGGAAGAGATTTGTCACTGTGAACCTGCCAGAGGTGGCTTTGGGCCTGTGCTGTCAGAGGATGACAAACTCACACCCTGCCTTGGCTACATCCACTTGGAAGTCTCCTTCTCTTTCATTAGAAATGTCAAAATTACTTTCTATCATAGGAAGTTTCCCTATTCCTCCCAGAGCAAAAGCAGGCAATGTCCATGAATCTCCTTCACATCTCATAGGATTCAGCTCAGAAACAGCCCCAAGGAAAGCTTTTCTCCTTCAAGGGCAGGTGAAAGGAGTGGGAACATTCCTCAATTCCTGCTAAATGCCTTCCTTTTCTAGTCTCATTTTGACACACAAATGCTACAGGGAGATAAAAGGCATGTGCAGGATGGAGAGGAATGTTTTCTTTTCAGCGCTGCATTTCCAGGACCCCAAGGTACCACTCCAGCTCCTGCCACTCAACACTTCACAATGGAGGAATTTTCCCTGCAACACCAGAGAACACTCGCAGTGACTGGGCTCTGGGAGAGTCCACTGAGCCTGTCAAGGTATTGAAATGAATTTTAAGGAAATTGTTGAAAGAATGGGTTTTAACCAAACTTGCCAAATGTCACCTCTAAGTCAAGATTGCAATGGTCAATTTAGAACCGACATGCGCTGTACCTACCGGAATGTTCAGACGACTTCCCTTGGCTTCTGCTGCTGGATCTTGGCCTGGAGAAAACGGAGTAAAAAGGACATATGAGGAGGTAGAAAGAGAAGAGAGGGAATGGGTGTACCATGAAAGGAAGCAGACCTTCTCAGCATGGACACTTCTATGAAGGAGGGGATGCAACACATAAACCCAAAAGGATGCAAAGCTGATTAATTGTCCTCCTTAAGCTTTCATTTGCTGCAGTCACCCAGAGCAGGCCAAGCTCAGGCTCTAATAAAAGCCAAGTCCAGCAGGGGACCCATCCTGAGAATGCTTTCAAGCCCTGCCTCCTCTTCCCCACCACCCCCTCTGGGCTTGGGGCATTGCTGTTGGGTTTGACATCGTGCTGGATAATCATAGATGGGCAAAATATTGAATACACCCAGGTTTGCCTGAATACATGGAACAGCTGACTGTGCAAAATCACCACAGGAGATGGGAAAAGTGAGGGTGAACAGCACACTGGAGCAGCAGACACCTTGGCTTACCTCATCTCCTGGGACTCCTGGAAATCCACCTGGGGAGAGCTTGGCAGAGACCCCACAGCATTGTCAAGAGGGAAACTTCCTGCCTTACATATTGGGGGGATCAAGGATTTTCCGAATGCCCCCTTCTTCATTTCCCCACCACTGGGATATGGCAAGGAGGTCTGGAAGGAATAAAACACAGTGCTCAGATCAAGCATCCTGCCTCGCCCACATTCATGCCTCAAGACATAGATATACCCTCAACTGGGACCGTGCAGGAATAAACAATTCAAATTGATGGAGCAGATTGGCAGAGGATGGGCAATGGAAAGAGAACTGTTGAGGGAGAAACCATGTCCCACATTTCCAAGCTTTCTCATTTCCCGGGAAATATGGCTACATCGCCAACTGCCATTCACATGTTTGACATCAAGATGTTATGGGTTGCCACTGCCTTTTGGATGGCATGGCAGTGGCTTTAGATCCCTGTTCTCTCCCTGCCCCTAAGGTGGCTCACAGCCACTGCTGATCTCCAGCCATGGCCCCACAAAGCCATTCTGCAGGATGCCAAAACCTGCTTTTCTCAAGGCCCTCATTTCTTCTGCTGCTGCCCTTCCCTCCTACAGTTCCCCAGCAGCCTCTGAGCCCAGATGCTGCTGAGCTCTCGGCATGCTCCCTGCTCTCCAGCTCCCACACATCCATCAGCTCAGGCTCACTGGCATTTAGCAAGTTGAGCAGAGCTCCCTGCCCTGCTGCTCTCTGCAAGCTCTCTGCCTGCCCAAGCTGCTCCAGGGCCCCCATGCCATGGCCAGGAATGGGGCTGGAGGCACTGGGGTAGATGCACACCCATCCTAGGTATCCCATCATTTCTGGCCAAGCTGAAGAGCCAAATCAGGACCTGTTCTAACTTGACTGAAAGGGTCGGTTCCTATCAGAGCAAAAATCTCAGAGCTTTGCCAACAACACACAAACTGAAAATTTACCACACTGGACTTTGCTTGGTCTCCTTACCTTACATCCATTTCCCTCTGAAGTGAGCCCTTTCCTTCTAATCTCTTCCTCACAGCCAGTGCCAGGTTTCCCAGTCTCCTGCTCTCTACTCCATATCTTGCTTGCCATGGGAGAAAGAGAGCTCTTGGGGAAGGGAAGCAAAGGCTTGGGGGGAAGGAGCATAGATGGACTTGCCAGGGAAAACTTCTTAGCAAGAGGATAGCCAGTCAGGCCTGCAAAGTGGAGGCACAAAATGTATCAGAGCCTGCAATGCAAACCTAAAGCTCTGTATTTCATGGGACAGATTCCTTGGAAACTTCTAAACTGCTGAACAGGGAAAAATGCTCTGAATGGTACCAACTTGAATCAGGCCAGTGCAAAACACTGAGCCGCTTCCCCAGAGCTGCCACAGGCACAGCCTGGCCTCTGGGCTGCCCTGGGACAGCAGGGAGCCCAGAGCCCTGTGCTCTCCAGCAAGGGCTCAGCTGCACATGCACCCTCCTGCTCCTCTCCCTGCCCCACAGCTCAGCAGCCCTAAAGCTCCCTTCAATCTTCACCTTTTCCTTCAGTTGTCTTTCCTTGTCTAGTAGAATCCATCTTCAAACCCGTGCTTCTGCCAGGCAGAAGTGTCAGGGTTTGAATCTGGAATGGCTCTCGGAGTTGGCAGCGACGGGAGCTCGGTACCCAGCTTCAGAACAAGGCCGGGTGACTCCAATCGCCAGCGCTCGGCACACAGAGGCAGAGCCAGACGCGTCTGCTGCCGCTGGGGCCGTGTCCAGCACAACCTGCACCAGCCCAGCCTGGGGCTGCCCCTTTGTGACACGCTGCCCATGCTTCTCTCGTTTCCATGGCTGCAAAACCCCACCCCAACTCCATCCCCTTCCATTCCCTTCCCTAGGCCAGCCAGCCCTAAGCCCAACCTGGCCAGGCCTGAGGCTTTCACACTGCCTAGGATGTAGACCCTCTCCAAAGTTACTTTGCAAGGCCTTTCATTCCGTAATTCCCACTCAATTGCGGGTTGCAGCTTGTTGGTGTGGGATTTTGTTTCATTCTCTTCACATCACACAAAGTGGTGAGACCCAAACAATGGCACTGGGCAGTGGAAGTAAAAGAAGCTTGGCACTCCCCAGTAGATGTCCCCAGAATTCAGATGGCCAAAAGCTGTAGGCTCTCTGAGCATGCAAACATTCCTCTTTTGCTGTGCTGAATTGTTCTAGGGGTTTATTCTCTACTTTCTTTTCAGCACAGACACCCAAACCAAAATAAACACAACCAATCTCAAAACAATTTTGATCTTGGCTAATACTGTCAATTCAAAATGTCCTTAATGGAAAGAGCTGATGGCCAGCCATTCTGAAATACTCCCCAACACAGCTTTTGGAACTAGGAGAGCTAATTCTTTACATGGCTTCTCAAAGGATTAAATCATGTGGCAGCCAAGCACCGTGAGAGGAAATCCTGTCTAAAAATGGGATTTCTTGCCCTCTGTAAAATGTCCCAGTCAGTAATAAAAGTTAGAAAGCCATGGATTAATGACAGAAGTCATTCCTAGTCCAGAATTATTCCAGAAAATAATTTAACTTCTTCAATGAGCAGTACTTCTCCCTAGCTGCATTCAGCATTCCAGTTGCATACCAGCAATGAAGGAATCATTCCAAAGGGGCCATACCCAGGATTTGAATAAACTAACCCTAAGCCAAGGAACCAGGAGATCTGATCCCTTCCTCAGCATCAGCAGAATTATTTCTCCAAGTCCCATCTCTCCTTTCATTACACGCCCAGAGATGCCAAAGGAACAACAACAGTGTCAATGAGGCTTTCAACAGCATTGCCTGTCCCAGATGCACCAGAAACTGCATTTTGTCTGGCACAATTCCACTTGTCAGGGATCAGGCAAGGCAGGGACAGGCACAAGGCACAAGGCATCTCCTGCCCCAGCCTCAGCCTGCAACACTGACACAGGCACAGACAGCCAGGGAAGAGATTTGTCACTGTGAACCTGCCAGAGGTGGCTTTGGGCCTGTGCTGTCAGAGGATGACAAACTCACACCCTGCCTTGGCTGCATCCGTTTGGAAGTCTCCTTCTCCTTCATTGGAAATGTCAAAAGGACTTTCTATCATAGGAGGTTTCCCTATTCCTCCCAGAGCAAAAGCAGGCAATGTCCATGAATCTCCTTCACATCTCATAGGGTTCAGATCAGAAACAGCCCCAAGGAAAGCTTTTCTATTACTAGAGCAGCCGGAAGGATTCGGAACATTCCTCAAATCCTGCTAAATGCCTTCATTTTCTCTACTAATTCTGACCTTATAAAGGCTGCAGGTAGATAAAAGGCATGTGCACGATGGAGAGGAAATGTTTTCTTTTCCTGCACAGCATTTCCAGGACCCCAAGTTACCACTCCAGCTCCTGCCAGTCAACACTTCACAATAGAGCAATTTTCACTGCTCCACAAGAGAACGCACCCAGGGACTGGCCTCTGGGAGAATCCACTAAGCCCATCAAGGAATTGAAACAAATTCAAAGAAATTTTTAAACAATGAGTTTCAGCTGAGTATTCCAAATGTAACCTCTGAGATCAGATAGCAATGGCTGTTTTAGGAAAGACATGCCCTGCACATACTTGGATGTTCACAGGATTTCTCTTGTCTTCTGCTGCTGGATCTTGGCCTGGAGGAAATGGAGGACAAAGAACATATGAGGAGGTAGAAAGAGAAGGGAGGGAATGGGTGTACCATGAAAGGAAGCAAACCTTCTCAGCATGGACACTTCTATGAAGTAGGGGATGCAACACATAAACCCAAAAGGATGCAAAGCTGATTAATTGTCCTTAAGCTTTCAGTTGCTGCAGTCACACAGAGCTGGTCAAGCTCTGGTTGAAACACATCAGTCATTCTTCAACTTGCACCAGAACTCCCCAATTCTGCTGCCTCTGCTTTTGAAGCCCAGTGGCTCCTGCAGCCTCTCTGAAGCAGCAAGAGCTGCTGGGCTCAGATACTAGTTTGGATGGAGGGCTACTTTTGTACTTCTCACAAAGTTTGACTTGGCCTGCTCGTGCCTCACCCTGGTGACAGCCTCCTGCTACACGTGGGCAGAGCACTGCTGTCTCCTGAGAATGATTTTACACCTCCTGGCTCTTTCCAGAACACAATGGCTTTTTCCAACTCAGCCGCTAGGGAGGAATATTCACATTGCACTTTCAAAGCCCTGCCAAGGATTTTCAATTGGAATGATACTTCTGTGCCTCCCTCTTTATGGTTATCACTTGGATAAGCTTCACAGCTTCATTTTATCACACATATCCAAGCCAATATCTTTCCATCAGGTACAGTCTCTTAACTCTTCTCTATCACCTTGCTCTCTTTGATCTTAAGCCAGATCTAAACATTAAACATCAATCAGATTATACATCTCCATCCCAAAACTTATCAGGGATCTCATTTCACAGGGGAGGCCAAGGCACAGAGAAATTCCACCTGATGATTACAGAAGCAGCACCTGAATTTGCAGACACCTCTCCAGGAGCCAACATTTGCCCATGCATATTCTCCTGGCTGGAAAATTTAACAGTCAAGGATCTCAGCATCCAAAGTTCTGCAGGATCCAGGCCCATGCAAAACAGTTCCCAAATGACCCCACAAAAATTACAGAGGTAATCAAGAGCCAAATCCAGCAGAGGACCCTTCTGGAGGTGCTTTGAAGCCCTGCCTTCTCTTCCCCAACACCACCTCTGCTCTTGGGGCGTTGCTGTTGGGTTTGACATTGGATGAGCAAAATGCTGAATACACAGAGGCTTGCCGGAATGGGAGACTGTGCAAAATGTCCATAGGAGATGGGAAAAGTGAGGTGAACATCACACTGGAGCAGCACACCCCTTGACTTACCTCATCTCCCAGGACTCCTGCAAATCCACCTGGGGAGAGCTTTGGACAGATCCCGCAGCACTGCCAACATTGAGACTTCCTGCCATGCATATTGGGGGGATCAAAGGCAGTCCCAATGATGCCTTCTTCATTTCCCCACCACTGGGATATGGCAAGGAAGCCTGGAAAAAGTAGAACACAGTGCTCAGATCAGGCATCCAGCCTTGCCCCAGTCCTCCCTCAGGACATTTACATTTTCCCTCAACTGGGACTTGCCAGGAATAAACAAGTCAAACTGATGGAGCAGATTGGCCCAGCACGAGGAATGCAAAGGGACGTGGTGAGGGACAGATCATGTCCCACATTTGACACCTCTTCCCTCCTGCCCTCTCCTCTCCAATGCACCTACATTCCCATTAACATCATGATGTTCTGGGGTGCCACTGCCTCCCCTGGCCTTTTGGATGGCATGGCTGTGGCTTTAGATCACTGTTCTCTCCCTGCCCCTAAGGTGGCTCACAGCCACTGCTGATCTCCACCCATGGCCCTACAAAGCCATTCTGCAGGATGCCAAAACCTGCTTTTCTCAAGGCCCTCATTTCTTCTGCTGCTGCCCTTCCCTCCTACAGTTCCCCAGCAGCCTCTGAGCCCAGATGCTGCTGAGCTCTCGGCATGCTCCCTGCTCTCCAGCTCCCACACATCCATCAGCTCAGGCTCACTGGCATTTAGCAAGTTGAGCAGAGCTCCCTGCCCTGCTGCTCTCTGCAAGCTCTCTGCCTGCCCAAGCTGCTCCAGGGCCCCCATGCCATGGCCAGGAATGGGGCTGGAGGCACTGGGGTAGATGCACACCCATCCTTAGTATCCCAGCATTTCTGGGATATCCCAGCTAAAGAGCCAAATCAGGACCTGTTCTAACTTGACTGTTAGAAGGGTCTGTTCCTGTCAGGGCAAAAAGTCTCAGAGCTCTGCCAACAGCACATAAACTGAAAATTTACCACACTGGACTTTACTGGCTCTCCTTACCTTACATTCTTTTTCCTCTGAAGTGATTGCCTTTTTCATTCTACTCTCCTCATCCAAGCCGCTGCCAGGTTTCCCACTCTCCTGCTCTCCGTAGCACATCTTGCTTGCCTTGGTAGCAGGAAAGCTCTTCTGGATGGGAGGCAACAGCTTGGAGGGAAGGAGCATGGATGGACTGGCCAGAGAAAACCTCTTGGCAAGAGGGTAGCCAGTCAGGCCTACAAAGTGGAGACACAAAATGTATCAGAGCCTGCAATGCAAATCTAAAGCATTGGAAGCTCCGTATTTCATGGGACAGATTCCTTGGAAGCTTCTAAACAGCTGCACAGAGAAACATGGTCATTGCCAGCAGACCCTTTAATCAGGCCGAGAGAAAACCCTGAGCCACTTCCCCAGAGCTACCACAGGAACAGCCTGGCCTCTGGGCTGCCCTGGGACAGCAGGGAGGACACAGGAGCCTCACCTCTGTGTGAGGCTGAGCCATGCTCACAAGGCAAGAAGTGAGTTCAGTGAACTCCCACTTTTTCATCAACATCTCTAATGGGTGAGACAGTCAAGGGTTTTCTTCATTTTTGAGACAATTTCTTTGGTTTTATTTTTCCCAGAACTAGCCTGTGTTTAATTCCTCTGAACTGTATTCAGTTAGCAAGTTTGAAAGGAAAGATGGAAGGCTGCAATGGTAAGAGGGGAAAAAAAGATTCTTTCTTGAGGTTGGCCTTGTCTGAATCCACAAGAGAAACCCACACAGCTGTGACTGCTAGCTCTGAAAACCACAAAGATCTCTCTGCAAGCAGGCAGGCCTTATTGATGTTTCTGTAACACCCTAATACCATCCTCAATGTTGGACCCAATCAGCAAGCAGAGGAAGAACACAACATTTATCTATAGTGAGACCAGACATTGATGGGAGAGAAAGCAACAGGATTTGAATCTCATGACCATGTCCAATTTGGGGTCAGCTGTGGCCACAGTCCCTGTCCTGGCAGACAGAAGGAGTCATTTGGCCTCTGTCAAAAAGGAGAAAACAGCATAAACTAATGAGACAATGTTGTGATGCCATGGGTGTCCTTGCAGGATCATCTGTAGCTGTCAGGCACCTACTCTGACACAGAGCCACCACTGACACCATGGACAAGTTTTCCCTGAAATCAGGGGGACTTTCTTTCCATTTACTCCAGCCTTTTAGTTCCCTTCTATCCACACCTTTTCCTTCAGTGGTCTTTCCTTTTCTGGTGAAATCCATCTTCAAACCCGTGCTTCTGCCAGGCAGAAGTGTCAGGGTTTGAATCTGGAATGGCTCTCAGAGTTGGCAGCGACGGGAGCTCGGTACCCAGCCTCAGAACAAGGCCGGGTGACTCCAATCGCCAGCGCTCGGCACACAGAGGCAGAGCCAGACGCGTCTGCTGCCGCTGGGGCCGTGTCCAGCACAACCTGCACCAGCCCAGCCTGGGGCTGCCCCTTTGTGACACGCTGCCCATGCTTCTCTCGTTTCCATGGCTGCAAAACCCCACCCCAACTCCATCCCCTTCCATTCCATTCCCTTCCCTAGGGCAGCCAGCCCTAAGCCCAACCTGGCCAGGCCTGAGGCTTTCACACTGCCTAGGATGTAGACCCTCTCCAAAGCTTCTTTTCAAGGTCTTTTATTTTGTAATTCCCACTCAGTTCTGGGTTGCAGCTTGTTGGTGTTGGATTTTGTTTCATTGTCTTCACATCACACAAAGTGGTGAGACACAAACAATGGCACTGGGCAGTGGAAGTAGAAGCAGCTTTGCACTCCCCGGTGGATGGCCCCAAAACTCAGTAGGCCAAGAGCTGTATGTTCCTTTTTGCTCCACTTCATTGTTCCAGGGCTTTATCCTCTTCTTTCTTTATTGCAGAGACACCCATAAACATGATCTGCCTCAAAACATTTCTGATCCTGGCAGTTCCTGACAATTCCAAATTTTCTTAATGGAAATAGCACGGGGCAGGTCATTCTAAATCTCTCCTCAACAGAGCAGATCAAACTAACCATCCTTGATTTGGATGAACTAAGCCTGAGCCATGGGACCTGTGGGTCTGATCCCTATTTCTGCATCTGCAAAATTAATTCTTCAAGTCTCATCTCTCCTATCTATTCAAAGTCTGCATTAGATGCCCCCAGTGTCAGTGGGCTGATATAATCAGCTTTTGTACACATTCTGCCCCCTGAGCCCAGCAGCATTGCTGGGACCCTGCAGCACCCCTGCAGGCCAACGTGCTCCAGGCACAGCTGCAGGAGGGAGATTGCAACAAGTCCTGGCTGAAGGAGTCTCCAGGCTGCTGCAGCCCTTCCCCTGCGGCGGGATCATCCCTCGCTGCCATGGGGGGAGCCATGGGGCTGACGGGCTCTGTCCAGATGAGCGTCTCCTCCACGTGCTGCTGCTGCTGCTGCTGATCCAGCTGCTGCTGCCTTCCCCCACAGCTGGATCAGGAGCCTGCCTGGGAAAATAACACTGCCAGTGCCTGTGCCAGCCACTGATCCCTGCCAGGAGCCTTGCACACTGGGCATCCTGCCCACCAAACTGCTCCACTCAGGTGATGTCAGAATGTTACAGACATCTTTGTGTGAAAATCCTTTTCTTTAGGATTTTTCCTTCTGAGAAGCTAAGAGGCCTCAGAGACAAAATGTAAACAATGATTATCTGCCGCTGTGGAATGCAACAGGTGGGTTCGTGATTGGTCTCATGTGGATGCTTTGATTTAGTGACCACTCACAGCAGAACTGGCTCTCTCTCTGTCCGAGCCACAGATCTTTGTTATTCATTCTTTCCTTTTCTATTCTTAGCTTAGCTACCTTCTGAGAGAAAACCTTTCCTTCTATTTCTTCTTAGTATAGTTATAAAGTAATATATATATATATAATAAAATAATAAATCAAGCCTTCTGAACATGGAGTCAACATTCTTGTCTCTTCCCTCATCCAAGAACCCCTGTGAAAACTGTCACATCAGAACACATCAAAATACATTCAAACAATGTGTTTTCCACATTCTGGCAAAGTCATGGCCACATGTTGGAGGCAGACTGCTGTTGGCAGAATGGGGGAAGCCCCAGCAGCTGCTCTCCCCATGGCTGGATGGCCACAGCAGCAGAGCAAGTCTCCCACCGTGCCCACTGCTGTGGGACCCAGTGCTTTGGGCTTGTTCCCACTGAACTCAGACTGCTGCTACAGCAGCAGCATCACTTCACACATTTGATAACAAAGAGTTGGAATGGCACACAGGACTTGCCCCAAGAGCTACAAATTTTTTTTAAAAAGAGCAGGGGACGGGGGAGTTGGAATACTCAGTTCGTTTTTAATACAAGCATACCTGGATTTAAGCAGGGACACTGGGCTAATCATACTGGGGACTGCCTTGTAAGCCTTGTCTCTACCAATTCCCAGCAGTCCACAAGCAATTTTCACTACAAAGGGGTAGATAAGATTTTACAACACCTCCATGAGCAAGTCTGAGCCAGAAGTCAAAGCACAAGACAAATACTCCCAAATCTGCCCCCACTGGGGAAAGGAAAGAGAAAAGTAGATTAAACAAGTACCCTTACAGCTGAAGTGCCTGCATTTATCCCATGGTCCAACAAAAGCCCCTCAATTCAAACACACAGCTTAAGATCAAGGAATAGAAGTGTTTTGAGGCCATTTAACACCTGATTCCTATTACTTTCAAGGAGAAGTGAATGTTAAATCCCTTAAAAACACACATGCAGGTCTATTTGGGACTGCATCCTTCAAAAGCACAAATGGAGGTTTAGAATTGCAGACTGTTTCCATTGGAAAAGACCATTTAGGTCATCGAGTCCTTCCAATAACCTGAGACCCTTGACACTGCCAAGGCCACCACTGAAGCATCACCCAGGACAGGATTGGCCTTCTTGGCCACCTGGGCACACCTGGCTCACGTTCAGCCACTGCCAACCAGCACCCCCAGGTCCTCCTCTGCTGGGCGCCTTTCCAGCCACTCTGCCCCCAGCCCGTGGCCTTCCATGGGGCTGCTGTGGCCCAAGGGCAGGATGGGGCACTGCACCTTGTTGAACCTCATGCAAGTGGCCTCAGCCCATGATCCAGCCTGTCCAGACCTCTCTGCAGAGACTTCCTGCCCTCCGGCAGATCAACACTCCCACCCAGCTTGGCATTGTCTGTAAGCTGCCTGAGGTGCCCTTGATTCTCCCCTCCACATCATTGACAAAGATGTGAATCACACCTAGCCCCAGTGCTGAAACCTGGGGAACACCCCTTGTGACCAGGTGCCAGCTGGATTTAATTCCACTGAATTCCACCACTCCCTGGGCCCAGCCATCCTGACAGTTTTTACCCAGGGAAGAGTGCATTCAGTTCTCAGTCTTTTTCTCAACCTCTGTTCCATGTTTCCCCCCATGTCCAGGAGAAGACAGAGCTTCTCCTTAGACCTCCATTCATTGCTGATGTATTTACAGAAACATTTTTACTCTCTTTGCAATTTTCTTGGAAGAAATTCTCAACAGTGAGGCAGGTGAGGCACTGGGAACAAGTTGTCCAGAGGAGCTGTGGATGCCTAAGGAAGGGTGTTAGGTGAACATGACTCAGCCTCACACAGAGGTGAGGTTGGATCTGAGCTACTCTCTGTTCGGTGAAAGGGTCTTGTGGCAGCGCAGAGAGGCTGTGCAGGGAACAGCTGTGCCCTGCATGTGCCCCCCGCAAGGAGCTGTGCTGCTGCCAGTGCCCCTGGAGCTGTAGGGCTGCTGAGCTGTGGGGCAGGGAGAGGAGCAGCAGGGTGCATGTGCAGCTGAGCCATTGCTGGAGAGCACAGGGCTCTGGGCTCCCTGCTGTCCCAGGGCAGCCCAGAGGCCAGGCTGTGCCTGCGGCAGCTCTGGGGAAGTGGCTCAGGGTTTTCCCCTGGCCTGCCTCAAGTGTCTGCCAGCAGGAGTATGTTTCTCTGTGCAGCTGTTTCCAAGGAATATGTCCCATGAAATATGGAGCTTCAGATGCTTTAGGCTTGCATTCAAGCCTCTGTCACATTTTGTGTCTCCCCTTTGCAGATCTGACTGCCTGCAGTCTTACCAAGAAGTTTTCTCTGGACACTTGCAATGTTCTCCTTCCCTCCCATCCAGAACAGCTCTCTATCCCCTAAGCTCAGGAAGAAGCTGCTGGCTGTCCATAGAGTGTTTGAAGACTTGAATTTTTGTTTCGGTTTCATAGTTAGAGATGTATATATGGTCTGATAGTTTTGAATAAATGTGTTATGATTATATCCTTAAATTTTGATGACATTTTTTATGGTATATATTTTATTTTGATGATTTGAAAACCTAAAAAATATATCAATTTACATAAACCAAAGAGAATGTGAGATCAGGGCCTGCTAGCCTAGAGGTTATGGAGTGCAGCTCATTCAATGTGCCGGTGCCTCACCATGTCCTTTCCTTACCGGGCTTCTCCCTTTCCTCTTTTGCCATGTTTTCTTTGTGACATTTGTGCTGCTATTTTAACTTGTCATTGTAACAGGGCCACTTATTGACATGTTTGGGGCACAATGGATGCAAAGTCCTGTACAGACAAAAGTTTTCTACCTAGATGTGTTCTGTGCTCACCAAAGGCCTGAGCAAAGAAACAAAGACAAGTGTGCCCAAATGGCCAAGCTTTGCTCCTTTGCAATCTCACACAGATCTGGCTCTCAGGTGTCTTCAGTCACAATTCCATAGGTAAGAGGAGGTTGTGTATTTAACTGGGAAATAGTGAACTGCTTTGGAAAAGCCATCTGTATATATATGTACCCAGGACAGCAGTCCAGCTGTGTTGTTTGCAAGTTGTTTGTAGAAGGATGAGTGGACTCTGAGGCCAATAACAAGTGACAAGGGTGCCTCAAATCTATTTACACTCCAGCCTGGGTACCATTCATCCCAGAGCCATGGCACAATGCTTTAGTGTATCCTACACACACTCTGCCTGCAAGAAAAGCTTGGCTTGGCTTATTAGAGTGAAAGAAATAGAATAGAATGGACAGTGAAACTCATCCCTTTGGAATGACTCTCCTGCTTTCCAGTGTCAACTCTGCCCCTCATGCTCCCAAGGCTTGTTACAAACAACTATCTAAAATTGCTTAAAAATTCCCCGGCAAGGTTCAGTAAAAACCAGATTGAATATTAAGCAGTAGCTGAACATGGCTGAGCCTTACACAGAGGTGAGGTTGGATCTGAGCTACCCTCTAAAAAAATCATTGGCAACATTCACACTATTGCTTACAGGTCGTTTAAGGTACAACAAGGAAAAAAATACCAATAGCAACAAACAAATTTCTGTCAATCAAACAAGAAACATTCTGAGAAGTGTTTGTGTGCATGTGTGTGTGTGTGTGTGTTTAGGTGCTCTTCACAAAAGTACAGAAAGGACAAGGCTAAAAAGGAATATAGCCTAAAAGCTTAACAGCACTCCAGCTTAACTGTGGTGGTTAGACTGGAGCCTCCAGGAGTGGGGCTGTTGGCCCAGGATCCATTGCTGAGCAGTGATCCTGCCAGTGCAGCAAACTTGAGAGCTCGCTGCCCCTGAGAGGCCCCACTCAGAGGGAGGTTGCTGCTGGCAGCCACTGTGCTCCAGGAGAGCTCCAAGGGCCTCCATTGGAGCGCTCTTTATGGGCCACAAGAGAGTGGGCCTCAGCCATAAAATGCTTCCTCGTGGCCGCACTGGGGGCCAGCAGCCTGTCTAGCAAAGTGGGAGGAGAAGGATGCCGTGCCATTCAGGCAAGAAAAGTGGTTTGCAAGGCTGTTCCCTGACACCCCAGGAGCTCGTTAGGTGGCACAGGTTCCTGGGAGCGCTCCGTGTCCCTGATAAGCTCAGCAGGAGCTGAGCCCAGGGGCTGTTCAGCAAGGCCCAGGCCTGACAAGCGTTTCCCAGATCACCCTGGGGCCGCACGAGGCCGGGCCCATTCACCACCACAATCTGAAGCACCAAGTTTTGATGGAGGGTAAAAAGCCAAGGCCCAGTGGAAGTGGGCCCTGTCCTCAGGCCTGTGGGAGAATCACAATGCAGATCCTTGTGCTGCTTATTCCATCTCTCCCCTCTTTACTAAGTTCTTGGTGGCAAGGTCACTTAGGTTAGACACACAGCTAATAAACAGTGCTCCTGCAGCTTTCTGCTCAAAAAATTAAACTGAGATTACACATCCCAGATCATGTTCTGTTCCGGTTTAACTGACTGATTTGAGGAATTTCTGGAGCAGCAAATTTGCTTCCTCAAATGTTTACTGTGTGTGACATGGAGCACAGAAGAAAGATTTAATGTCAAAGCCACTGCCCAGGCAGTGCTCTTTTGACAAGTTCTGCCCTGAGCTTTCCTTAGGAAGATCTGAAATGTTCAATGTCACCAGCACAAGCTCCTGCAATGGCTGCTGGCCAGCAGAGCAGGGCTGTCAGCTGTGAAACAAGTGTTGCCACAAGCAGCAACAAGCAACAAGCTCTCCCACGGCAGCAAATCATGAGCTGGGAAGGATCTGATCTAAAGGCCAAAGCTCCTTAGCTCCTTCCAAGAGGGCTGGAACACTTCCTCATTCCAATGAGCTGCGGTGCTGGACACCACAGCTCTGTGTGAGCACTGGACACAAGTTGCTCCCACTGAGTGCTGGGATGGTTCCTGCAGGAGCTCTGGGCTCCTGTGAGTGCCAGACACAATGAGGAGAGAAGGAGCCCAGGGCACTGACACACCTTTGCCTTGGGCATAGCCCGGCCTGGAACAAACACCCTGAAAGGTTTCCCCTTTGGCCCATGTCTTGAAAGGTCAGGTCAGCTGTTTGATGACTCAGGTTGGTTTGGTGTCAAGGAATTTCCCTCAGAAATACTGGGTTTGTCTCCCTCTGTGCCTTCCCCTCAGCAGCTTTGGGGATGCTCCTGTGTGAAGCCATCTGTCTCACACAGTTGGAGACAACTTAAAACCAACACTCTGTAATAAGTCGTCTCCTCTAATGTGTTCCAACAATCCACTTCCAGCAATAGGAAATTAATACTAATAGATGAAAGCGGAAGGAAACCAACAGCTTATTAACAAACAGAATGCCTACAAAGCAAGAACAAAGGCAGTGACTTCTAGATATCAAACTGCCAGACCTCACCGTCTTCCACTGGAACAAAGACCCAAAATGCCAGAGGAAAATCCCCCCAGGACTCGCGTTCCAAGATGGCGCCGGGTTCTCCCTCAGGAAGAACAGGAGCCATCACGGAGTAGTTCCGGCAGCAATGAATGTTCAGGGGCTTGTCCAGCACTGACTTTCTCCCAATGGCAGAGCTCTGGGGAGCAGCCACGGCAGGTGAAGCAGCTGGACTGGAGCCCCTCGGTTCTTTTCTCCCCGCTGTGGCTCAGCTCACACACTCTCGGGCTGGGAGCGGAGCCGCTTCGCTTCTGCCGGCACCGTGTCCCTGGGCTTGGACAAACAGATTTCAGCCAGGAGAGCCCTGCACACTGTTCCTCGTATCTCTCATAACAGCCTCAAACAACTACAAACACTCTGCCTACAGCAGCTTTCACAAAGAGCTGCAGAAATCCAGGATAGCCTAAAGTGAGCGGCAAAAGGCTTTTGCCTTGCTCTTGCCACCAGAATTCTTGATGATCTGATGCAATTTGATTCACATATAACATGGTTTCTGAGTTTTTCCATTGAAATATTTCATGATGAGTGACAAGCCTTGGGAGCAAGAGGTACAGGACCGATGTGCGAAACCATGAGCATATCCTCCAAAGTGACCAGTTTAATTGTCCATTTTATTACTCTTGTATTTATTGCACAACTCATAGGCAAATCCAAGCTTTGCTTGGAGGCAAAACAGGCATGGGATACACTAGAGTCCCTTGTAGGGTCACCAGGGCTGGCAGTGACAAAGCAGGCTGTCTGCTTCATTGTGAACCACTACAGAGCTACATCCCAACGTGTTTTTAGGAAGCACTGAATTATTAAGCCCCCTGTTTCTGCATGAGATACAAAAAAGGAGATCCCAAATGATTTTCATGCAAGCATGCAGTAAAGAACTGATCTTGCTCTCCTAATTGAAGCTTTGGCTTGGGCAATTGCACTCTTCCCATTCATCTTTTGACACAGACACTCCAGGTTTGCCCCCACACCCCTGCAAGGCTGGCAGTCACTGTTTCCCATTTACTGTTCTTCCCTAGAGCCAGTACAGTGGCTTCTTTGAAACTAAAAGCCCTGAGATCTGGTTGTCTTGAAGGAGCATGAAATGCTATTCAAGTGTTCACATTGGTAATACCCAGGTCTGCACTCCCCAGAGCTCTGAAGCAGCAGCAGGAGGACCATGCATCATTGCTGTTTGTGGATGTTCATGTTTCTGGTGGGCAAGAGCAATGGCTTTGAGGAGGGACAAGAATGCCCCTCTTCCAACAGTGGCTGAGAAAGGAGATGTGAAGTTTCACTGCCTTTTCTAGGATATTTTTGAAAGATCTAAGAGAATATTGCAGCATAGAGCTGGTCCCTAATTTTGTCTCCAGAGAAATCCCCAAAAGAGACATTCAATCTCCTGCTGATGGCAGCCCCATAAGCTCATGGACCAGTTTTCCCTGAAACATGCCACCCTGTCTGGACTTTACTAGGCCAGGACTAAACCCATAGCTAAGCAAACACGTGCAGCAACATGACACAGAGTTTTTCCATCAGAAAACCCAATTAACACATTCACATGCAGTTTATTCTGTAACATCAGAAGCTGGCAGCCATGAGGATTTTGCTGGCAAAAGGTTGCAGTATGCACTGGGACCAGAAGTGGTTTTCTTTAAGGCAAAGCAAATTGAAATGTGAAGTTTAAAAGCTTCAAACGACTGTGAAAGAAAACTGCAAAATAATTTCTGGATAAGTGTTCTGGTTTAAAAGCAAAACCAGTGAGAGACTCTAAGTCAGAAATACAATTTATTAGGAAAAGGGGAAAAAAAAAAAAAAACACAAAAATACCCCATCCAAAATACATGCAATAATGTAAAAGAAAAACCACTGACAGAGTCAGAATACAAGCTCTGACACCCTCTTGGTCAGGGTACTGGTAGCAGTCCAGTTGGATTAGTGGCTGCACTCCTCCTGGAGTGGCACATGTGATCCTGTAGAAGGGTATAGTCTTCCTCTGAAGTTCCAGTGGAAAAGGCGGCCATTCCTCTGGGAATCCAGTGGAAAGGCTGCTTGTTCTGTCCCAAACTCCAGATTATTTGCAGGTGGGGATGCTTGGTTCCTCCCCTCTGGGCACAGCATCTCACAATGGGCTCTTATCATTCCATGAGTCATGGGGTGGGTCCATGAGACAGAAAGGGCTCCCAGAGGGAATTATCTCTGAGTCATGGGGAAAGGCATTGATGGGCCCATTAACAGGAGATAAGGAAAAGAACAATGCCCCTCCTGGTTTCAACAGCTCTTGAAGATGGAAATAGAATACATCCTTATATTGTAACCAAGGATAATAGGGAGCATTGTCAATGATCATGCAGCCAACCAAGAGCTGGAGCTGAATCCAGAATTGCTTGTTCCAGCTACACAGGAATTCATTACCCTGGCAAGCACAGCTCCATGGGAACAAAGATCTCTCATCTCTGGGCTGAATTGTAGCATTGTGTGTCCTGGATGAGTTTTCTTGTAAAGTTGTTAATTTTTTTATAAGTAGGTGTCATGGTTTGAGCCTGGCACAGAGCCAGTGCCCCTATGAAAATTCCCTCACCCTGGTGTCTGCTGTGAGATGTGACCAGGAATAAACAAAACAGGCTCCAGCTTAAACATAAAGAACACTTTATTACCTAAACTACAGGAAAATAGGGAAAAACTATAAGGAAAAGAAAAAAAAATTGAAAACCTTACAAAAAAACCACTTTCCTCCTCCCCACTACCTGAATTTCCCAATCCGATACATTCTCCCAAATCACCAACTGCCCAGCCTGGCACCACACTTTAGTATACTCAAACTTCAGTTCATGAAGAGGAGAGGAGTCCTTCTTGTTCCATAGGCTTCCCCTGGAAACACACTGAAACCTCGTGTGCTTCCCTGTCACTTCGGCACCGCCCGGAAAAAAGTCCTTTTGCCGCTTGTGACATCTTCCTTCCATGCCCAGTGCTCTCACCACCGTGCATGGATCAGAGCTGCTTTTAGGGTTGTCTTTTAAGGATGCCTTGTCTCACTCCAAAAAGGCACAGTCTCTGCTTTGGGACATCTGTCCCCCCCATATTTTTCCAACCCCCTGGGGCCGCGGGGTCCTCACGATGAACCCTCCTGGTTCTGAGGCACTGCCTCCCCCTAAGTGCAGTCTCTGTGTCACAGGAACAAACTGAGTCCATGGCCACAAGAAAAGTCCAGCCACAAGGCCACTCCAAGCATCTCTCTCTTCACTCAGCCAGTCTTCTCTACGTCCTTCAGGCCAGGTCCTTGTCTCATCTCATCTCCTATCTCCCTTCTTATTCAGCTTCGAGGAGGATTAGCATTTTTGCAAGGCCCCAATCATGAAAGAAAGGGGTTAAAACTTTCAGTCTCTGTCTGTCCTGGAGCTGCGGCACTCCCACACACGCTGCCGCTCCGGCCGGGCACTCTTCCCCCCCCCTCCTTCTCCTCCTGGGCCGGCTGCTATCACATTCGGTGTCGCCCGCTCTCCTCTCTCCTTCCTGGGGGGGGGATGGCTGCCCGAGGGCTGACTCCCTGGGCTCTTCCACCCTTCCATCCTCGAGGGCCTTCTCACCCCCCATCTCTGTCCAGGCCCCAGGCCTACCGCATGGCAGCCCCTCCCCCGCCCAGCAGCAGCGGCTGGACAGGGGAGGGTGATCTGACCTCTTCGCCTCGACGTCCCAAGAGGACCTCCCAGGGCCAGAGCCCTGCTTTTTAACCCCTGTGTATTCTCGGAGGTGTGTCCAAACCCCACTGGCTACACCAGGTGCCAGTCTCAAACTCAGAACATTCATTGGTTTGACCACAGCTTCCCAGAATTCCCACTTCTTCCTGGTCAAACCACCACAGTAGGGTTTTGGTTTGACCCTCGGTTCCCCCCATGTTCTCCCTCCTAATGGTTTGTTCCTCCTGCCAGTTACCTGTCTATCAATGTAACCAACCCCCTTTCATTTCAAGAAATTTCTATGTCAATCTTCCCTTACTTAACATATGATTTGTCCCCTGAGCCTTGTCCCTCCCCTACGCCATTCCTATTGGTTCAGGTGTGTCCCTCGCTCCTCCCCTGAGCTTCGTTCATTGGTCCCTCGTGGCTCCTCGTGTCACGCCTGTAATAAGTAACAATATATTTGTTCATTAATAGCTAGATGATAATTTAAATTGAAAACAATAGCTAAATAGCTTTTGTAGAATATCTATAGGGCTGTATGGGAAACGTTTAAGTAGTGCTTGGGCCACAAATCCCCCCTTGGTAACCAGATACAGCTACATCTAGTAATAATTACTAACCTTGTAACCTTTTGTTTGCTCTGCAAAAATTCCAACCTATAGATGTAGGAGACTTTCTGAAACACATATGGTAACAATTATTAACCTTGCAAGAACGTTGAGCTTAAAAGATTAGACTTATAGGTATGCCTTATAAGGAAAGTGGCCAAAGAGGAAGACTTGGGGCCTTCATCCCACGACCACTAGAAGGCAGAAAAAAGACCCCTAGCAACAGGAGGAGCACGCGCAGAAAACAGACCACGTCACCCAGGAATTCGGAGAAAAAGGACAATAAAAAGCGAACTTAAAAGGGGGAGACGCGTGCCTAAGAGAGCGAAGTCTCCTGGCCGCCCAGCACTGAATCTTGCTTATTCTTGCTTGCATAATAATAAAGATTATTGCACAATTCTTAAATTCGGTCGGTTCGTTTATCACAATTTGGTGCCGTGACTCAAATCCTGAGACAGGGTTGGTTTGAGAATTCGGGGGGGGGGTGCCCCCACCCCTTTGGTGGCCCTCATCTTCTCAACCGACCCCCCCTCTGGACTGACGAACCTAAATTCGAGAATAAGCAAGGAAACACCAGTGACCCTGTAAGCTTTGTGCACGAAGATCCGAGCGAAGACGCAGGACGCGTGAGAATACGGGTGAACCGCTTGGTTGGGTTGGAATCCCAGGGCAAAGTGAATGAGACGTCCAACTGAGGACGAAGCAAGAGGGACCCTCCAGTAGTGCGGTTCTCGTAACCCGCGAGGGAGCGAGCCACGACCGAGGGGGGTGTGTGTGTGTGTGCGTGGAGGTGCCTTGGAAGATGGGGCAGAAGGAGAGCAAGCCTTCTGACCCCCTGGGGGAGGGCCCCCGGTTACCCCCAATACCTAAGGATAGTCCGTTAGGATTAATGATTAACTATTGGGATGATTTTCCCTCCAGAAAAGGGAAGGATAAAGCAAAAATGATAAATTATTGCATGGTAGTATGGGGGGTAAGAAACTGGATTCAGGAAATACATACTGGCCCGTTTTCGGATCCTCTGAGGACTGGGTCTGTCAAGCCTTGAATATCTATGTGAATTCCAAAGAGCCAGAAAACCTGGAGGAGAGTGCTTATGCTAAATTGTGGTTGGTAGGAAGTAATGAGCAAATAACTAGATTGCTCCCCCTTAAGGGAAGCCAAGGGGAAGAAGATAGAAAGAAAAAGTCCCGAGTGGAGGAAGAGATTTCTATTTATCCTCCCCCATATGTACCACCACCAGCCCCAGCCCCTCCTGTATCCCTTCCAAACATTCCTCCAGCATCAGCCCCTGACAAACAGCAGGTCACAGACTCCTCGGATTACAGGAGACATACTCGGAGCCAAATGAAAACAGTAATTGAGGAAGGAGAGAACAGTGGATTGTTCCCTCTTAGGGAAATAGCATTAGGAGGACCTCAGGCTGGGATGGGGTTTGTCACTGTCCCCTTAAACTCAGGAGATGTCCGTGAGTTTAAGAAAGAGATGGGAAAATTATTAGAAGACCCTACAGGAGTAGCAGAAAGGGTGGATCAGTTCCTGGGACCAAATAAATATACCTGGGTAGAGATACAGTCCATTCTAGGCATACTATTTACAACAGAGGAGAGAGGGATGATTAGAAGGGCAGGAATGAGAATTTGGGATGCCCAGCATGTTCAGGGTCCTGTGGCTGATGTCAAATGGCCCTTGCAAAATCCCAATTGGAATAATCAGGACCCCAACCATCGTGGTCATATGCAGGACTTAAGAACTATTATAATCCAGGGCATACGAGAGGCTGTGCCCCGGGGACAAAATATAAGCAAGGCATTCAGAGAGTGCCAAGGAAAGGATGAGACCCCCACTGAATGGTTGGAAAGATTAAGGAAGAGTTTTCAGTTATACTCAGGGGTGGATCCAGAGACGCCTATGGGGCAAGCACTCCTGAAAACACAGTTTGTAGCTAAATCGTGGGAAGACGTTCGAAAGAAATTAGAAAAGTTAGATGATTGGCAGGACAGAGGACTTGATGAATTGCTTAGGGAGGCTCGAAAAGTATATGTTAGACGGGAGGAAGAAGCACATAAAAGGCAAGTTCGGATGATGGTGGCAGCAGTAAGGGAGGGGCAGCGAAACAACCCTCCGCCACGGGAAAGAAATGACATGAGGAGGGGTTCCCGGGATTTAGGAGGGCCCCCAGTGGGGGGGGAGAGAAGGAACGGGGTGCTACTACTGTGGTGGGAAAGGACACATGAAGAGGGAATGTCGAAAGAGGCTTAGGGATGAGAAAATGTTCAAAGAGGATTAGGGGGGGGTCAAGGGCTCTATTTATTGGGGACTCAAATGTCATCAGAGCCCTTGGTAAAACTTAAAGTGGGTCCCCAGCAAACCCCCATAACCTTCCTTGTAGACACGGGGGCCGAGAGATCAACAGTTCAGTCTTTGCCCCCGGGATGTAAGATTTAGCCTTTAACAGTACAGGTTATTGGGGCAAAAGGGGAACCCTTCAAGGTTCCTGCAATTAAAGATGTCTTAATAGAATCAGAGAAAAAAATAGGGATAGGATCCTTGCTACTAGTTCCTGAAGCCGATTACAATTTATTAGGTAGGGATTTAATGGTGGAATTAGGAATAAATAGAAATATTGAAGAAAAACAGTTGAAAGTCTGACTGTGCCCCCTACGGGCCACTGACGAGGAGAAGATAAACCCGGAGGTTTGGTATACCCCTGACACAGCAGGGAGACTGAATATAGAGCCTTTCACAGTTATTATCCAAAACCCGGAAATCCCAGTGAGGATAAAACAATATCCCATGTCAGACGATGGGCAAAGGGGACTAAAACCAGAAATAGAACGGTTAATACAACAAGGGCTCTTGGAACCTTGTATGTCTCCCTTCAACACCCCATCTTACCTGTAAAAGAACCAGATGGGAAATACCGACTAATACATGATTTAAGGGAAATAAATAAGAGAACTATTGCCCGGTTCCCTGTAGTAGCTAATCCCCATACATTGCTCAGTCAATTGAAACCTGATGACCAATGGTATAGTGTTATAGATTTAAAAGACGCCTTTTGGGCATGCCCCTTGAAGCAAGAATGTAGGGACTATTTTGCATTTGAATGGGAAGATCCCGATACCCACCAAAAGCAACAACTAAGGTGGACCGTGCTCCCACAGGGATATACCGAGTCCCCGAATTTATTTAGGCATGCATTAGAACAGATAATGAAAACCTATACCCCAAACCCAGGAATAACCCTTGTTCAATATGTAGATGATCTGTTAATAGCTGGAAAGAGTGAGGAAGCAGTTAGGGAAGAAAGCATTAAGCTTTTAAACTTTTTGAGCATTCAGGGGCTGAAGGTGTCCAAAAATAAACTGCAATTCGTAGAAGAAGAAGTGAAGTACCTGGGACACCGACTCAGTAAAGGAACTAAAACAGTAGATCCAGAGAGGGTTAAGGGAATCCTCTCCCTTCCCCCCCCAAGAAATAAGAGACAAATTAGACAGCTATTGGGTCTCATAGGATACTGCAGACAATGGATTGAAAACTTTAGTGGCAAAATAAAATTCTTGTATGAAAAACTAACTACTGAAGGTTTGATTAAATGGACTGAAAAGGATGATGAATCATTAGAACAACTAAAAGAGGAATTGACTAATGCCCCGGTGCTAAGCCTCCCCGATGTTAGGAGACCTTTTTATTTGTTCGTTAATACTGAGGCAGGAGTAGCATTTGGGGTACTGGCTCAGGACTGGGCCAGCAGTCGAAAACCAGTGGCATACATTTCTAAATTACTGGATCCAGTAAGTAGGGGATGGCCAACATGCTTGCAGATTATAGTAGCCACAGCCCTTTTAGTGGAGGAAGCTCTCAAAATTACCTATGGAGGAGAACTGAAAGTTTTTACTCCCCATAATATACGGGCAGTATTGCAACAAAAGGCAGAAAATGGATAACAGACTCCAGACTTTTGAAATACGAGGGCATTTTACTGTCATCCCCTCGGTTGATACTTGAAACCACCTCTCTGCAAAACCCTGCTGAATTCCTGTTTGGGGATCCACAGGAGAATTTAACTCATGATTGCTTACATAGCATAGAGAAACAAACAAAAATTAGACCGGATCTCGAAGAGGAAGAACTGGAAGAAGGAGAAAAGTTATTTGTGGATGGTTCCTCTAGGGTTGTTGAGGGAAAGCGAATCTCGGGATATGCCATTGTGGGAGGTGAAAATTTAGAAATAATAGAATCCGGCCCTCTGAGTCTTAGTTGGTCAGCCCAGGCCTGTGAGCTTTATGCGGTATTGCGGGCTCTGAAATTCTTGGAAGCTAAGGATGGGACCATCTATACGGATTCAAAGTATGCCTTTGGAGTGATACATACTTTTGGAAAAATTTGGGAAGAAAGAGGGTTAATAAATTCCCAAAGAAAAGAATTAATACATCGGGAACTAATCACTCAGATATTACAAGCGTTAAGAGGCCCAAAGAGAATAGCAATAGTACATGTTAAAGGACATTAAAAGGGTCCCTCCCATCTGATCAGAGGAAACAATATAGCAGATAGAGAAGCAAAGAAAGCTGCCCTCAGAAAATTCCAGGAGCAGGGAACAAGGAGAATGCGAGATGGCGAAAGAGTTTGTGTCCTGAACTTCACAGCCCAGGAAAAGGAAAAATTAGACAGAATGGGAATAACAGAGAATGAGGGTATTCGAAAATTACCAGATGATAGGGAAGTGCTGCCAAAATCTGTAGCTCAGAGGATAGTGCAGCAGTTACATGA
The DNA here is from genome assembly GCF_047830755.1 of Zonotrichia albicollis. NCBI lineage: Eukaryota > Metazoa > Chordata > Aves > Passeriformes > Passerellidae > Zonotrichia > Zonotrichia albicollis. The sequence goes on along the minus strand of NW_027428335.1, from coordinate 15,579 downwards.
AAAGACTCACTGGGGAACCTAAGCCTTAGTAGATCAGTTTACTATTAAGTATATGTGTATAGGAATTTATGATATAGCAAAACAAGTAGTTAGGGGATGTATAACATGCCAGAGGGTTAATAGGCATCAAGCTCGAGAAAGGATTCCAGGAGGAAGGGAATTAGCACACCGACCTTTTTCACATGTACAAGTAGATTTCACCAAGCTACCAAAAGTAGGGAGGTACAAGTACTTATTGGTACTAGTAGATCATCTAACCCACTTCGTAGAAGCATATCCTACATCATGGGCTACTGCAAACGTAGTGATTAAAACCTTACTGGAAGAAATAATCCCTAGGTATGGATTAGTAGAAATATTAGACTCTGATAGAGGCCCCCATTTCGCAAATAAAGTACTAAAAGAGGTAACCACGGCCTTAGGTACTAAATGGAAATATCACACTCCTTGGCACCCTCAAAGCTCAGGGAGGGTAGAAAGGGCAAATGGAGAAATCAAGAAGCAACTCACTAAACTTATGGTGGAAACTAAAATGTCATGGGTCAGATGTTTACCCCTGGCACTGCTAAACATTAGAACCCAACCTAGGACGGATGTGGGAATTTCTCCCTTTGAAATGCTCTATGGAATGCCTTACGACTTAGAGCTACCAGGGAACCATCCCTGTATCCAAGATAGTCAAATTCAGAGTTACATACAACAGCTAATGAAACGAAGGGAGGAACTAAAACGAAAAGGGCTATTGGTACAAAGACCCCCTTTGGACATAGCAATGCATAAGCTTAAACCTGGAGATAGAGTCCTAATTAAAACTTGGAAAGAGACCTCCCTAACACCCCAATGGGAAGGTCCCTATGTTGTTCTGTTTACCACAGAGACAGCCGTCCGAACTGCTGAAAAAGGCTGGACACATGCCAGTCGAGTGAAAGGACCCATCACTGCAGACACCCCTTGGGAGGTGACCAGTCGCCCTGGAGATCTACGATTGACTCTTCGGAAAACATAAGAATGCATAGCAACTGGTAATATGAATGACTGAGAGGGAGAAACACCGACTGCAGCTACTGGTCAGAGACAATATTCAAAGGGTGGGAAAGGAACTGAAGTGTCCTCTTATTTGGCACACATGGGATGATCTGATATCAGTGGCTGAGGTCCTCTCTGAGATAAGGCGGCCACTGTCTAACAGACCTGGGTGCATTAAATGTGGTGATCCCATCTGTAGGGCATGGATAAAAATATTTTGCGGGGGATGTAGGCTCAAATGGTGGGTTTTCCAATCACAGTTAGGTGGGGGTATCTGGTATCATACTTGTGATTGGGGTTGGAGGAGGGAAAACCCTTACACGGCTCTAAGCAAATTTGCAACAGCCCCAGGACAAAGAGAAATCCCTTATAGGGAGGCAATAACATTAATTGAAAATATAGAGCAGAGGAGACATTGGGCCCTGGCCTGGGCAATACATCACCAATCATATAGGATCATCTGCCAAAATCAGAGTGTGATATTAGACCAGGTGTGTGTAGGGAAAAAGATTCATGTCCCCATAGAGTGGCAAGTTGAGCCCCGAAATTGGGATAGTACCGTACGCTGCTACTTCCGAATATATAAGAAATGAGCCCGTAAGGCTCGGAGGAAAAACCCAGACAGTGAGACTCAGGCCCTATAAAGCTCGCTAGGAACGACAGAGAATCTGCCATAAGATAAGAGAGATCCTTTGCCTGGAGGCCTGGCAGCCTGCCCTTAGGAGTAGGGGCAGGAACGAAAGAAATAGCCCAAATAATGCACCCCCTGAAGACTACCCCTGCTGCCAAGAAGATAATGATCCCTGCAGACCGATACACCCGGGCTGGCAGGCGAGGCAGAGAGGTAAGGAGGAGTGAGGAAGAGCAACGGGCCTCAGGAACAGGAACGGAGCACAGGAATGCTCCAGGTAAAAGAGATATGGTTATAAGAGGTGAACAAAATTTGTTGCTAGGACCCTGCCCTGCTTGGCGAGCTATTTTTATCATTATAATCCTGAGCTTCCCGACTGCCTGGGGAAACCCCCATCAGCCTTACAAAGGGAACAAGATCCTAGTCAAACGGACCCTGATCACTGACTGGTCTCAGGCCTTTTTGCAATTTACCGGATCTATGGGAAATACCACAGGTTTGAGTTTACAAACTTTAGTTCTGCATGACGGTCTGCCGTATGCTAAACACGAATGGAAGAGGCAGAAAACTTGGGAGCTTCAAGGAGTAGTGGGAGAACAAATTAATATTGGATGTCGAGTGGTTAATGGATCAGACTATACTAACACAATCTCAATCAGTGTTTCCATGGGTCAGGAGGATAAACAAATAAATTTTGAATACCCAGCACGAGACTGCTGGCAAAACTTCACATTAACTCACACGGCAGAGGTAGTCTGTCTCTGGACAAAAGATACACAAGGCCTTTCCTTTAAATTCACAATAAATATTAAAACACAATCTACCACTACTAAACCACACATTATCACCATTTCACCTACACCACCGGTCACACTCACACCAAAAATTTTCAAAATAGGACCTTATATAATCAAAAAAATTGGTCAACAACAAATATTATTTAATCCAGCATGGTCTCTAAAACAGGTCGAACTGCTAATGCAGACTAATGTTTCAGAAATCCAGCCAGCTTGTTCTCTGTTTTTGCAAACATCCTTTGAAGGCTGGACTACTTGGCTCAGGAAACGCAGCTCTTTTAAAACAAGGAAACTTAGAGATGTGACTGGTGTTCTAGGCACAGGACTGGGAATTCTGAATAGCATCGATTCGGAGGTACTAATGAACAAACTGGCTGCTACGGCCAGAGATCTGTCCAAATTACAGCAACCACTGAGGTCATCTCTACTGGCTTTGGGGAGACACCAGTGGACGTTGTCAAACATTTTGCCAAATTGGGAAAGAGTAAATGTGAACGATCACAAATTGGTAATTGATGCACTTGGTGCCACACAAAATAATGTCTCCTTAGCCCTCAGCTGTATCCGGGCACAATTATGGATGCAGTCAGTCTCTGCTGCAATTATAAGAGAGGGCGAGGAAGGCACTTTCCCCACAGAAATTCAGAAAATAATTTGGGATAATGCCACTGAGTTTGAAAGGGAATTCCAATCCTCGTGGAAACTGGTGAATTTTACCTATAACCCTATTTCTAATACAGTCACTGCCTTTGTCTTGACCATACAAAATGCCTCTGTACATCTAGTTTTTCCTGTCATTGCATTAGGAATAAACCATGACGGAGCTGTCCTCTATCCTACAGAACATAGAGGATGGGTCCGTCAGCTTGGTGACAAATGGCAAACTGTTGACTTGGAATCTTGTATTGTACGAGAACAGTTGGGATTCATCTGCGAGGGCGCTGTAATTATAGCTCAAGATATCTGTTTGGACACAGAGCAAAACATTTGCCATTTTGAGATTCGCCCTAATGAAGTTTCTAAAACAGTTCTTATATACATAGGCAATGGGTGCACGTGTTTCAGAACTCTCTGTGATTTTGTGCTAGTAGATGATGTTATGGTGGATACAAAGAATCACTCAAACTTCTGTGCTTGTAACTTCACCAAGATTACAGGGTGTGACACCACTTATGAAGCTACAGTTACCTCTCACCAACTATTACAATCCAACTACACGCTGATTCACAAGTTAATGCCCACCCCGATTGGGATGAACTTCACCCTAGTGAGACAACTATTGTTTCACCAGGATCTGATAAAAATTCTTGAGAAAATCAGGAAAAGCGGACAGAAGACCCTAGTAACTGTTCAACATGATGTAGAGAAAATACACCAGGTAGTAGAAAGAGTGAAGCAAGATAGCAATTATAGGTGGTGGGACACCCTGTTCGAATGGTCACCTACTGCCACAGGTGTCTTAAACAGTATGTGCCATCCCACTGTCGTTCTTTTAATTCTGATTGTACTAGGATTTATTTTCTCAGCAGTTCAATTTGTTGTGAATTGGAATATGATGAAAAGACTAAAGAAATTAGCAGGTATAATTAATGCACAGAGCTTAACTGATGAAATAGATCAGTTAGCGCTTGCTAGGAAGGAGCTAAAAAGGTTTAATGAACAAAATTGGTAAAAAGAGAAATGGGGGATTGTAATAAGTAACAATATATTTGTTCATTAATAGCTAGATGATGATTTAAATTAAAAAAACAATAGCTAAAATAGCTTTTGTAGAATATCTATAGGGCTGTATGGGAAACTTATAAGTAGTGTTAAAGTTACAACCCCCCCCCCCCTTGGTAATTGGATACAGCCACATCTGGAAATAATTTCTAACCTTGTAGAATTGCTTGCTCTGCAAAAATTCTACCCTATAGATGTAGGAGACTTTCTGAAACACATATGGTAACAATTATTAACCTTGCAAGAATGTTGAGCTTAAAAGACTAGACTTATAGGTATGCCTTATAAGGAAAGCGGCCAAAGAGAAAGACTTGGGGTCTTCATCCCACGAACACCAGAAGGCAGAAAAAAGACCCCTAGCAACAGGAGGAGCACGCACAGAAAACAGACCACGTCATCCAAGAATCTGAAAAAAGGACAATAAAAAGCGAACTCAAAATGGGGGAGGTGCGGGCCTAAGGGAGCGAAGTCTCCTGGCAGCCCAGCGCTGAATCTTGCTTATTCTTGCTTGCATAATAAAGATTATGGTACAATTCTTAAATTCAGTCGATTCGTCTATCACAGCTGACAGAGTCAGAATACAAGCTCTGACACCCTCTTGGTCAGGGTACTGGTAGCAGTCCAGTTGGATTAGTGGCTGCACTCCTCCTGGAGTGGCACATGTGATCCTGTAGAAGGGTATAGTCTTCCTCTGAAGTTCCAGTGGAAAAGGCGGCCATTCCTCTGGGAATCCAGTGGAAAGGCTGCTTGTTCTGTCCCAAACTCCAGATTACATGCAGGTGGGGATGCTTGGTTCCTCCCCTCTGGGCACAGCATCTCACAATGGGCTCTTATCATTCCATGAGTCATGGGGTGGGTCCATGAGACAGAAAGGGCTCCCAGAGGGAATTACCTCTGAGTCATGGGGAAAGGCATTGATGGGCCCATTAACAGGAGATAAGGAAAAGAACAATGCCCCTCCTGGTTTCAACAGCTCTTGAAGATGGAAATAGAATACATCCTTATATTGTAACCAAGGACAATAAGGAGCATTGTCAATGATCATGCAGCCAACCAAGAGCTGGAGCTGAATCCAGAATTGCTTGCTCCAGCTATGTAGGAAATCATTACCCTGGCAAGCACAGCTCCATGGGAACAAAGATCTCTCATCTCTGGGCTGAATTGTAGCATTGTGTGTCCTGGATGAGTTTTCTTGTAAAGTTGTTAATTTTTTTATAAGTAGGGTTTTGGTTTGGCCCTCGGTTCCCCCCATGTTCTCCCTCCTAATGGTTTGTTCCTCCTGCCAGTTACCTATCAATGTAACCAACCCCCTTTCATTTCAAGAAATTTCTATGTCAGTCTTCCCTTACTTAACATATGATTTGTTCCCTGAGCCTTGTCCCTCCCCTGGGCCATTCCTATTGGTTCAGGTGTGTCCCTCGCTCCTCCCCTGAGCTTTGTTCATTGGTCCCTTGGGGCTCCTCATGTCACGCCCTTCCCCTTTATAAGTGCCTCCCCACCGGTTTTTCCCTGACACCGTTACTGGCCCCGCCTGGGTCCATAAAGTGGTCTCTGGCATCCATTCTTGTGTCCACTCCCTCCTTCCTTCGCCTCAGTACTTTGCAGTCCTGCTCACGCCTGCGTCACCACGCTGCAGACGGAGCCACTACTCAGGGGTTCTGGCAGAGATCCTGGGAGAGGTGAGATTCGTGGTCTGCGCCGGTCACTCTGGGAGCAGCTAGCTGGCACCCGTCAGCTCCAGTGGCTGCGGGACAAGACTGCAGTGAATGGCGCCCAGACTGCAGTTTAGATTTGAGGGACTCTTGTCACTTGTCATTGGCCTCACAGTCCACTCATCCTTCTGCAAATAACTTGCAAACAACACAGCTGGACTGCTGTCCTGGGTAAATATACATACAGATGACTTTTCCAAAGCAGTACATCATTTCCCAGGGAAAGACACAACTTCGTCTTGCCTATGAAACTGTGATTGAAAACACCTGAGAGCCAGATCTGTGTGAGATTGCAAAGGAGCAAAGCTTTGCTATTTGGGCACAATTCTCTTGGTTTCTTTGCTCAGGCCTTTGGTGAGCACAGAACACATCTAGGTAGAAACTGTTGACTAGACAGGATCCTTTGGATCCATTGTCCCCCAAACATGTCAATGTGTGACAAGTTACAAAGACAAGTTGAAACAGTAGCACAAATGGCGCAAAGAAAACATGGCAAAAGAGGAAGAGGAGAGGCCCAATGACAAAAGGATGTAGTGAGACACTGGCACATCAAGTGAGCTGCACTCCCACAACCTCTAGGCCAGCAGGTCCTGGTGTCACAACCTCTTTTTTGGTTTCTTTAGTTTTTAAAATTTTTTTTATTTTTTGTAAATCAGCAAAACTAAATATATGCAGTTAAAATGATGTCATCAAAACTTAAAGATACAATCAAAAAACATTTATTTAAAACTACATTGAAATATCATATGTACATAAATAACATTTATAAAAGTACAAAAATAATTGCATCTAAATAATATATGTACAGTTGTAATTACGAAGCTTAAAACATAAATCCTGTTAGTGAAAAACTCTTCAGTCAGTCGGTGGCCTCTTCCTGATCTTCAAGGAAAGAGTTCTTCTGGACTGGAGGCAAGAGCTTGGTTGATAACAGGAACATCGGAAGGTACCAGACAAAACCACTTGGCAAGACTGTATCCACTCAGGCCGGCAAAGTGGAGGCACAGAATGGATCAGAGCCTGCAACGCAAACCTAAAGCATCTGCAGCTCCATATTTCAGGGGACAGACTTCCTGGAAACAAGAATTCTTAACTGCTGCACAGGGAAACATGTTCCTGCTGACAGACTTTTGAATCAGGCCAGGAGAAAACTCTGACCCATTCCCCAGAGGAATTCTACAGCCTGGCCTCTGGGCTGCCCTGGGACAGCAGGGAGCCCAGAGCTCTGTGCTCTCCAGCAATGGCTCAGCTGCACATGCACCCTGCTGCTCCTCTCCCTGCCCCACAGCTCAGCAGCCCTACAGCTCCAGGGGCACTGGCAGCAGCACAGCTCCTTGCAGGGGCACATGCAGGGCACAGCTGTTCCCTGCCAATGGGCACAGCCTCTCTGCGCTGCCACAGGACCCTCCCACCAGACAGTGGCCCAGCTCCCTGCTTACCTTTTTCTGAGGCTGATCCATGCTTGGTCTTCACCTTGCCCTCAGTCTGGAGCTCCGTCAGGCCCCCCATGCCATGACTAGGAAGGGCGATGGAGACAATGGGGGCAGATGCACACCCTTCCTTAGCATTTTGTCATTTTTGGCACTGCTGAAAAGTCCCATCCGGAGGTGTCCAACTCAGCACTTGGTCAGCTTTCTGGAGAACATGAAACCTTCACCTCCAGCCCAAAAGGCTGGAGAGGTTTTCCTGCACGTGTGGAGGCTTGCTCTCAGCACACGTAATCAGCTGGGTGCCCATCACCTCGCAGAGGGCACAGGCCAGCTTGGTGACCACAGCGCAGACGTTGGCGCTTCGCACCGGCAGCGCCTTGTTCTCCAGGCAGGACCAGAGCACGGGCAGGGCGTAGCGCTGCACCACTTCAGGGCTCTTGGCATGAACCCATTCCACAAGCACTGCCGGGACAGACACACAGCTCCTTACCCACCAGCCTCAATGCAAACAAGGATCTACCTCTGCTTTTGCTTCTTGGGAGCCTCTCTGGCCAAGATCAGTGAAATAGCACACAGAGCCCCACGACCCAGAAACGGGCAATGCAGCTGATCATCCTTGAAACAGAACCCCCAGCCCCTCAGGACTAATTTCTCCAACCAGAGCCTTGTAGCTGTGGCAGAGTCTTTGTACCATTACTAAATTATTTCACAATTTATGTCTGCATGAACAATGAATGAAACATCAAACTGCCTTCTATTTCCACAAACAAGTTGTCTAACCCACACGGAAGCTTTGGAAATGCACCCCAGAGAGGCAATTGAGAGATTTCTAATAAAAGGGATGATTCCTTTGTGTAACTTTGACGTCAAGGGCCAAAAGTCTCATCTGGCTCTTCCTTTTGCTCCGTAGCACACAGCGAAGGGCAGTATTAGAACACACTTCGAAACTCCAGCCCACCAGAGATGGGTGCTGCTTGACAGCTGGATGAGAAACATCAGTGCCTAGCTGGTGTCTTTGGCAGAATGCTTTTGTGCCTTCCAACCAAGAGCCCTTTCAGTCCTCAGGGTGTCTTAGAGAATTACCCAGACCCCATTGCCCTGGCATTTGGGCACCTCCACACTTTAATGCCATTTCCCCTCTCAATGCTAATGGCATTTTTTCTTACAATGTGCACTGAAATAGGGGCATAGAGAGAGAAAAAGGCTACACAGGGGACTGAAATTTAGCCAGAACACACAAGTGTTGTCTCTCATTGTTTCTGGAATCTGCTCTCTGCTCATTTTCTGAACTGAATTATATCAAACACAGACAAAAATTTACTACCAACAGGCTCCTTGCATGGCAGATTTGGCTGAGAGATCAAAACCTGAAATGCTTGTGAGACCAGTCTTATTTTCTGATCAGGCAAAATGTTATGTAGTAGCTATTTATTATTCTGTGGTGGAAGAGACTTCATGTTCTCTATGCTGTTAATCCACCAGCAGTCATCAACATTGAAAGAGCTCCTGAAAGTACCCCAAACCAATTCTGCTAAGCAGGAAAAGGGTTATGGTACCCATTTAAAAATGAGACTTCATTTGAGTTTAAATGCAATTAAAGACATTGGTCACTGTGGAAGTTGAGAAGAGCCCCAGTGAGAGCTGAGCCCCGAGGCCGAGCGCTGCCCCCATCTCAGATGCTGCACAGCTCTGCAGCAGCCAGGGAAAGCCTGCCAAATCCACCTGCCTTGGCCATTGCCAGGAGGGACAAGCTCAGCACCTCCTGATGTGGAGGAGCTACTCTGCTCTCTGCTCACAGGCATTGCCTGTCAGTACTCCCTCAGAGACCTCTTGGCTTACAAAGGGAGGCCATACCTGTGATGCACTCTGTGACTTCCAGCAGAGCTTCACCACTCAGTTTGCTCCATTGGTGGCTGAGCTCTTTCATCAGTGACACTTCATCTACAAGTGAAACACACGTTTCTGCTCACTCTTCTGAGGGCACAGGAGAAAGGACAGTGGGGAAGGAAAGGGCAGGGGCAACCCCATTTGATACAATAAAGTCAATTTCTGCTCATTTTTGAATCCTTTTCTTCTTTCCTTCCAGCCTACTTGGCAGGGTTTAAAATTCCAAAAGAAAAGCTCTCCTTTCACATGTGTAAATCCAAAGTTGTCTGCTGGACCAGGAGCTATGCTAAAACATTTCACACCAGGGACCTCAAGAGTTCAGTCACATGGAAGCAGTGGAAAGGTTTTGCATCCCAGAGCAAAAAGGAAGAAGCCCATACTTGGGACACAGAAAGGCACTGAGTCAGGCAGTTTGTGACTTCACAGAGCAGCTGAGGTGGAGAAAGTGGAAACTGCCCCTCAAGACCTGACTCTTCCACACTCCATTTTTCAGGCGTATTCCCCCAGTGCGGCATTTTCAGAGCTGACATAAATCTGTGTGGCAGAGGAATTTACAGCAGCCCTTGCCCAGGCAGGTATTTGCTATTGCCATCTTGCCTCATCCAAAACAATGTGTGGAACAAGGCATCACTGACAGCTGGACTTAGACCCATTTGTTCTAAAGAAATGAACTTGGTGAATCATCAGTTCCCCCTTGGAAAAAGAAGACAAAGAAGAAAGGTGGGAAATAGGAAGCTAATGCCTCTAATGCAGAGCCTTCCAGGTGGCTGCTCTGCAGAAGCTCTGATGGGCCGGTGTGCCTTCATGCCAACAGCAAAGCTGTTCACTTGGAAAGTCAAAGTTTGCTTGGGGCCCAAGCAAACTCCAAACCCCCTTTGCCTCTGAATTGTAGCAAAGCTGGAGTCCAGGACTTGCTCTTCAGACCAGCGGCACAGAGCCAAGGCAGCCTGGGACTGTTGGGAAATGCTGCTGCACATTCCAGCCTGTTGGGGATGGTGCATAAGGACTGCACCTGCACAGCTTCTGGTGGGTGTCAGCTGGAGCCTTCCACAGACAACAACAGCTCCCAAGGCACTCAGCGCTCTCTTGTGTGGGACAGACAGGGACACAGGTGAGGAGAGTCCATGCCAGGGCTCAGCCTTACCTAAATGAACAACAGATTGGTCCAGTGCGGTCACAGCTGCGGCACGAACCCCGAGATCCTTTGAGTTCAGGTTCTTTATTATCCCTTCAACCAAACGGACCATCACTGGGTTCAGGGCATCTTCCAGGACTCCAGTCATTTCTGCCAGAACCTCCAGCGCCTGCTGCTTCACCTTCTTATGGGTGTCATTGATTCTCAGGAGAAAATGATCAAAAATCTGTGAAGAGAACAAACGACATGAAAGCTGGATTAAAATGACCTTGTCTGAAAAGGGGATGTAGAAATGAGCCCTCAGCAATATAAAAGATGAAAGTGATCCCTTCTGTCAGGTCAGCCCTTGCTTGCACAATTTCACTGTTTTCCTGTGGGCCACTCACTGGAATGGTTGTGCAACCTGATGCTGCTTGAAAGATTTTCATCTGTTTTTGAGAGTTTTGGCTGGGGCCGGAATAGTTCCTATGGTGTTTCTCTCCACCTATAAATCATTAAATCAATTCCATTTATTAATTCAAAAGGCTGCCTTCTCTTTCAAAGTATGGAAGCAGATATTTACCATGCCCATTTTCCTATACAGTTGCCTCAAGTACTGAGGGCAGTTATAATTTTGCCAAAATTGTAGCGGGAGGAGATCTAATTTGTTTTTTGTCTGTCTCAAAACCTGCTTCTGGAGAAGGACAGGGCTCTGGTCAACTCTTCCAGGATCCAGACCAATTCTTTAACTAAGAGGTAGATTTCTGAAATGTAAAGTGCTCTACAGCTCTCATTAGAGCAGGTTCAGTCCCTTGACAGGCACAGTATCAGGCACCATTTTCTGGTAAAAGGGAAAAAGCAGCTACTGGGAGAAGAAAGGATGGATCGGTCCTTAGCTGTTTTCCTCTTTTTCCAAAGAGAAAAAAAGGCCCCCCAAAAAGAAGGGTGAGCACCATCTTTACCAAGAGGAATAGGGATGAGGATGGAAATGAGAGCCAGAGTTGTGCCTGTGCAAGACAAAATGGAGTTTACAGAAGTGTCCTTTTTAAAACACTTTGTTTAAACCAACCCAGCCTGATAATTCTCTTCCCCATGAAAACCTATTTCTCGTCTAGAGAATAATTGCCATGCTTTCAATGGCTGGATTCCATTCACTTAACCCAACTGGGAGTAGGAGACAGCAGCAGTTACACCAGCAGAAAATCTCTGCCATCATCTGATGAACATCAGCAATAGGCACCTGCCAGACAAATACAGCTGGACTGAAAGAACTTGTCCTGAAGCCCAGACTTCAATTGCATTTGTCTGGGTAAGAGGGACCAGCCTGTCCCAAACAGCCCGGATGCAGTAGTGCCAAGACACACTGAATTAACCTTACTTCCCCAGGCTTGGGAAAGGAGCTAAAGGAAAGGAACCATGAAGATACCCTACATACTTGGACAATGTTACTGGAGATCAGCTGGGGGCTGGTTTTGCACAGCTCTAGGAGGAGTGCCACTCCTTCCATCCGTGTCTGAAACCCCTTGGCTTCCAGGAGATGGTAAAGCTTCTGCAGTGACTCCCTTCCTTCCACACTTGCAGGTAACGTGACCTGGGCTTTTGGACGGTGGAGGAGGCGTCCACCAGGAGCAGACTTCACCCTGGAAAACAAAATCAAATTAGGACCTGTTGCTGGTAATACCTTCAGTTAATTGTGAGCAAAACATCCTGAGGAGCTTTCCTAATGATGTGATTTCAAGCTAGAAAATCATGAAGCTCTGAGGAACAACATGGACCTCGTGACAATCATCATGGCAGACAATCTGCAAGTGAAATTCTCACCACTGCTCACTCAGGAAAACCAAGGATGAGATGTATCTGATCTATCTTCAAATGCCTTCCAAGGCACACATTGCTTTGTGGGGAAAGGGAGACACTACTTCCATGTTTAAATGCCTCCTCATATGGCAGGTGTGTGTTTTTATAATAAGGAAAGTCATCACTCTGAGGAAGTGTCTCTACACCAGGCAGGACAATCTGGAAAAGTAGCTCAGATGCATCTGAACAGATGAACAGGGGCATATCTGAAGGATCCAGAAAATCAGGAACAGAGATAAGAACAGAAGCCAGACATGCCAGAACTACACTCACATTTCATTTGCTTCCCTAGAGACTAGATGCACAGCTTAACAAATCCTCTGGGAATAATCCTCTGGGATCAACCTGTCTCTTCCATGAGTATGGGAAGATGCTAGCCATGCTACTGAGGCATGTGGTCACCTTCCTGCCACCACTGAGCATGACAGAGCTAAATAAATCCCCTCTGGTAAAAGAGGAGAACAGGTACAAGCAGCTCTGCCACTGGCATGAAGAGACAGCAAGGACCAAATTCCTGTCTTCAATGCTGATTGCAGCACAGGGGGAAATAAACCAAACACATCAAGCAAACCATATGAAGGACAGGAATACCAAGACAGTAAGTCCACATTGAGACACCTGTTGACCAAAATGGCTCAGGAATTAACTTGCTCCTTACTACTCAATCTTGGTACTGTTTGAGGGTAAGAAAACCAGGAATCAGCCAGGCCAAACCACATGGATGGGAACTGCTTGTTTGGGGAATGGCATCCTGCTTCTAAACTGAGACTTCTCATTAAAACACCCATCCACAAAGGACTCCACTTGGATGAAAAAAAAACCCTGGTTGAATTTACTTGTCTCGAGTCAGGCAGCAGAGACTTGGCCCTCTCCTATCCTCCACAGCACTGCCCTTGCCACTGCACTGGATCGTCTGAGCTGCAGGCAATGGGTGTCTTTGTGTCACCCAAATTCTGTGGAAAGCCCTCCAGAGAAGTTGTGTTCAACACAATGCAGAAGTTGACATTTTTTGTCCTAGAGCATTTGTAAGGAAGGGAAACAATCTCTGGCACTGGTCATCTCCAGCAGAAAGATTTGTGCCTGAGGAAGAGGCATGTAGAGCTTGTCATGTGCTTTGTCACATCTGACAAAAGTGCTCAGTACCATTTGCTAGAGGGCAATGGGGACTGGGGCTCCTTTGAGCCATCATTCCTCTTCTTCACGGGCTCCTTGACAGAGGGGCGTTCACCCTGCTGGTTTTCCATCTCCTACAAAGACATAAAGAAACCCCATGAATCTTTAGAATATAAAATAGGAAATGCCCTCTTTAAAACACGAGTTAGAACCAGGATCACTGCTACCAAGGCTTAGAGAAACATTTCCTAACTTACAGAAATAAACAGACCAGAGGTTCAGTGATGCCAACTCTTTGATTTCAATAGGCCAAGGCAGGTTATGGGTGCTACCACACTGAGCAGCAGTCTAAAGTCCCAAATTCATTAGTCTTGAGCATAAATGGGAATAATGCAAACTGACAGGCAGTGAGTGGTCTTAGAGGAAGAAGTTGGACTCTTGGAGGTTGGCTCAATGTGTTGGAAGTTGATTTGGTTCAACACTTACTCTCCGTGCTCCTGCACCAAGGCACACTCCCTTGTGTAATGTTGATAAAAAGAATAAAATCCCCCCCAAACAAACACATGATTTTCCACTGGATGCTGCTGAATTCACCAAGCTTCTTCCAGCTCCACAGGGCTTGGCAGCAGGGCAGTATTCCCAAAAGACAGACAGCAACTGTAGTAACTAGGATTGACTTGGACATCTTTGGTATATTTGGAAATTTTCTTGGCACTACTACTTCCAGTCTCTTTTGCAAAGACTCTGTTATGTTCAGAAGCACTATTCTCACTTAACTGCTTTACTGGGGGCAGAGTAGGGAGAGTGTGGTGGGGGCGTACACGTGAGTGTAAACCCATTTTCCCTTCTTTCCATTTGCTCTTTGTGACCAATATTCAAAGTATTCAAAACCCCACTTTTCCCCTAATAATAGCAGTTCCTCTGTGGTCTGCAGATGAACAGGCTGAGAGGATTAACAGCTCATTCCCAGGAGCAAAATGATTCAGCAGAAGTGGAATAGGATAAAGACACATTGGGTATGTTTGGTCTCATATTAGCAGTGGCAATACTTGCACAAAGGAGATATTTCTCCTGTCAAGCACTTACCTTCTTCTTAATTCTGGTCAGAATATCTTCCAGGTCATGCGGGGAAAGGGATTGCTCCAAAAGCTTTTTAAATTTTTGATTATTCAGCAACATCTTCACCATCTCCTGTCCATAATGCCTAAGGAACGAAGGAAGGAAACAACAGAAAATGAAGAAAGGAAGAGTGTTAACAGAAGAGGCTGATGCCTTAAACTTATCAGGTGCAATGCTTGCATGAGAAGGCACTACCTACTCAGCAAAGAGGGAGATTTACCTCATTTGACACTGCACAGTGCTGTAGCTGAACACAAGGGGCAGGAGGAGAATGTGGGGCAAGACAAAAATACCATTTCTCTCTGAAACTGCAGGTGTGCTTCTGTGGGATCAAAGGATTCCAGGCAACAAGCAAAACACATCTGCTTTGTTGTCAGAGCTTGTTAGCAGTGTCCTGCTGCCATTGCACAGGAATTTACCTTTCTCACCTCATGACTGCTTTTGATTATTCTCTACTATATGTATGCACAGGGTCAGCTAGGTTCACTGGTGTTCTTGGCAGCCATTAATGGGAATTTAATCCTCCAAGTAAGGGGATTTTGGTGGTTTGGGGTGATTTTTCCCACTAGGTCACCAAAGATTTCTTCAAGAAGAAATTTGGAGGTCACTGAGCCACACATAACAGCATTCTAGAAATCTGCAGATGAGGTTTGGAAAGACTGAATATGTTGCCTAAAGACCTCTGAAATATTTCTAGGGAAGTCTTAATGTGAAATAGATGTTTGGGATCTTCCAGTGATGAACATTAGCCAACACTTTGGCTTTCCTTGTGCACCTAAGGCCAGTCAAAACTGTTGGACTGGCTAATGTGAGCTCTTTTGAGCTCAGTGAAGACTCCTTCAAGTCACAGGAAGTTGGCAATGCTCCTTCTTGCTGGCCAGCCTCAGGTTACCTGGTACAGTCATTTCCCCAGGCAGCAGTCACAGCACCAAGCCTGACAGAGCTCAAGAAGCGTTTGGACAATGCTCTCAGGCACATGGAGTGACTCTTGGGCTGTCCTGCACATGGCCAGGAGCTGGACTGGATGACCTGCATGGGTCCCTTCAAACTCAGCATATTCCATGATTCTATGCCCCTTAGCCACACAGTGAGGTCACTCATTATTTCCTTGAGTTTCCACTCTTTCATGGTTTTACCTTTAAAGCCAAACACAAAACGGTTTTCCACGTTT